>NW_026734483.1:0-366292 GCF_949786415.1 Peromyscus eremicus
CAATAGTGACTATTCGTACCAGAAAACAACTCTTGCTCGCAGGACCAGAAACTGCATGTGATTCAACTCCATTATGGACTGGGAAACAAACGCTAGCTCGCCTTACAAGAAACACACTCTGCTTTTGAGAAAAGAGCACTCTTCTACTCTTCTGTGTTTCCTATAGGGCCAGAAGAGTGAGCTTGCTCTGACCAAATGATTTGTGCTTCCTTAACACACGGGCCATATATAGTTCAACTCTGCTTAGGAAACGGACAAGAACAGTAGCTCCTCTTCAGTCTAATACACTGTACTTGCTGGGAACAGATGCGAGTGCTATTTGCCCTGTGTATGGCAATGGGAGTGCAATAGTGACTCTCCTTACCAGAAATCAACTCTTGCTTGTAGGACCAGAAACTGCATGTGATTCAACTCCTTTAGGACTTGGAAACAAACGCTAGCTTGCCTTAGAAGAAACACACTCTGCTTTTGAGAAAAGAGCACTCTTCTACTCTCCTGTGTTTCCTATAGGGCCAGAACAGTGAGCTTGCTCAGAACAAAAGAAGTGTGCTTCCTACACACACAGGCCATATCTAGTTCAACTCTGCTTAGTAAACTGACAAGAACAGTAGATCCTCTTCTGTCCAATACACTGTACTTGCTGGGAACAGAAACGAGTGCTATTTGCACTGTGTATGGCAATGGTAGCAAAATAGTGACTCTTCTTACCAGAAAATAACTCTTGCTCCTAGGACCATTAACTGCATGTGATTCAACTCCATTTAGGACTGGGAAACAAACGCTAGCTCGCCTTACAAGAAACACACTCTGCTTTTGAGAAAAGAGCACTCTTCTACTCTACTGTGTTTCCTGTAGGGCCAGAGCACTGAGCTTGCTCAGAACAAAAGAACTATGCTTCCTACACACAGGGGCCATATCTAGTTCAACTCTGCTTAGGAAACTGACAAGAACAGTAGCCCCTCTTCAATCCAATACACTGTACTTGCAGTTAGCAGACGCGAGTGCTATTTGCACTGTGTATGGCAATGGTAGCACAATAGTGACTCCTCTTACCAGAAAACAACTCTTGCTTGTAGGACCAGAAACTGCATGAGATTCACCTCCGTTTCTGACTGCGAAACAAACACTAGCCAGCCTTACAAGAAACACACTCTGCTTCTGAAAAGAGCACTCTTCTACTCTACTGTGTTTCCTATGGGGTCCGAACAGTTAGCTTGCTCAGAACAATGAAATGTGCTTCCTACACACACGGGCCATATCTAGTTCAACTCTGCTTAGGAAACTGACAAGAACACTAGATCCTCTTCAGTCCAATGCACTGTACATGCTGGGAACAGACGTGAGTGCTATTTGCCCTGTGTATGGCAATGGGAGCGCAATAGTGACTCTTCTTAGCAGAAAACAACTCTTGCTTTTAGGACCAGAAACTGCATGTGATTCAACTCTATTTAGGACTTGGAAAGAAACGGTAGCTCGCCTTAGGAGAAACACAGTCTGCTTTTGAGAAAAGAGCACTCTTCTACTCTACTGTGTTTACTATGGGGTCTGAAAATTGAGCTTGCTCAGAACAAAAGAACTGTGCTTCACACACACGGGCCATATCTAGTTCAACTCTGCTTAGGAAACTGACAAGAGCAGTAGCTCCTCTTCAGTCCAATACACTGTACTTGCTGGGAACAGACGCGAGTGCTATTTGCACTATGTATGGCAAAGGGAGCAAAATAGTGACTTTCCTTTACAGAAAACATCCCTTGTTGGTTGGACCAGAAACCGCATGTGATTCAACTCCATTTTGGACTGGGAAACACATGCTAGCTCGCCTTACAAGAAACACATTCTGCTTTTGAGAAAAGAGCACACTTCTACTCTACTGTGTTTCCTACAGGGCCAGAAGAGTGAGCTTGCTCAGAACAAAAGAAGTGTACTTCCTACACACACCGGCCATATCTAGTTCAACTCTGCCTCGGAAACTGACAAGAACAGTAGATATTCTTCAGTCCAATACACTGTACATGCTGGGAACAGACGCCAGTGCTATTTGCCCTGTGTATGACAATGGGAGCGCAATAGTGACTCTTCTTATCAGAAAACAACTCTTGCTCCTAGGATCAGAAACTGCATGTGATTCAACTCCATTTAGGACTTGGAAACAAATGCTAGCTCGTCTTACAAGAAACACACTCTACTTTTGAGAAAAGAGCACTCTTCTACTCTACTGTGTTTCCTAAGGGGTCCGAACAGTGAGCTTGCTCAGAACAAAAGAACTGTGCTTCCTACACACAGGGGCCATATCCAGTTCAATTGTGCTTAGCAAACTGACAAGAGCAGTAGCTCATCTTCAGTCCAATACACTGTACTTGCTGCGAACAGACGTGAGTGCTATTTGCACTGTGTATGGCAATGGGAGCCCAATAGTGACTCTTCTTACCAGAAAACAACTCTTGCTAGTAGGACCAGAAACTGCATGGGATTCAACTCCATTTAGGACGGGGAAACAAACGCTAGCTCTCCTTACAAGAAACACACTCTGCTTTTGAGAAAAGAGGACTCTTCTACTCTACAGTGTTTCCTATGGGGTCCGAACAGTGAGCTTGCTCAGAACAAAAGAAATGTGCTTCCTACACGCACGGGCCATATCTAGTTCAATTCCACTGGAAACTGACAAGAACAGTAGCTCCTCTTCAGTCCAATGCACTGTACTTAATGGGAACAGACGCGAGTGCTATTTGTACTGTGTATGGCAATGGGAGCACAATAGTAACTTTCCTTACCAGAAAACAACTCTTGCTCATGGGACCAAAAACTGCTTGTGATTCAACTCCATTTTGGACTGGGAAACAAACATATCTCGCCTTACAAGAAACACACTCTGCTTTTGAGAAAAGATCACTCTTCTACTCTACTGTGTTTCCTATATTGCCAGAACAGTGAGCTTTCTCAGAACAAAAGAACTATGCTTCCTACACAAACGGGCCATATCTAGTTCAACTCTGCTTAGGAAACTGACAAGAACAGTAGCTCCTCTTCAGTCCAATACACTGTACTTGCTGGGAACAGAAACGAGTGCTATTTGCACTGTGTATGGCAATGGTAGCAAAATAGTGACTCTTCTTACCAGAAAACAACTCTTGCTAGTAGGACCAGAAACTGCATGTGATTCAACTCCTTTAGGACTTGGAAACAAACGCTAGCTTGCCTTAGAAGAAACACACTCTGCTTTTGAGAAAAGAGCACTCTTCTACTCTCCTGTGTTTCCTATAGGGCCAGAACAGTGAGCTTGCTCAGAACAAAAGAAGTGTGCTTCCTACACACACAGGCCATATCTAGTTCAACTCTGCTTAGTAAACTGACAAGAACAGTAGATCCTCTTCTGTCCAATACACTGTACTTGCTGGGAACAGAAACGAGTGCTATTTGCACTGTGTATGGCAATGGTAGCAAAATAGTGACTCTTCTTACCAGAAAATAACTCTTGCTCCTAGGACCATTAACTGCATGTGATTCAACTCCATTTAGGACTGGGAAACAAACGCTAGCTCGCCTTACAAGAAACACACTCTGCTTTTGAGAAAAGAGCACTCTTCTACTCTACTGTGTTTCCTGTAGGGCCAGAGCACTGAGCTTGCTCAGAACAAAAGAACTGTGCTTCCTACACACAGGGGCCATATCTACTTCAACTCTGCTTAGGAAACTGACAAGAACAGTAGCTCCTCTTCAATCCAATACACTGTACTTGCAGTTAGCAGACGCTAGTGCTATTTGCACTGTGTATGGCAATGGTAGCACAATAGTGACTCCTCTTACCAGAAAACAACTCTTGCTTGTAGGACCAGAAACTGCATGAGATTCACCTCCGTTTCTGACTGCGAAACAAACACTAGCCAGCCTTACAAGAAACACACTCTGCTTCTGAAAAGAGCACTCTTCTACTCTACTGTGTTTCCTATGGGGTCCGAACAGTTAGCTTGCTCAGAACAATGAAATGTGCTTCCTACACACACGGGCCATATCTAGTTCAACTCTGCTTAGGAAACTGACAAGAACACTAGATCCTCTTCAGTCCAATGCACTGTACATGCTGGGAACAGACGTGAGTGCTATTTGCCCTGTGTATGGCAATGGGAGCGCAATAGTGACTCTTCTTAGCAGAAAACAACTCTTGCTTTTAAGACCAGAAACTGCATGTGATTCAACTCTATTTAGGACTTGGAAAGAAACGGTAGCTCGCCTTAGGAGAAACACAGTCTGCTTTTGAGAAAAGAGCACTCTTCTACTCTACTGTGTTTACTATGGGGTCTGAAAATTGAGCTTGCTCAGAACAAAAGAACTGTGCTTCACACACACGGGCCATATCTAGTTCAACTCTGCTTAGGAAACTGACAAGAGCAGTAGCTCCTCTTCAGTCCAATACACTGTACTTGCTGGGAACAGACGCGAGTGCTATTTGCACTATGTATGGCAAAGGGAGCAAAATAGTGACTTTCCTTTACAGAAAACATCCCTTGTTGGTTGGACCAGAAACCGCATGTGATTCAACTCCATTTTGGACTGGGAAACACATGCAAGCTCGCCTTACAAGAAACACATTCTGCTTTTGAGAAAAGAGCACACTTCTACTCTACTGTGTTTCCTACAGGGCCAGAAGAGTGAGCTTGCTCAGAACAAAAGAAGTGTACTTCCTACACACACCGGCCATATCTAGTTCAACTCTGCTTAGGAAACTGACAAGAACAGTAGATATTCTTCAGTCCAATACACTGTACATGCTGGGAACAGACGCCAGTGCTATTTGCCCTGTGTATGACAATGGGAGCGCAATAGTGACTCTTCTTATCAGAAAACAACTCTTGCTCCTAGGATCAGAAACTGTATGTGATTCAACTCCATTTAGGACTTGGAAACAAATGCTAGCTCGTCTTACAAAAAACACACTCTACTTTTGAGAAAAGAGCACTCTTCTACTCTACTGTGTTTCCTAAGGGGTCCGAACAGTGAGCTTGCTCAGAACAAAAGAACTGTGCTTCCTACACACAGGGGCCATATCCAGTTCAATTGTGCTTAGCAAACTGACAAGAGCAGTAGCTCATCTTCAGTCCAATACACTGTACTTGCTGCGAACAGACGTGAGTGCTATTTGCACTGTGTATGGCAATGGGAGCCCAATAGTGACTCTTCTTACCAGAAAACAACTCTTGCTAGTAGGACCAGAAACTGCATGGGATTCAACTCCATTTAGGACTGGGAAACAAACGCTAGCTCTCCTTACAAGAAACACACTCTGCTTTTGAGAAAAGAGGACTCTTCTACTCTACAGTGTTTCCTATGGGGTCCGAACAGTGAGCTTGCTCAGAACAAAAGAAATGTGCTTCCTACACGCACGGGCCATATCTAGTTCAATTCCACTGGAAACTGACAAGAACAGTAGCTCCTCTTCAGTCCAATGCACTGTACTTAATGGGAACAGACGCGAGTGCTATTTGTACTGTGTATGGCAATGGGAGCACAATAGTAACTTTCCTTACCAGAAAACAACTCTTGCTCATGGGACCAAAAACTGCTTGTGATTCAACTCCATTTTGGACTGGGAAACAAACATATCCTGCCTTACAAGAAACACACTCTGCTTTTGAGAAAAGATCACTCTTCTACTCTACTGTGTTTCCTATATTGCCAGAACAGTGAGCTTTCTCAGAACAAAAGGACTATGCTTCCTACACAAACGGGCCATATCTAGTTCAACTCTGCTTAGGAAACTGACAAGAACAGTAGCTCCTCTTCAGTCCAATACACTGTACTTGCTGGGAACAGACGCGAGTGCTATTTGCAGTGTATGTGTCAATTGGAGCACAATACTGAATTTTCTTACCAGAAAACAACTCTTGCTCTTAGGACCAGAAACTGCATGGGATTCAACTCCATTTAGGACTTGGAAACAAACGCTAGCTCGCCTTACAAGAAACACACTCTGCTTTTGAGAAAAGAGCACTCTTCTACTCTACGGTGTTTCCTATGGGGTCTGAACAGTGAGCTTGCTCAGAACAAAAGAACTGTGCTTCCTACACACAGGGGCCATATCTAGTTCAACTCTGCTTAGGAAACTGACAAGAACAGTAGCTCCTCTTCAGTCCAATACACTGTACTTGCTGGAGCAGACGTGAGTGCTATTTGCACTGTTTATGGCAAAGGGAGCACAATAGTGACTTTCCTTACCAGAAAACATCCCTTGCTCGTAGGACCAGAAACTGCATGTGATTCAACTCCATTTTGGACTGAAAAACAAACGCTAGCTCGCCTTACAACAAACACACTCTGCTTTTGAGAAAAGAGCACTCTTCTATTCTACTGTGTTTCCTATGGGCTCCGAACAGTGAGCTTGCTCAGAACAAAAGAACTGTGCTTTCTACACACACGGGCCACATCTAGTTCAACTCTGCTTAAAAAACTGACAAGAACAGTAGCTCCTCTTCAGTCTAATACAGTGTACTTGCTGGAAACAGACGCGAGTGCTATTTGCCCAGTGTATGGCAATGGGAACAAAATAGTGACTCTTCTTACCAGAAAACAACTCTTGCTTGTAGGACCAGAAACTGCATGTGATTCAACTCCATTTAGGACTGGGGAACAAACGCTAGCTCGCCTTAGAAGAAACACTCTCTGCTTTTGAGAAAAGAGCACCCTTCTACTTTACTGTGTTTCCTATAGGGCCAGAACAGTGAGCTTGCTCAGAACAAAAGAACTGTGCTTCCTACACACACAGGCCATATCTAGTTCAACTCTGCTTAGGAAACTGACAAGAACGGTAGCTCCTCTTCAGTCCAATACACTGTACTTGCTGGGAACAGACGCGAGTGCTATTTGAACTGTGTAGGGCAAAGGGAGCACAATAGTGACTATTCGTACCAGAAAACAACTCTTGCTCGCAGGACCAGAAACTGCATGTGATTCAACTCCATTATGGACTGGGAAACAAACGCTAGCTCGCCTTACAAGAAACACACTCTGCTTTTGAGAAAAGAGCACTCTTCTACTCTTCTGTGTTTCCTATAGGGCCAGAAGAGTGAGCTTGCTCTGACCAAATGATTTGTGCTTCCTTAACACACGGGCCATATATAGTTCAACTCTGCTTAGGAAACGGACAAGAACAGTAGCTCCTCTTCAGTCTAATACACTGTACTTGCTGGGAACAGATGCGAGTGCTATTTGCCCTGTGTATGGCAATGGGAGTGCAATAGTGACTCTCCTTACCAGAAATCAACTCTTGCTTGTAGGACCAGAAACTGCATGTGATTCAACTCCTTTAGGACTTGGAAACAAACGCTAGCTTGCCTTAGAAGAAACACACTCTGCTTTTGAGAAAAGAGCACTCTTCTACTCTCCTGTGTTTCCTATAGGGCCAGAACAGTGAGCTTGCTCAGAACAAAAGAAGTGTGCTTCCTACACACACAGGCCATATCTAGTTCAACTCTGCTTAGTAAACTGACAAGAACAGTAGATCCTCTTCTGTCCAATACACTGTACTTGCTGGGAGCAGAAACGAGTGCTATTTGCACTGTGTATGGCAATGGTAGCAAAATAGTGACTCTTCTTACCAGAAAATAACTCTTGCTCCTAGGACCATTAACTGCATGTGATTCAACTCCATTTAGGACTGGGAAACAAACGCTAGCTCGCCTTACAAGAAACACACTCTGCTTTTGAGAAAAGAGCACTCCTCTACTCTTCTGTGTTTCCTATAGGTCCAGAACAGTGAGCTTGCTCAGAAAAAAAGAACTGTGCTTCCTACACACACGGGCCATATCTACTTCAACTCTGCTTAGGAAACAGACAAGAACAGTAGATCCTCTTCTGTCCAATACTCTGTACTTGCTGGGAACAGACGCCAGTGCTATTTGCGCTGTGTATGGAAATGGGAGCGCAATAGTGTCTCTTTTTACCAGAAAAAAACTGTTGCTCCTAGGAACAGAAACTGCATGGGATTCAACTCCATTTAGGACTGGGAAACAAATGCTAGTTCGCCTTACAACAAACACACTCTGCTTTTGAGAAAAGAGCACTCTTCTACTCTACTGTGTTTCCTATAGGGCCAGAACACTGAGCTTGCTCAGAACAAAAGAACTGTGCTTCCTACACACAGGGGCCATATCTAGTTCAACTCTGCTTAGGAAACTGACAAGAACAGTAGCTCCTCTTCAAACCAATACACTGTACTTGCAGTTAGCAGACGCGAGTGCTATTTGCACTGTGTATGGCAATGGGAGCGCAATAGTGACTCCTCTTACCAGAAAACAACTCTTGCTTGTAGGACCAGAAACTGCATGAGATTCACCTCCGTTTCTGACTGGGAAACAAACACTAGCCAGCCTTACAAGAAACACACTCTGCTTCTGAAAAGAGCACTCTTCTACTCTACTGTGTTTCCTAAGGGGTCCGAACAGTGAGCTTGCTCAGAACAATGAAATGTGCTTCCCACACACACGGGCCATATCTAGTTCAACTCTGCTTAGGAAACTGACAAGAACAGTAGATCCTCTTCAGTCCAATACACTGTACATGCTGGGAACAGATGCGAGTGCTATTTGCCCTGTGTATGGCAATGGGAGCGCAATAGTGACTCTTCTTAGCAGAAAACAACTCTTGCTTGTAGGACCAGAAACTGCATGTGATTCAACTCCATTTAGGACTTGGAAAGAAACGCTAGCTCGCCTTAGGAGAAACACAGTCTGCTTTTGAGAAAAGAGCACTCTTCTACTCTACTGTGTTTACTATGGGGTCTGAAAATTGAGCTTGCTCAGAACAAAAGAACTGTGCTTCACACACACGGGCCATATCTAGTTCAACTCTGCTTAAGAAACTGACAAGAACAGTAGCTCCTCTTCTGTCCAATACACTGTACTTGCAAAGAACAGTAGCGAGAGTTGTTAGCACTGTGTATGGCAGTAGGAGCGCAATAGTGACTCTTCTTACCAGAAAACAACTCTTGCACATAGGACACGAAACTGCATGTAATTCAACTCCATTTAGGACTGGGAACCAAATGCTAGCTCACCTTACAAGAAACACACTCTGCTTTTGAGAAAAGAGCACTCTTCTACTCCTCTGTGTTTCCTATAGGACCAGAACAGTGAGCTTGCTCAGAACAAAAGAACTGTGCTTCCTAAACACACGGGCCATATCTCGTTCAACTCTGCTTAGGAAACTGACAAGAACAGTAGCTCCTCTTCAGTCCAATACACTGTACTTGCTGGGAACAGACGCGAGTGCTATTTGCACTGTTTATGGCAAAGGGAGCACAATAGTTACTTTCCTTACGAGAAAACATCCGTTGCTTGTAGGACCAAAAACTGCATGAGATTCAACTCCATTTAAAACTGGGAAACAAACGCTAGTTCACCTTACATGAAACAAACTCTGCTTATGAGAAAAGAGCACTCTTCTACTCTTCTGTGTTTCCTACAGGGCCAGAACAGTGACCTTGCTCAGAACAAAAGAACTGTGCTTCCTACACACACAGGCCATATCTAGTTCAACTCTGCTTAGGAAACTGACAAGAACAGTAGCTCCTCTTCTGTCCAATACACTGTAATTGCTGGGAACAGACGTGAGTGCTATTTGCACTGTTTATGGCAAAGGGAGAAAAATAGTGACTTTCCTTTCCAGAAAACATCCCTTGTTGGTTGGACCAGAAACTGCATGTGATTCAACTCCATTTTGGACTGGGAAACAAACACTAGCTCGCCTTACAGGAAACACACTCTGCTTTTGAGAAAAGAGCACTCTTCTACTCTACTGTTTTTCCTATGGGGTCCGAACAGTGAGCTTGCTCAGAACAAAAGAACTGTGCTTCCTACACACACGGGCCATATCTAGTTCAACTCTGCTTAGGAAACTGACAAGAACAGAAGCTCCTCTTCTGTCCAATACACTGTACTTGAAAAGAACAGTAGCAAGTGTTGTTTGCACTGTGTATGGCAATAGGAGCGCAATAGTGACTCTTTTTACCAGAAAACAACTCTTGCTCATAGGACAAGAAACTGCATGTAATTCAACTCCATTTAGGACTGGGAAAAAAAAGCTAGCTCACCTTACAAGAAACACACTCTGCTTCTGAGAAAAGAGCACTCTTCTACTCTTCTGTGTTTCCTATAGGGCCAGAACAGTGAGCTTGCTCAGAACAAAAGAACTGTGCTTCCTACACACACGGGCTATATCTTGTTCAACTCTGCTTAGGAAACTGACAAGAACAGTAGCTCCTCTTCAGTCCAATACACTGTACTTGCTGGGAGCAGACGCGATTGCTATTTGCACTGTGTATGGCAAAGGGAGCGAAATAGTGACTCTTCTTACCAGAAAACAACTATTGCTCGTAGGACCAGAAACTGCATGGGATTCAAATCCGTTTCTGACTGGGAAACAAACACTACCTAGCCTTACAAGAAACACACTCTGCTTTTGAGAAAAGAACACTCTTCTACTCTACTGTGTTTACTATGGGGTCCGAAAATTGAGCTTGCTCAGAGCAAAAGAACTGTGCTTAACACACACGGGCCATATCTAGTTCAACTCTGCTTAGGAAACTGGCAAGAACAGTAGCTCCTCTTCAGTCCAATACACTGTACTTGCTCGGAACAGACGTGAGTGCTATTTGCACTGTTTATCGCAAAGGGAGCACAATAGTGACTTTCCTTACAAGAATACATCCCTTGCTCGTAGGACCAGAAACTGCATGTGATTCAACTCCATTTAGGACTGGGAAACAAACGCTAGCTCGCTTTACAAGAAACACACTCTGCTTTTGAGAAAAGAGCACTCTTCTATTCTACTGTGTTTCCTATGGGGTCCGAACAGTGAGCTTGCTCAGAACAAAAGAACTGTGCTTCCTTCACACACGGGCCATATCTAGTTCAACTCTGCTTAGGAAACTGACAAGAACAGTAGATCCTCTTCAGTCCAATACACTTTAAATACTGGGAACAGACGCCAGTGCTATTTGCCCCTTGTATGACAATGGGAGCACAATAGTGACTCTTCTTACCATAATACAACTCTTGCTCGTAGGACCAGAAACTGCATGTGATTGAACTCCATTTAGGACTGGGAAACAAACGCTACCTCGCCTTAGAAGAAACACACTCTGCTTTTGAGAAAAGAGCACTCTTCTACTCTACAGTGTTTCCTATGGGGTCTGAACAGTGAGCTTCCTGAGAACAAAAGAACTGTGCTTCCTACACACAGGGGCCATATCTAGTTCAACTCTACCTAGGAAACTGACAGGAACAGTAGCTCCTCTTCAGTTCAATACACTGTACTTAATGGGAACAGACGGGAGTGCTATTTGCACTGTGTATGGCAATGGGAGCACAATAGTGACTTTCCTTACCAGAAAACAACTCTTGCTCGTAGGACCAAATACTGCATGTGATTCAACTCCATTTAGGACTGCGAAACAAACGCTAGCTCGCCTTACAAGAAACACACTCTGCTTATGATAAAAGAGCACTCTTCTACTCTTCTGTGTTTCCTTTAAGTTCCAAACAGTGAGCTTGCTCAGAACAAAAGAACTGTGCTTCCTACACACACGGGCTATATCTAGTTCAACTCTGCTTAGGAAACTGACAAGAACAGTAGATCCTCTTCAGTCCAATACACTGTACTTGCTGGGAACAGACGCCAGTGCTATTTGCCCTGTGTATGACAATGGAAGCTCAATAGTGACTCTTCTTACCAGAAAACAACTCTTGCTCCTAGGACCAAAATCTGCATGTGATTCAACTCCATTTATGACTGCAAAACAAACGCTAGCTCGCCTTACAAGAAACACACTCTGCTTTTGAGAAAAGTTCACTCTTCTACTCTAATGTGTTTCCTATGGGTTCGATAAGTGAGCTTACAGTACAATAGAACTGGGCTTCCTACACACACGGGCCATATCTAGTTCAACTCTGCTTAGGAAACTGACAAGAACAGTAGCTCCTCTTCAGTCCAATACACTGTACTTGATGGGAACACATGCGAGTCCTCTTTGCACTGTGTGTTGCAATGGGAGCGCAATAGTGACTTTCCTTACCAGAAAACAACTCTTTCTCGTAGGATCAAAAACTGCATGTGATTCAACTCCATTTAGGACTGAGAAACAAATGCTAGCTCCCCTTACAAGGAACACTCTGCTTTTGAGAAAAGATGACTCTTCTACTCTACGGTGTTTCCTATAGGGCCAGAACAGTGAGCTTACTCAGAGCAAAAGAACTGTGCTTCGTACACACACGGGCTATATCTAGTTCAACTCTGCTTAGGAAACTGACAAGAACAGTAGCTCCTCTTCAGTCCAATACACTGTATATGCTGGGAACAGGACGCCAGTGCTATTTGCCCTGTGTATGACAATGGGAGCACAATAGTGACTCTTCTTACCAGAAAACAACTCTTGCTCATAGGACCACAAACTGCATGTGATTCAACTCCATTTAGAACTGGGAAACAAATGCTAGCTCGCCTTACAAGAAACACACTCTGCTTTTGAGAAAACAGCACTCTTCTACTCTAATGTGTTTTTTGTAGGGCCAGAATAGTGAGCTTGCTCAGACAAAAGAACTGTGCTTCCTACACACATCGACTATATCTAGTTCAACTCTGCTTAGGAAACTGACATGAACAGTAGATCCTCTTCAGTCCAATACACTGTACATGCTGGGAACAGACGCCAGTGCTATTTGCCCTGTGTATGACAATGGGAGCGCAATAGTGACTCTTCTTACCAGAAAACAACTCTTGCTCATAGGACCAGAAACTGCATGGGATTCAACTCCATTTAGGACTGCAAAACAAACACTAGCTCGCCTTACAAGAAACACACTCGGCTTTTGAGAAAAGAGCACTCTCCTACATCTACAGTGATTCTTGTGGTGTCCGAACAGTCAGCTTGCTCAAAACAAAAGTACTGTGCTTCCTACACACACGGGACATATCCAGTTCAATTCTGCTTAGGAAACTGACAAGAACAGTAGATCCTCTTCAGTCCAATACACTGTACTTGCTGGGAACAGACGTGAGTGCTATTTGCACTGTTTATGGCAAAGGGAGAAAAATAGTGACTTTCCTTTCCAGAGAAAACATCCCTTGTTGGTTGGACCAGAAACTGCATGTGATTCAACTCCATTTTGGACTGGGAAACACATGCTAGCTCTTCTTACAAGAAACACATTCTGCTTTGAGAAAAGAGCACTCTTCTACTCTACTGTGTTTCCTACAGGGCCAGAAGAGTGAGCTTGCTCAGAACAAAAGAAGTGTACTTCCTACACACACCGGCCATATCTAGTTCAACTCTGCTCGGAAACTGACAAGAACAGTAGATCCTCTTCAGTCCAATACACTGTACATGCTGGGAACAGAAGCCAGTGCTATTTGCCGTGTGTATGACAATGGGAGCGCAATAGTGACTCTTCTTATCAGAAAAGAACTCTTGCTCCTAGGAATCAGAAACTGCATGTGATTCATCTCCATTCAGGACTTGGAAACAAATGCTAGCTCGTCTTACAAGAACACACTCTACTTTTGAGAAAAGAGCACTCTTCTACTCTACTGTGTTTCCTATGGGGTCCGAACAGTGAGCTTGCTCAGAACAAAGAACTGTGCTGCCTACACACACGGGCCATATCTAGTTCAACTCTGCTTAGGAAACTGACAAGAACAGTAGCTCCTCTTCTGTCCAATACACTGTACTTGCAAAGAACAGTAGCAAGTGTTGTTTGCACTGTGTATGGCAATAGGAGGGCAATAGTGGACTCTTCTTATCAGAAAAACAACTCTTGCTCACAGGACAAGAAACTGCATGTAATTCAACTCCATTTAGGACTGGGAAAAAAAAGCTAGCTCACCTTACAAGAAACAAACTCTGCTTCTGAGAAAAGAGCACTCTTCTACTCTTCTGTGTTTCCTATAGGGCAAGAACAGTGAGCTTGCTCAGAACAAAAGAACTGTGCTTCCTACACACACGGGCTATATCTTGTTCAACTCTGCTTAGGAAACTGACAAGAACAGTAGCTCCTCTTCAGTCCAATACACTGTATTTGCTGGGAGCAGACGCGATTGCTATTTGCACTGTGTATGGCAAAGGGAGCGAATAGTGACTCTTCTTACCAGAAAACAACTATTGCTCGTAGGACCAGAAACTGCATGGGATTCAAATCCGTTTCTGACTGGGAAACAAACACTACCTGGCCTTACAAGAAACACACTCTGCTTTTGAGAAAGAGCACTCTTCTACTCTACTGTGTTTACTATGGGGTCCGAAAATTGAGCTTGCTCAGAACAAAAGAACTGTGCTTAACACACACGGGCCATATCTAGTTCAACTCTGCTTAGGAAACTGGCAGAACAGTAGCTCCTCTTCAGTCCAATACACTGTACTTGCTCGGAACAGACGTGAGTGCTATTTGCACTGTTTATCGCAAAGGGAGCACAATAGTGACTTTCCTTACAAGAATACATCCCTTGCTCGTAGGACCAGAAACTGCATGTGATTCAACTCCATTTAGGACTGGGAAACAAACGCTAGCTTGCTTTACAAGAAACACACTCTGCTTTTGAGGAAAAGAGCACTCTTCTATTCTACTGTGTTTCCTATGGGGTCCGAACAGTGAGGCTTGCTCAGAACAAAAGAACTGTGCTTCCTTCACACACGTGGCCATATCTAGTTCAACTCTGCTTAGGAAACAGACAAGAACAGTAGATCCTCTTCAGTCCAATACACTTTAAATGCTGGGAACAGACGCCAGTGCTATTTGCCCCTTGTATGACAATGGGAGCACAATAGTGACTCTTCTTACCATAATACAACTCTTACTCGTAGGACCAGAAACTGCATGTGATTGAACTCCATTTAGGACTGGGAAACAAACGCTACCTCGCCTTAGAAGAAACACACTCTGCTTTTGAGAAAGAGCACTCTTCTACTCCACAGTGTTTCCTATGGGGTCTGAACAGTGAGCTTCCTGAGAACAAAAGAACTGTGCTTCCTACACACAGGGGCCATATCTAGTTCAACTCTACCTAGGAAACTGACAGGAACAGTAGCTCCTCTTCAGTCCAATACACTGTACTTGCTGGGAACAGACGCCAGTTCCATTTGCCCTGTGTATGACAATGGAAGCTCAATAGTGACTCTTCTTACCAGAAAACAACTCTTGTTCCTAGGACCAAAATCTGCATGTGATTCAACTCCATTTATGACTGCAAAACAAACGCTAGCTCGCCTTACAAGAAACACACTCTGCTTTTGAGAAAAGTTCACTCTTCTACTCTAATGTGTTTCCTATGGGTTCGATAAGTGAGCTTACAGTACAATAGAACTGGGCTTCCTACACACACGGGCCATATCTAGTTCAACTCTGCTTAGGAAACTGACAAGAACAGTAGCTCCTCTTCAGTCCAATACACTGTACTTGATGGGAACAAATGCGAGTCCTCTTTGCACTGTGTGTTGCAATGGGAGCGCAATAGTGACTTTCCTTACTAGAAAACAACTCTTTCTCGTAGGATCAAAAACTGCATGTGATTCAACTCCATTTAGGGACTGAGAAACAAATGCTAGCTCCCCTTACAAGGAACACTCTGCTTTTGAGAAAGATGACTCTTCTACTCTACGGTGTTTCCTATAGGGCCAGAACAGTGAGCTTACTCAGAGCAAAAGAACTGTGCTTCGTACACACACGGGCTATATCTAGTTCCACTCTGCTTAGGAAACTGACAAGAACAGTAGCTCCTCTTCAGTCCAATACACTGTACATGCTGGGAACAGACGCCAGTGCTATTTGCCCTGTGTATGATAATGGGAGCACAATAGTGACTCTTCTTACCAGAAAACAACTCTTGCTCATAGGACCACAAACTGCATGTGATTCAACTCCATTTAGAACTGGGAAACAAACGCTAGCTCGCCTTACAAGAAACACACTCTGCTTTTGAGAAAAGAGCACTCTCCTACTCTACAGTGATTCTTGTGGTGTCCGAACAGTCAGCTTGCTCAAAACAAAAGAACTGTGCTTCCTACACACACGGGACATATCCAGTTCAATTCTGCTTAGGAAACTGACAAGAACAGTAGATCCTCTTCAGTCCAATACAATGTACATGCAGGGAACAGATGCCAGTGCTATTTGCAATGTGTATGACAATGGGACCGCAATAGTGTCTCTTCTTACCAGAAAATATCTCTTGCTCATAGGAACAGAAACTGCATGTGATTCAACTCCATTTAGGACTGCGAAACAAACGCTAGCTCGCCTTACAAGAAACATACTCTGCTTTTGAGAAAAGAGAACTCCTCCACTCTACTGTGTTTCCTGTGGGGTCCAAACAGTGAGCTTGCTCAGAACAAAAGAACTGTGCTTCCTACACACACGGGCCATATCTAGTTCAACTCTGCTTAGGAAACTGACAAGAACAGTAGCTCCTCTTCAGTCCAATACACTGTATTTGCTGTGAACAGACGCGAGTGCTATTTGCACTGTATATGGCAATGGGAGCACAATAGTGACTCTTCTTACCAGAAAACAACTCTTGATTGTAGGACCAGAAACTGCATGGGATTCAACTCCATTTCATACTGGGAAACAAACAATAGCTCCCCTTACAAAAAACACACTCTGCTTTTGAGAAAAGAGCAATCTTCTACTCTATTGTGTTTCCTATAGGGCAAGAACAGTGAGCTTGCTCAGAAAAAAGAACTGTGCTTCACTCACACACGGGCAATATCTAGGTCAATTCTGCTTACGAAACTGACAAGAACAGTAGCTCCTCTTCAGTCCAATACACTGTACTTGCTGGGAACAGAGGCGAGTGCTATTTGCACTGTGTATGGCAATGGGAGCGCAATAGTGACTTTCCTTACCAGAAAACAACTCTTGCTCGTAGGATCAAAAACTGCATGTGATTCAACTCCATTTAGGACTGGGAAACAAATGCTAGCTCGCCTTACAAGAAACACACTCTGCTTTTGAGAAAAGATCACTCTTCTACTCTACTGTGTTTTCTATAGGGGCAGAACAGTGAGCTTGCTCAGAACAAAAGAAATGTGCTTCCTACACACATGGCCATATCTAGTTCAATTCTGCTTAGGAAACTGACAAGAACAGTAGATCCTTTTCAGTCCAATAAACTGTACATGCTGGGAACAGACGCCAGTGCAATTTGCCGTGTGTATGACAATGGGAGCACAATAGTGACTCTTCTTAATAGAAAACAACTCTTGCTCGTAGGACCAGAAACTGCATGTGATTCAACTCCATTTAGGACTGGGAAACAAATGCTAGCTCGCCTTACAAGAAACACACTCTGCTTTTGAGAAAAGAGAACTCTTCTACTCTACTCTGTTTCCTATGTGTTCGATCAGTGAGCTTACAGTACAAAAGAACTGTGCTTCCTACACACACGGGCCATATCTAGTTCAACTCTGCTTAGGAACCTGACAAGAACAGTAGCTCCTCTTCAGTCCAATACACTGTACTTGATGGGAACAGAGGCGAGTCCTCTTTGCACTGTGTGTGGCAATGGGAGCGCAATAGTGACTTTCCTTACCAGAAAACAACTCTAGCTCGTAGGACCAAAAACTGCATGTGATTCAACGCAATTTAGGACTGGGAAACAAACGCTAGCTCGCCTTACAAGAAACACACTCTGCTTTTGAGAAAAGAGCACTCTTCTACTCTACTGTGTTTTCTATAGGGCCAGAACAGTGAGCTTGCTCAGAACAAAAGAACTGTGCTTCCTTCACACATGGCCATATCTAGTTCAATTCTGGTTAGGAAACTGACAAGAACAGTAGATCCTTTTCAGTCCAATAAACTGTACATGCTGGGAACAGACGCCAGTGCAATTTGCCCTGTGTATGACAATGGGAGCACAATAGTGACTCTTTTTAATAGAAAACAACTCTTGCTCGTAGGACCAGAAACTGCATGTGATTCAACTCCATTTAGGACTGGGAAACAAATGCTAGCTCGCCTTACAAGAAACACACTCTGTTTTTGAGAAAAGGGCACTCTTCTACTCTACTGTGTTTCCTATGGGTTCGATCAGTGAGCTTACAGTAGAAAAGAACTGTGCTTCCTACACATACGGGCCATATCTAGTTCAACTCTGCTTAAGAAACTGACAAGAACAGTAGCTCCTCTTCAGTCCAATACACTGTACTTGATGGGAACAGACGCGAGTCCTCTTTGCACTGTGTGTGGCAATGGGAGCGCAATAGTGAATTTCCTTACCAGAAAACAACTCTTGCTCGTAAGAACAGAAACTGCATGGGATTCAACTCCATTTCAAACTGGGAAACAAGTACTAGTTCGCCTTACAAGAAACACACTCTGCTTTTGAGAAAAGAGCACTCTTCTACTCTACTGTGTTTCCTATGGGGTCCGAACAGTCAGCTTGCTCAGAACAAAAGAACTGTGCTTCCTACACACACGGACCATATGTAGTTCAACTCTGCTTAGGAAACTGACAAGAACAGTAGCTCCTCTTCAGTCCGATACACTGTACTTGATGGGAACAGACGCGAGTCCTCTTTGTACTGTGTGGGGCAATGGGAGCGCAATAGTGACTTTCCTTACCAGAAAACAACTCTAGCTCATAGGTCCAAAAACTGCATGTGATTCAACTCCATTTAGGACTGGGAAACAAACGCTAGCTCGCTTACAAGAAACACACTCTGCTTTTGAGAAAAGAGCACTTTTCTACTCTACTGTGTTTCCTATAGGGCCAAAACAGTGAGCTTGCTCAGAACAAAAGAACTGTGCTTCCTACACACACGGCCATATCTAGTTCAATTCTGCTTAGGAAACTGACAAGAACAGTAGATCCTCTTCAGTCCAATACACTGTACATGCTGGGAACAGACGCCAGTGCTATTTGCCCTGTGTATGACAATGGGAGCGCAATAGTGACTCTTCTTACCAGAAAACAACTCTTGCTCGTAGGACCAGAAACTGCATGTGATTCAACTCCATTTTTGACTGGGAAACAAATGCTAGCTCGCCTCACAAGAAACACACTCTGCTTTTGAGAAAAGAGCACTCTTCTGCTCTACTCTGTTTCCTATGTGTTCGATTAGTGAGCTTACAGTACAAAAGAACTGTGCTTCCTACACACAGGGGCCATATCTAGTTCAACTCTGCTTAGGAAATTGACAAGAACAGTAGCTCCTCTTCAGTCCAATACACTGTACTTGATGGGAACAGACGCGAGTCCTCTTTGCACTGTGTGTGGCAATGGGAGCGCAATAGTGACTTTTCTTACCAGAAAACAACTCTAGCTCGTAGGACCAAAAACTGCATGTGATTCAACTCAATTTAGGACTGGGAAAAAACGCTAGCTTGCCTTACAAGAAACACACTCTGCTTTTGAGAAAAGAGCACTCTTCTACTCTACTGTGTTTCCTATAGGGCCAAAAGAGTGAGCTTGCTCAGAACAAAAGAACTGTGCTTCCTACACACACGGGCCATATCTAGTTTAACTCCACTTAGAAAACTGACAAGAACAGTAGCTCCTATTCAGTCCAATACACTGTACTTGCTGGTAACAAACGCGAGAGCTATTTGCACTGTATATGGCAATGGGAGCGCAATAGTGACTCTTCTTACCAGTTAACATCTCTTGCTCGTAGGACCAGAAACTGCATGGGATTCAACTCCATTTCAGACTGGGAAACAATCACTAGTTTGCCTTACAAGAAACACACTCTGCTTTTGAGAAAAGAGAACTCTTCTACTCTACTGTGTTTCCTATGGGGTCCGAACAGTGAGCTTGCTCAGAACAAAAGAACTGTGCTTCCTACACACAGGGGCCATATCTAGTTCAACTCTTCTTAGGAAACTGACAAGAACAGTAGCTCCTCTTCAGTCCAATACACTGCACATGCTGGGAACAGACGCCAGTGCTATTTGCCCTGTATATGACAATGGGAGTGCAATAGTGACTCTTCTTACCAGAAAAAAACTCTTGCTCGTAGGACCAGAAACTGCATGTGATTCAACTCCATTTAGGACTGGGAAACAAACACTAGCTCGCCTTACAAGAAACACACTACGCTTCTCAGAAAAGAGCACTCTTCTACTCTACTGTGTTTCCTATAGGTCCAGAATAGTGAGCTTGCTCAGAACAAAAGAACTGTGCTTCCTACACACACGGGCCATATCTAGTTTAACTCCGCTTAGGAAACTGACAAGAACAGTAGCTCCTCTTCAGTCCAATACACTGTACTTGCTAGGAACAGACGCGAGAGCTATTTGCACTGTATATGGCAATGGGAGCGCAATAGTGACTCTTCTTACCAGTTAACATCTCTTGCTCGTAGGACCAGAAACTACATGGGATTCAACTCCATTTCAGACTGGGAAACAAGCACTAGTTCGCCTTACAAGAAACACACTCTGCTTTGAGAAAAGAGCTCTCTTCTACTCTACTGTGTTTCCTATGTGGTCCGAACAGTCAGCTTGCTCAGAACAAAAGAACTGTGCTTCCTACACACAGGGGCCATATCTAGTTCAACTCTGCTTAGGAAACTGACAAGAACAGTAGCTCCTCTTCAGTCCAATATACTGTACTTGATGGGACTAGTGGCGAGTGCTATTTGCACTGTGTATGGCAATGGGAGCGCAATAGTGACTTTCCTTACCAGAAAACAACTCTTGCTCGTAGGATCAAAAACTGCATGGGATTCAACTCCATTTAGGACTGGGAAACAAACGCTAGCTCGCCTTACAAGAAACACACTCTGCTTTTGAGAAAAGATCACTCTTCTACTCTACTGTGTTTTCTAAAGGGCCAGAACAGTGAGCTTGCTCAGAACAAAAGAACTGTGCTTCCTTCACACATGGCCATATCTAGTTCAATTCTGCTTAGGAAACTGACAAGAACAGTAGATCCTTTTCAGTCCAATAAACTGTACATGCTGGGAACAGACGCCAGTGCAATTTGCCCTGTGTATGACAATGGGAGCACAATAGTGACTCTTTTTAATAGAAAACAACTCTTGCTCGTAGGACCAGAAACTGCATGTGATTCAACTCCATTTAGGACTGGGAAACAAATGCTAGCTCGCCTTACAAGAAACACACTCTGGTTTTGAGAAAAGGGCACTCTTCTACTCTACTGTGTTTCCTATGGGTTCGATCAGTGAGCTTACAGTAGAAAAGAACTGTGCTTCCTACACATACGGGCCATATCTAGTTCAACTCTGCTTAAGAAACTGAGAAGAACAGTAGCTCCTCTTCAGTCCAATACACTGTACTTGATGGGAACAGACGCGAGTCCTCTTTGCACTGTGTGTGGCAATGGGAGCGCAATAGTGACTTTCTTTACCAGAAAACAACTCTTGCTCGTATGACCAGAAACTGCATGGGATTAAACTCCATTTCAGACTGGGAAACAAGTACTAGTTCGCCTCAAAAGAAACACACTCTGCTTTTGAGAAAAGAGCACTCTTCTACTCTACTGTGTTTCCTATGGGGTCCGAACAGTCAGCTTGCTCAGAACAAAAGAACTGTGCTTCCTACACACACGGACCATATGTAGTTCAACTCTGCTTAGGAAACTGACAAGAACAGTAGCTCCTCTTCAGTCCGATACACTGTACTTGATGGGAACAGACGCGAGTCCTCTTTGCACTGAGTGGGGCAATGGGAGCGCAATAGTGACTTTCCTTACCAGAAAACAACTCTAGCTCGTAGGTCCAAAAACTGCATGCGATTCAACTCCATTTAGGACTGGGAAACAAATGCTAGCTCGCCTTACAAGAAACACACTCTACTTTTGAGAAAAGAGCACTTTTCTACTCTACTGTGTTTCCTATAGGGCCAAAACAGTGAGCTTGCTCAGAACAAAAGAACTGTGCTTCCTACACACACGGCCATATCTAGTTCAATTCTGCTTAGGAAACTGACACAAACAGTAGATCCTCTTCAGTCCAATACACTGTACATGCTGGGAACAGATGCCAGTGCTATTTGCCCTGTGTATGACAATGGGAGCGCAATAGTGACTCTTCTTACCAGAAAACAACTCTTGCTCGTAGGACCAGAAACTGCATGTGATTTAACTCCATTTAGGACTGGGAAACAAATGCTAGCTCGCCTTACAAGAAACACACTCTGCTTTTGAGAAAAGAGAACTCTTCTACTCTACTCTGTTTCCTATGTGTTCGATTAGTGAGCTTACAGTACAAAAGAACTGTGCTTCCTACACACACGGGCCATATCTAGTTCAACTCTGCTTAGGAACCTGACAAGAACAGTAGCTCCTCTTCAGTCCAATACACTGTACTTGATGGGAACAGACGCGAGTCCTCTTTGCACTGTGTGTGGCAATGGGAGCGCAATAGTGACTTTCCTTACCAGAAAACAACTCTAGCTCGTAGGACCAAAAACTGCATGTGATTCAACGCAATTTAGGACTGGGAAACAAACGCTAGCTCGCCTTACAAGAAACACACTCTGCTTTTGAGAAAAGAGCACTCTTCTACTCTACTGTGTTTTCTATAGGGCCAGAACAGTGAGCTTGCTCAGAACAAAAGAACTGTGCTTCCTTCACACATGGCCATATCTAGTTCAATTCTGGTTAGGAAACTGACAAGAACAGTAGATCCTTTTCAGTCCAATAAACTGTACATGCTGGGAACAGACGCCAGTGCAATTTGCCCTGTGTATGACAATGGGAGCACAATAGTGACTCTTTTTAATAGAAAACAACTCTTGCTCGTAGGACCAGAAACTGCATGTGATTCAACTCCATTTAGGACTGGGAAACAAATGCTAGCTCGCCTTACAAGAAACACACTCTGTTTTTGAGAAAAGGGCACTCTTCTACTCTACTGTGTTTCCTATGGGTTCGATCAGTGAGCTTACAGTAGAAAAGAACTGTGCTTCCTACACATATGGGCCATATCTAGTTCAACTCTGCTTAAGAAACTGACAAGAACAGTAGCTCCTCTTCAGTCCAATACACTGTACTTGATGGGAACAGACGCGAGTCCTCTTTGCACTGTGTGTGGCAATGGGAGCGCAATAGTGAATTTCCTTACCAGAAAACAACTCTTGCTCATAAGAACAGAAACTGCATGGGATTCAACTCCATTTCAAACTGGGAAACAAGTACTAGTTCGCCTTACAAGAAACACACTCTGCTTTTGAGAAAAGAGCACTCTTCTACTCTACTGTGTTTCCTATGGGGTCCGAACAGTCAGCTTGCTCAGAACAAAAGAACTGTGCTTCCTACACACACGGACCATATGTAGTTCAACTCTGCTTAGGAAACTGACAAGAACAGTAGCTCCTCTTCAGTCCGATACACTGTACTTGATGGGAACAGACGCGAGTCCTCTTTGCACTGTGTGTGGCAATGGGAGCGCAATAGTGTCTTTCCTTACCAGAAAACAACTCTAGCTCGTAGGACAAAAACTGCATGTGATTCAACTCAATTTAGGACTGGGAAACAAACGCTAGCTCGCCTTACAAGAAACACACTCTGCTTTTGAGAAAAGAGCACTCTTCTACTCTACTGTGTTTCCTATAGGGCCAAAAGAGTGAGCTTGCTCAGAACAAAAGAACTGTGCTTCCTACACACACGGCCATATCTAGTTCAACTCTGCTTAGGAAACTGACAAGAACAGTAGCTCCTCTTCAGTCCAATACACTGTACATGCTGGGAACAGACACCAGTGCTATTTGCCCTGTGTATGACAATGGGAGTACAATAGTGACTCGTCTTACCAGAAAACAACTCTTGCTCTTAGGACCAGAAACTGCATGTGATTCAACTCCATTTAGGACTGGGAAACAAATGCTAGCTCTCATTACAAGAAACACACTCTGCTTTTGAGAAAAGAGCCCTCTTATACTCTAAAGTGTTTTTCATAGGGCCAGAACAGTGAGCTTGCTCAGAAAAAAAAAACTGTGCTTCCTACACACACGGGCCATATCTAGTTCAACTCTGCTTAGGAAACTGACAAAAACAGTAGCTCCTCTTCAGTCCGGTACACTGTACTAGCTGGGAACACACGCGAGCTATTTGCACTGTGTATGGCAATGGGAGCTCCATAGTGACTTTCCTTACCAGAAAACAACTCTTGCTCCTAGGAACAGAAACTGCATGGGATTCAACTCCATTTAGGACTGGGAAACAAATGCTAGCTCGCCTTACAAGAAACACACTCTGCTTTTGAGAAAAGAGGACTCATCTACTCTACTGTGTTTTCTATGGGGTCCAAAAAGTGAGCTTGCTCAGAAAAGAAAACTGTGCTTCCTACACACGGACCATATCTCGTTCAACTCTGCTTATGAAACTGACAAGAACAGTGGCTCCTCTTCAGTCCGATACACTGTAATTGCTTGGAACAGATGCGAGTGCTATTTGCACTGTGTATGGCAATGGGAACACAATAGTGACTTTCCTTACCAGAAAACAACTCTTGCTCGTAGGACCAGAAACTGCATGTGATTCAACTCCATTTAGGACTGGGAAAAAAAACACTAGCTCGCCTTACAAGGAACACACTCTGCTTTTGAAAAAAGAGCACTCTTCTACTCTACTGTGTTTTCTTTAGGGCCAGAACAGTGAGCTTGCTCAGAACAAAAGAACTGTGCTTCCTACAAACACGGCCATATGTAGTTCAATTCTGCTTAGGAACCTGACATGAAGAGTAGATCCTCTTCAGTCCAATACAGTGTACTTGCTGGGAACAGACAACAGTGCTATTTATCCTGTGTATGGCAATGGCAGCACAATAGTGACTCTTCTTACCAGAACACAACTCTTGCTCGTAGGACCAGAAACTGCATGTGATTCAACTCCATTTAGGACTGGGAAACAAATGCTAGCTCGCCTTACAAGAAACACAATCTGATTTACAGAAAAGAGCACTCCTCTACTCTACTGTGTTTCCTATGGGGTCCGAACAGTGAGCTTGCTCAGAACAAAAAAACTGTGATTCCTACACACACGGCCATATCTAGTTCAATTATGATTAGGAACCTGACAAGAACAGTAGATCCTCTTCAGTCCAATACATTGTACTTGCTGGGAACAGACGCCAGTGCTATTTGTCCTGTGTATGGCAATGGCAGCGCAATAGTGACTATTCTTACCATAAAACAACTCTTGCTCGTAGGACCAGAAACTGCATGTGATTCAACTCCATTTAGAACTGGGAAACAAACGCTAGTTCGCCTTACAAGAAACACACTCTGCTTTAGAGAAAAGAGCACTCTTCTACTCTACTGTGTTTCCTATAGAGCCAGAACAATGAGTTTCCTCAGAACAAAAGAACTGTGCTTCCTGCAGACAGGGGCCATACCTATTCAATTCTGCTTAGGAAACTGACAAGAACAGTAGATCCTCTTCAGTCCATACACTGTACATGCTGGGAACAGATGCCAGTACTATTTGCTCTGTGTATGACAATGAGAGAGCAATAGTGACTCTTCTTACCAGAAAACAACTCTTGCTCCTAGGACCAGAAACTGCATGTGATTCAACTCCATTTAGGACTGGGAAACAAACGTTAGCTCGCCTTACAAGAAAAACACTGTGCTTTTGAGAAAGGAGCACTCTTCTACTCTACTGTTTTTTTTATAGGGCCAGAACAGTGAGCTTGATCAGAACAAAAGAACTGAGCATCCTACACACACGGGCCATATCTCGTTCAACTCTGCTTAGGAAACTGACAAGAACAATAGATCCTCTTCAGTCCGATACACTGTACTTGCTGGGAACAGACGCGAGTGCTATTTGCACTGTGTATGGTAATGGGAGCACAATAGTGACTTCCTTACCATAAAACAACTCTTGCTCGTAGGACCAGTAACTGCATGTGATTTAACTCCATTTAGGACTGGGAAACAACCGCTAGCTCGCCTTACAAGAAACACACTCTGCTTTTGAGAAAAGAGCACTGTTCTACTCTACTGTGTTTCCTATAGGGCCAGAACAGTGAGCTTGCTGAGAACAAAAGAACTGTGCTTCCTACACACACGGACCATATCTAGTTCAACTATGCTTTGGAAACTGACAAGAACAGTAGCTCCTATTCAGTCCAATACACTGTACTTCCTGGGAAGAGACGCGAGTGCTATTTGCACTGTGTATGGCATTAGGAGCGCAATAGTGACTCTTCTTACCAGAAAACAATTCTTGCTCGTGGGACCAAAAACTGCATGTGACTCAACTCCATTTAGGACTGGAAAACAAACGCTAGCTCGCCTTAAAAGAAACACTCTCTGCTTTAGAGAAAAGAGCACTCTTCTACTCTACTGTGTTTCCTATAGGGCCAGAACAGTGAGCTTGCTGAGAACAAAAGAACTCTGCTTCCTGCCCACACGGCCATATCTAGTTCAACTCTGCTTAGGAACCTGACAAGAACAGTAGATCCTCTTCAGTCCAATGCACTGTACATGCTGGGAACCGACGCCAGTGCTATTTGCCCTGTGTATGACAATTGGAGCGCAATAGTGACTCTTCTTGCCAGAAAACAACTCTTGCTTGTAGGACCAGAAACTGCATGTGATTCAACTCCATTTAGGACTGAGAATCAAACGCGAGCTTACCTTACAAGAAAAACACTCTGCTTTAGAGAAAAGAGCACTCTTCTACTCTACTGTGTTTCCTATGGGGTCCAAAGAGTGAGCTTGCTTAGAACAAAAGAACTGTGCTTCCTACACACATGGACCATATCTAGTTCAACTCTGCTTAGGAAACTGACAAGAACAGTAGCTCCTATTTAGTCCAATACACTGTACTTGCTGGGAACAGACAACAGTGCTATTTGTCCTGTGTATGGCAATGGCAGCACAATAGTGACTCTTCTTACGAGAAAAGATCTCTTGCTCGTAGGACCAGAAACTGCATGGGATTCAACTCCATTTAGGACTGGGAAACAAACGCTAGCTCGCATTACAAGAAACACACTCTGCTTTTGAGAAAAGAGCACTCTTCTACTCTAAAGTGTTTCGTATAGGGCCAGAACAGTGAGCTTGCTGAGAACAAAAGAACTGTGCTTCCTACACACACGGGCCATATCTAGTTCAACTCTGCTTAGGAAACTAACAAGAACAGTAGCTCCTCTTCAGTCCGATACACTGTAATAGCTGGGAACACACGCGATTGCTATTTGCACTTTGTATGTCAATGAGAGCACAATAGTGACTTTCCTTACCAGAAAACAACTCTTGCTCATAGGACCAGAAACTGCATGTGATTCAACTCCACTTAGGACTGGGAAACAAATGCTAGCTCGCCTTACATGAAACACACACTGCTTTTGAGAAAAGAGCACTCTTCTACTCTACTGTGTTTTCTATGGGGTCCGAAAAGTGAGCTTGCTCAGAACAAAGAACTGTGCTTCCTACACACACGGGCCATATCTAGTTCAACTCTGCTTAGGAAACTGACATGAACAGTAGATCCTCTTCAGTCCAATACACTGTACTTGCTGGGAACAGATGCAAGTGCTATTTGCACTGTGTATGGCAATGGGAGTGCAATAGTGACTCTTCTTACCAGAAAAAAACTCTTGCTCGTAGCACCAAAAACTGCATGTGTCTCAACTCCATTTAGGACTGGGAAAGAAACGCTAGCTCGCCTTACAAGAAAAACACTCTGCTTTTGAGAAAAGAGCATTCTTCTAATATACTGTGTTTCCTATAGGGCCAGAACAGTGAGCTTCCTCAGAACAAAAGAACTGTGCTTCCTGCACACATGGGCCATATCTATTCAATTCTGCTTAGGAAACTGACAAGAACAGTAGATCCTCTTCAGTCCAATACACTGTACATGCTGGGAACAGACGCCAGTACTATTTGCCCTGTGTATGACAATGGGAGCACAATAGTGACTCTTCTTACCAGAAAACATCTCTTGCTCCTAGGACCAGAAACTGCATGTGATTCAACTCCATTTAAGACTGGGAAACAAATGCTAGCTCGCCTTACAAGAAAAACACTCTGCTTTTGAGAAAAGAGCACTCTTCTACTCTTCTGTGCTTCCTATAGGGCCAGAACAGTGAGCTTGCTCAGAACAAAAGAACTGTGCTTCCTTCACACGGGCCATATCTAGTTCAACTCTGCTTAGGAAACTGACAAGAACAGTATCTCCTCTTCAGTCTGATACACTGTACTTTCTGGGAATGGACCGAGTGCTATTTGCACTATGTATGGCAATGGGAGCGCAATAGTGACTTTCCTTACCAGAAAACAACTCTTGCTCCTAGGACCAGAAACTGCATGTGATTCAACTCCATTTAGGACTGGGAAACAAATGCTAGCTCGCCTTACATGAAACACACTCTGCTTTTGAGAAAAGAGCACTCTTCTACTCTACTGTGTTTCCTATGGGGTCCAAACAGTGAGCTTGCTCAGAACAAAAGAACTGTGCTTCCTACACACGGACCATATCTAGTTCAACTCTGCTTAGGGAAGTGACAGTACAGTAGCTCCTATTCAGTCCAATACACTGTTCTTCCTGGGAACAGACGCGAGTGCTGTTTGTAATGTGTATGGCAATGGGAGCACAATAGTGACTTTCCTTACCAGAAAACAACTCTTGCTCGTAGGACCAGAAACTGCATGTGATTCAACTCCATTTAAGACTAGGAAACAAACGCTAGCTCGCCTTACAAGAAATACACTCTGCTTTTGAGAAAAGAGCACTGCTGTGGGATATATGGCAAATGTGTTGCTAATTAATCAATAAAACACTGATTGTCCGTTGGCTAGGCAGGAAGTGTAGGCTGGGCAAGGAGGAGAATAAAGCAGGGAAGTGGAAGGCTGAGAGAGAGACACTGCCAGCCGCCATCAGGACAAGGAAGATGAAAGGTACCAGTAAGCCATGAGCCATGTGGCAAAGTAAAAATTAATAGAAATCTGCTAAATATAAGAGTAAGAGCTAGACAATAACAGGCTTTAGCTAATGGCCAAGCAGTTTAAATAATGTAAGAGTCTTTGTGTTTATTTTATAAGTGGGCTCTGAGACTGTCGGGACTTGGTGGTGGGAGCTGGAGAGAAATTCTCCAGCAACAAATGGCGTCCAATGTGTTGGCAAGAGTTTCCACCTAAAAACTGAGAAAAAAGATTCTAAAACGGAGCTAAAAACAGCTCCTAGTTGTCTCTTTCAAGCTAGTGGCAGCCTGCGTGTTTGAGCTACTATGGCGGGTTCCTGGCGTGCATGCTTGACCTGCAGTATGGCAGGAATGAGGCCTCTGCAAGTGGCACATTAAGCTGTGTGGTGGATTTAGCCTTTGCTAGTACAAAACAAAACAAAACAAAAAAAAAAAGAGATTTCTGGGCTACACGCTGCTTTGATAGAAGCAGCGACCCACTATTTCTGAGAGTTGATGGCTCCCAGAGCTGGTGGAAAACGTAGCCATGTTGGGAAGCCGAGGTGGGCGGAGCCAGCAGCCACAGCTGCTGCAGTTTAAAGCAATAGATTCACAATAAGACAGATTCAGATGTAATAGTTTACAATGTGTGTAAAAGATACGTAGGCTTGAAAGAGACAAAAAAGGTGATATATAGAGTTATAGAAACAAATACATAGTTTTAAAAAATAAAGTCATTAAAGAGACAGTAAAGGTAGTATAAAAAATAAGCCACGTAAAAATGGATATTACACAGAGAATCTGGATTGTGTTGTCATTGGGACTTTTAACTGCAGAAAAACATTTGATTGTAAAAGCTGTAGAGTTATGCCAAAATGTATATTTTAAAGATACCTTGACTTCAAAATTTGGATGTAAGGATATGTTGCTTTGGAAAAGAGTCTCTTTTGTTTCCACAGAAAGCCAGAGGCTATGGATTTGTTCAAGATTAAGATACATCAGGTTTGACCAGCCAAGACCCCCTGAAGGTCTCCTATGACACCATGGCCCAGATGATCCAACATCCAGAATGGTTTAAAGGCATCTGGCTCAGACGATACAGCCTCATGGACTATTCCATAATTCTAAATTTTTTTTTGTTTCCCCACAAGATAGAGCGCCCCCTTCCAGCAGGAAGTAGTAAGAGAAGCTACGCCCAAATTCCCAAATTATATGTAATTTTACTTTGTTAAGGTTAAAACCTTCCTTTTTGAAAAAAAAAAAAGGGGGAAGTGCTGTGGGATGTATGGCAAATGTGTTGCTAATTAATCAATAAAACACTGATTGGCCGTTGGCTAGGCAGGAAGTGTAGGCGGGGCAAGGAGGAGAATAAAGCGGGGAAGTGGAAGGCTGAGAGAGAGACACTGCCAGCCGCCATCAGGACAAGGAAGATGTAAGGTACCAGTAAGCCATGAGCCATGTGGCAAAGTAAAGATTAATAGAAATGGGCTAAATATAAGAGTAAGAGCTAGACAATAACAGGCCTGAGCTAATGGCCAAGCAGTTTAAATAATGTAAGAGTCTGTGTGTTTATTTTATAAGTGGGCTCTGAGACTGGCGGGACTTGGTGGTGGGAGCTGGAGAGAAATTCTACAGCAACAGAGCACTCTTCTACTCTACTGTGTTTCCTATGGGATCTAAACAGTGAGCTTGCTCAGAACAAAAGAACTGTGCTTCCTACACACATGGACCATATCTAGTTCAACTCTGCTTAGGAAACTGACAAGAACAGTAGCTCCTATTCAGTCCAATACACTGTACTTGCTGGGAACAGACGCGAGTGCTATTTGCACTGTGTATGGAATTTGGAGCGCAATAGTGACTCTTCTTACCAGAAAACAACCCTTGCTCGTAGGAACAAAAACTGCCTGTGACTCAACTCCATTTATGACTGGGAAACAAACGCTAGCTCGCCTTACAAGAAACACACTCTGCTTTTGAGAAAAGAGCACTCTTCTACTCTACTGTGTTTCCTATAGGGAAAGAACAGTGAGCTTGCTCAGAACAAAGAACTGTGCTTCCTACACACATGGCCGTATCTAGTTCAATTCTGCTTAGGAACCTGACAAGAACAGTAGATCCTCATCAGTCCAATACACGGTACATGCTGGGAACAGACGCCAGTGCTATTTGCCCTGTGTAAAACAATGGGAGCACAATAGTGACTCTTCTTACCAGAAAACAACTCTTGCTCGTAGGACCAGAAACTGCATGTGATTCAACTCCATTTCGGACTGGGAAACAAACGCTAGCTCGCCTTAAAAGAAACAAACTCTGCTTCTGAGAAAAGAGCACTCTTCTACTCTTCTGTGTTTCCTATAGGGCCAGAACAGTGAGCTTGCTCAGAACGAAAGAACTGTGCTTTCTACACACACGGGCCATATCTAGATCAACTCTGCTTAGGAAACTAACAAGAACAGTAGCTCCTCTTCTGTCCAATACACTGTACTTGCAAAGAACAGTAGCAAGTGTTGTTTGCACTGTGTATGGCAGTAGCATCGCAATAGTGACTCTTCTTACCAGCAAACAACTCTTGCTCATAGGACAAGAACCTCCATGTAATTCAAATCCATTTAGGACTGGGAAACAAACGCTAGCTCACCTTACAAGAAACACAATCTGCTTTTGAGAAATGAGCACTCTTCTACTCTACTGTGTTTCCTATAGGGCCAGAACAGTGAGCTTGCTCAGAACAAAAGAACTGTGCTTCCTACACACACAGGCTATATCTAGTTCAACTCTGCTTAGGAAACTGACAAGAACAGTAGCTCCTCTTCAGTCCAATACACTGTACTTGCTGGGAGCAGATGCGAGTGCTATTTGCACTGTGTATGGCAAAGGGAGCGAAATAGTGACTCTTCTTACCAGAAAACAACTCTTGCTCATAGGACCAGAAACTGCATGGGATTCAACTCCATTTCTGACTGGGAAACAAACACTAGCTCGCCTTACAAGAAACACACTCTGCTTTTGAGAAAAGAGCACTCTTCTACTCTACAGTGTTTCCTATGGGATCCGAACAGTGAGCTTGCTGAGAACAAAAGAACTGTGCTTCCTACACACACGGGCCATATCTAGTTCAATTCTGCTTAGGAAATTGACAAGAACAGGAGCTCATCTTCAGTCCAATACACTGTACTTGCTGCGAACAAACGTGAGTGCGATTTGCACTGTGTATGGCAATGGGAGCGCAATAGTGACTCTTCTTACCAGAAAACAACTCTTGCTCGTAGGACCAAAAACTGCTTGTGATTCAACTCCATTTTGGACTGGAAAACAAACACTAATCGCCTTACAAGAAACACACTCTGGTTTTGAGAAAAGATAAATCTTCTACTCTACTGTGTTTCCTATATTGCGAGAACAGTGAGTTTTCTCAAAACAAAAGAACTGTGCTTCCTCAGAAACAGGCCATATCTAGTTCAACTCTGCTTAGGAAACTGACAAGAACAGTAGCTCCTCTTCAGTCCAATACACTGTACATGCTGGGAATAGACGCCAGTGCTATTTGCCCTGTGTTTGACAATGGGAGCGCAACAGTGACTCTTCTTACCAGAAAACAACTCTTGCTCGTAGGACCAGAAACTGCATGTGATTCAAGTCCATTTAGGACTGGGAAACAAACGCTAGCTCGCCTTACAAGAAACACACTCTCCTTTTGAGGAAAGAGCACTCTTCTATTCTACTGTGTTTCCTATAGGGCCAGAATAGTGAGCTTGCTAAGAACAAAAGAACTGTGCTTCCTACACACACGGGCTATATCTAGTTCAACTCTGCTTAGGAAACTGACAATAAGAGTTGGTCCTCTTCAGTCCAATACACTGTACATGCTGGGAACAGACGCGAGTGCTATTTGCCCTGTGTATGATAATGGGAGCGCAATAGAGACGCTTCTTACCAGAAAACAACTCTTGCTCGTAGGACCCGAAACTGCATGGGATTCAACTCCATTTCGGACTGGGAAACAAATGCTAGCTCACCTTACAAGAAACACACTCTGCTTTTGAGAAAACAGCACTCTTCTACTCTACTGTGTTTCCTATGGGGTCTGAACAGTGTGCTTGCTCAGAACAAAAGAACTGTGTGCTTCCTACACACAGAGGCCATATCTAGTTCAACTCTGCTTAGGAAACTGACAAGAACAGTAGCTCATCTTCAGTCCAATACACTGTACTTGCTGCGAACAGACGCGAGTGCTATTTGCACAGTGTATGGCAATGGGAGCGCAATAGTGACTCTTCTTACCAGAAAACATCTCTTGCTCGTAGGAACAAAAACTACATGTGATTCAACTCCATTTAGGACTGGGAAACAAACTCTATCTCGCCTTACAAGAAACACACTCTGCTTTTGAGAAAAGAGCACTCTTCTACTCTATTGTGTTTCCTATAGGGCCAAAACAGTGAGCTTGCTCAGAACAAAAGAACTGTGCTTCCAACACACACGGTAATATCTAGTTCAATTCTGCGTAAAAAACTGACAAGAATAGTAGATCCTCTTCAGTCCAATACACTGTACATGCTGGGAATAGACGCCAATGCTATTTGCCCTGTGTATGACAATGGGAGCGCAATAGTGACTCTTCTTACCAGAAAACAACTCTTGCTCGTAGGACCAGAAACTGCATGTGATTCAACACCATTTAGGACTGCGAACAAACGTTAGCTCGCCTTACAAGAAACACACTCTGCTTTTGAGAAAAGAGCACTCTTCTACTCTACTGTGTTTCCTTTGAGGTCCAAACAGTGAGCTTGCTCAGAACAAAAGAACTGTGCTTCCTACACACACGGTCCATATCTAGTTCAACTCTGCTTAGGAAACTGACAAGAACAGTAGATCCTCTTCAGTCCATTACACTGTACTTGCTGGGAACAGACGCGAGTGTTATTTGTCCTCTATATGGCAATGGGAGCACAATAGTGACTCTTCACACCACAAAACACCTCTTGCTCTTAGGACCAGAAACTGCATGGGATTCAACTCCATTTCGGACTGGGAAACAAACGCTAGCTCGCCTTACAAGAAACACACTCTGCTTTTGAGAAAAGAGCACTCTTCTACTCTACTCTGTTTCCTATGGTGTCTGAACAGTGAGCTTGCTCACAACAAAAGAACTGTGCTTCCTACACACAGGAGCCATATCTAGTTCAACTCTGCTTAGGAAACTGACAAGAACAGTAGCTCATCTTCAGTCCAATACACTGTACTTGCTGTGAACAGACGCGAGTGCTATTTGCACTGTGTATGGCATTGGGAACGCAATAGTGACTCTTCTTACCAGGAAACAAATCTTGCTCGTAGGACCCAAAACTACATGTGATTCAACTCCATTTAGGATTGGGAAACAAACACTAGCTCGCCTTACAAGAAACACACTCAACTTTTGAGAAAAGAGCACTCTTCTACTCTATTGTGTTTCTATTAGGGCCAAAACAGTGAGCTTGCTCAGAACAAAAGAACTGTGCTTCCTACACAGACGGTCATATCTAGTTCAATTCTGCTTAAAAAACTGACAAGAATAGTAGATCCTCTTCAGTCCAATACACTGTACTTGCTTGGAACAGATGGGAGTGCTATTTGCCCTGTGTATGACAATATGAGCTCAATAATGACTGTTCTTAGCAGAAAACAACTCTTGCTCGTAGGACCAGACTGCATGTGATTCAACTCCATTTAGGACTGGGAAACAAACGCTAGCTCGCCTTACAAGAAACACACTCTTTTTGAGAAAAGAGCCCTCTTCTACTCTAAAGTGTTTCCTATGGGGTCCGAACAGTGAGCTTGCTCAGAACAAAAGAACTGTGCTTCCTACACACATGGGCCATATCTAGTTAAACTCTGCTTAGGAAACTGACAAGAACAGTAGCTCCTCTTCAGTCCAATGCACTGTACTTGCTGGGAACAGATGCGAGTGCTATTTGTACTGTGTATGGCAATGGGAGCGCAATGTGACTTTCCTTACCAGAAAACAACTCTTGCTCATGGGACCAAAAACTGCATGTGATTCAACTCCATTTAGGAGTGGGAAACAAACACTAGCTCGCCTTACAAGAAACACACTCTGCTTTTGAGAAAAGAGCACTCTTCTACTCTACTGTGTTTCCTATAGGGCCAGAATAGTGAGCTTGCTCAGAAAAAAAGAACTGTGCTTCCTACACAAACGGCATTATCTAGTTCAATTCTGCTTGGGAAAGTGACAAGAACAGTAGATCCTCTTCATTCCAATACACTGTACATGCTGGGAATAGACGCCAGTGCTATTTGCCCTGTGTTTGACAACGGGAGCGCAACAGTGACTCTTCTTACCAGAAAACAACTCTTGCTCGTAGGACCTGAAACTGCATGGGATTCAACTCCATTTCGGACTGGGAAACAAACGCTAGCTGGCCTTACAAGAAACACACTCTGCTTTTGAGAAAACAGCACTCTTCTACTCTACTGTGTTTTCTATGGGGTCTGAACAGTGTGCTTGCTCAGAACAAAAGAACTCTGTGCTTCCTACACACAGGGGCCATATCTAGTTCAACTCTGCTTAGGAAACTGACAAGAACAGTAGCTCATCTTCAGTCCAATACACTGTACTTTTTGCGAACAGACGCGAGTGCTATTTGCACTGTGTATTGCAATGGGAGCGCAATAGTGACTCTTCTTACCAGAAAACATCTCTTGCTCGCAGGACCAAAAACTACATGTGATTTAACTCCATTTAGGACTGGGAAACAAACTCTATCTCGCCTTACAAGAAACACACTCTGCTTTTGAGAAAAGAGCACTCTTCTACTCTATTGTGTTTCCTATAGGGCCAAAACAGTGAGCTTGCTCAGAACAAAAGAACTGTGCTTCCTACACACACGGTCATATCTAGTTAAATTCTGCTTAGGAAATTGACAAGAACAGTAGCTCATCTTCAGTCCAATACACTGTACTTGCTGCGAACAGACGTGAGTGCTATTTGCACTGTGTATGGCAATGGGAGCGCAATAGTGACTCTTCTTACCAGAAAACAACTCTTGCTCGTAGGACCAAAAACTGCTTGTGATTCAACTCCATTTTAACTGGGAAACAAACACTATCTCGCCTTACAAGAAACACACTCTGGTTTTGAGAAAAGATAACTCTTCTACTCTACTGTGTTTCTTATATTGCCAGAACAGTGAGTTTTCTGAGAACAAAAGAACTGTGCTTCCTACACAAACGGGCCATATCTAGTTCAACTCTGCTTAGGAAACTGTCAAGAACAGTAGCTCCTCTTCAGTCCAATACACTGTACTTGCTGGGAGCAGACGCGAGTGGTATTTGCAGTGTATGTGGCAATTGGAGCACAATACTGAATCTTCTTACCACAAAACAACTCTTGCTCTTAGGACCAGAAACAGCATGGGATTCAACTCCATTTCTGACTGGGAAACAAACACTAGCTCGCCTTACAAGAAACACACTCTGTTTTGAGAAAAGAGCACTCTTCTACGCTACAGTGTTTCCTATGGGATCCGAACAGTGAGCTTGCTGAGAACAAAAGAACTGTGCTTCCTACACACATGGACCATATCTAGTTCAATTCTGCTTAGGAAATTGACAAGAACAGTAGCTCATCTTCAGTCCAATACACTGTACTTGCTGCGAACAGACGTGAGTGCGATTTGCACTGTGTATGGCAATGGGAGCGCAATAGTGACTCTTCTTACCAGAAAACAACTCTTGCTCGTAGGACCAAAAACTGCTTGTGATTCAACTCCATTTTGGACTGGGAAACAAACACTATCTCGCCTTACAAGAAACACACTCTGGTTTTGAGAAAAGATAAATCTTCTACTCTACTGTGTTTCCTATATTGCGAGAACAGTGACTTTTCTCAGAACAAAAGAACTGTGCTGCCTCAGAAACGGGCCATATCTAGTTCAACTCTGCTTAGGAAACTGACAAGAACAGTAGCTCCTCTTCAGTCCAATACACTGTACATGCTGGGAATAGACGCCAGTGCTATTTGCCCTGTGTTTGACAATGGGAGCACAACAGTGACTCTTCTTACCAGAAAACAACTCTTGCTCGTAGGACCAGAAACTGCATGTGATTCAACTCCATTTAGGACTGGGAAACAAACGCTAGCTCGCCTTACAAGAAACACACTCTACTTTTGAGAAAACAGCACTCTTCTACTCTACTGTGTTTCCTATGGGGTCTGAACAGTGTGCTTGCTCAGAACAAAAGAACTGTGTGCTTCCTACACACAGGGGCCATATCTAGTTCAACTCTGCTTAGGAAACTGACAAGAACAGTAGCTCATCTTCAGTCCAATACACTGTACTTGCTGCGAACAGACGCGAGTGCTATTTGCACAGTGTATGGCAATGGGAGCGCAATAGTGACTCTTCTTACCAGAAAACATCTCCTGCTCGTAGGAACAAAAACTACATGTGATTCAACTCCATTTAAAACTGCGAAACAAACTCTATCTCGCCTTACAAGAAACACACTCTGCTTCTGAGAAAAGAGCACTCTTCTACTCTATTGTGTTTCCTATAGGGCCAAAACAGTGAGCTTGCTCAGAACAAAAGAACTGTGCTTCCTACACACACGGTCATATCTAGTTCAATTCTGCTTAAAAAACTGACAAGAATAGTACATCCTCTTCAGTCCAATACACTGTACATGCTGGGAATAGACGCCAGTGCTATTTGCCCTGTGTATGACAATGGGAGCGCAATAGTGTCTCTTCTTACCAGAAAACATCTCTTGCTCATAGGACCAGAAACTGCATGTGATTCAACTCCATTTAGGACTGCGAAACAAACGCTAGCTCGCCTTACAAGAAACATACTCTGCTTTTGAGAAAAGAGAACTCCTCCACTCTACTGTGTTTCCTGTGCTGTCCAAACAGTGAGCTTGCTCAGAACAAAAGAACTGTGCTTCCTACACACACGGGCCATATCTAGTTCAACTCTGCTTAGGAAACTGACAAGAACAGTAGCTCCTCTTCAGTCCAATACACTGTACTTGCTGTGAACAGACGCGAGTGCTATTTGCACTGTATATGGCAATGGGAGCACAATAGTGACTCTTCTTACCACAAAACAACTCTTGATTGTAGGACCAGAAACTGCATGGGATTCAACTCCATTTCATACTGGGAAACAAACAATAGCTCCCCTTACAAAAAACACACTCTGCTTTTGAGAAAAGAGCACTCTTCTACTCTATTGTGTTTCCTATAGGGCAAGAACAGTGAGCTTGCTCAGAAAAAAGGAACTGTGCTTCACACACACACGGGCAATATCTAGGTCAATTCTGCTTACGAAACTGACAAGAAAAGTAGCTCCTCTTCAGTCCAATACTCTGTACTTCCTGGGAACAGAGGCGAGGGCTATTTGCACTCTGTATGGCATTGGGAGCGCAATAGTGACTTTCCTTACCAGAAAACAAATCTTGCTCGTAGGATCAAAAACTGCATGTGATTCAACTACATTTAGGACTGGGAAACAAACGCTAGCTCGCCTTACAAGAAACACACTCTGCTTTTGAGAAAAGATCACTCTTCTACTCTACTGTGTTTTCTATAGGGCCAGAACAGTGAGCTTGCTCAGAACAAAAGAACTGTGGTTCCTACACACATGGCCATATTTAGTTCAATTCTGCTTAGGAAACTGACAAGAACAGTAGATCCTTTTCAGTCCAATAAACTGTATATGCTGGGAACAGACGCCAGTGCAATTTGCCCTGTATGACAATGGGAGCACAATAGTGACTCTTCTTAATAGAAAACAACTCTTGCTCGTAGGACCAGAAACTGCATGTGATTCAACTCCATTTAGGACTGAGAAACAAATGCTAGCTCGCCTTACAAGAAACACACTCTCTTTTTGAGAAAAGGGCACTCTTCTACTCTACTGTGTTTCCTATGGGTTCGATAAGTGAGCTTACAGTAGAAAAGAACTGTGCTTCCTACACACACGGCCATATCTAGTTCAATTCTGCTGAGGAAACTGACAAGAACAGTAGATCCTCTTCAGTCCAATACACTGTACATGCTGGGAACAGACGCCAGTGCTATTTGCCCTGTGTATGTCAAAGGGAGCGCAATAGTGACTGTTCTTACCAGAAAACAACTCTTGCTCGTAGGACCAGAAACTGCATGTGATTCAACTCCATTTAGGACTGCGAACAAAATGCTAGCTCGCCTTACAAGAAACACACTCTGCTTTTGAGAAAAGGACACTCTTCTACTCTACAGTGATTCCTATGTGGTCTGAACAGTGAGCTTGCTCAGAACAAAAGAACTGTGCTTCCTACACACACGGGCTATATCTAGTTCAACTCTGCTTAGGAAACTGACAAGAACAGTAGCTCCTCTTCAGTCCAATACACTGTACTTGATGGGAACAGACGCGAGTCCTCTTTTCACTGTGTGTGGCAATTGGAGCGCCACAGTGATTTTCTTTACAAGAAAACAACTCTTGCTCGTAGGATCAAAAACTGCATGTGATTCAAGTCCATTTAGAACTGGGAAACAAATGCTAGCTCCACTTACAAGAAACACACTCTGCTTTTGAAAACAGATCTCTCTTCTCTACTGTGTTTCCTATAGGGCCAGAACAGTGAGCTTACTCAGAACAAAAGAACTGTGCTTCCTACACACAGGGGCCATATCTAGGTCAATTTTGCTTAGGAAACTAACAAGAACAGTAGATCCTCTTCAGTCCCATACACTGTACTTGATGGGAACAGACACGAGTGCTATTTGCACTGTATATGGCAATGGGAGCGAAATAGTGACTCTTCTTACGAAAAAAAACTCTTGCTCGTAGGACCAGAAACTGCATGTGATTCAACTCCTTTTAGGAAGGGAAACAAATGCTAGCTCGCCTTACAAGAAACACTCTCTGCTTTTGAGAAAAGAGCACTCTTCTACTCTACTGTATTTCCTATAGGACCAGAATAGTGAGCTTGCTCAGAACAAAAGAACTGTGCTTCCTACACACACGGGCTATATCTAGTTCAACTCTGCTTAGGAAACTGACAAGAACAGTAGCTCCTCTTCAGTCCAATACACTGTACTTGGTGGGAACAGACGCCAGTGCTATTTGCCCTGTATATGACAATGGGAGCTCAATAGTGACTCTTCTTACCAGAAAAAAACTCTTGCTCGTAGGACCAGAAACTGCATGTGATTCAACTCCATGTAGGACTGCGAAACAAATGCCAGCTCGCCTTACAAGAAACACACTCTGCTTTTGAGAAAAGAGCACTCTTCTACTCTACAGTGTTTCCTATGGGGTCCGAACAGTGAGCTTGCTCAGAACAAAAGAAGTTTGCTTCCTACACACACGGGCCATATCTAGTTCAACTCTACTTAGGAAACTGACAAGAACAGTAGCTTCTCTTCGGTCCAATACACTGTACTTGCTGGGAACAGACGCGAGTGCTATTTGCACTGTTTATGTCAATGGGAGCGCAATAGTGACTTTCCATACCAAAAAACAACTCTAGTTCGTAGGACCAAAAACTGCATGTGATTCAACTCCATTTAGGACTGGGAACCAAACGCTAGCTCGACTTACCAGAAGCACACTCTGCTTTTGAGAAAAGAGCACTCTTCTACTCTACTGTGTTTCCTATAGGGCCAGAAGAGTGAGCTTGCTCAGAACAAAAGAACTGTGCTTCCTATACACAGGGGCCATATCTAGTTCAACTCTGCTTAGGAAACTGAGAAGAACAGTAGTTCATCTTCAGTCCAATACAGTGTACTTGCTGGGAACAGATGCGAGTGCTATTTGCACTATGTATGGCAATGGGAGCTCAATAGTGACTTTCCTTACCAGAAAACAACTCTAGTTCGTAGGACCAAAAACTGCATGTGATTCAACTCCATTTAGGACTGGGAAACAAACGCTAGCTCGCCTTACAAGAAACACACTCTTCTTTTGAGGAACGAGCACTCTTCTACTCTACTGTGTTTCCTACAGGGCCAAAACAGTGAGCTTGCTCAGAACAAAAGAACTGTGCTTCCTACACACACGGCCATATCTAGTTCAATTCTGCTTAGGAAACTGACAAGAACAGTAGATCCTCTTCCGTCCCATACACTGTACTTGCTGGGAACAGACGCCAGTGCTATTTGCCCTGTGTATGACAATGGGAGCACAATAGTGACTCTTCTTACCAGAAAACAACTCTTGCTCTTAGGACCAGAAACTGCATGTGATTCAACTCCATTTCTGACTGGGAAACAAACGCTAGCTCGCTTTACAAGAAAAACACTCTGCTTTTGAGAAAAGAGCATTCTTCTACTCTACTGTGTTTCCTATAGGGCCAGAATAGTGAGCTTGCTCAGAACAAAAGAACTGTGCTTCCTACACACACGGGCTATATCTAGTCCAACTCTGCTTAGGAAACTGACAAGAACAGTAGCTCCTCTTCAATCCAATACACTGTACATGCTGGGAACAGACGCGAGTGCTATTTGCACTGTTTATGTCAATGGGAGCGCAATAGTGACTTTCCATACCAAAAAAAAACTCTAGCTCGTAGGACCAAAAACTGCATGTGAATCAACTCCATTTAGGACTGGAAACCAAACGCTACCTCGCCTTACCAGAAGCACACTCTGCTTTTGAGAAAAGAGCACTCTTCTACTCTACTGTGTTTCCTATAGGGCCAGAATAGTGAGCTTACTCAGAACAAAAGAACTGTGCTTCCTACACTCACGGGCTATATCTAGTCCAACTCTGCTTAGGAAACTGAGAAGAACAGTAGCTCCTCTTCAATCCAATACACTGTACATGCTGGGAACAGACGCCAGTGCTATATGCCCTGTGTATGATAATGGGAGCGCAATAGTGACTCTTCTTACCAGAAAACAACTCTTGCTCGTAGGACCAGAAACTGCATGTGATTCAACTCCATTTAGGACTGTGAAACAAACGCTAGCTTGCCTTACAAGAAACACACTCTGCTTTTGAGAAAAGAGCACTCTTCTACTCTACAGTGATTCCTATGGGGTCTGAACAGTGAGCTTGCTCAGAACAAAAGAACTGTGCTTCCTACACACACAGGCCATATCCAGTTCAATTCTGCTTAGGAAACTGACAAGAACAGTAGATACCCTTCAGTCCAATACACTGTACATGCATGGGACAGATGCTAGTGCTATTTGCAATGTGTATGACAATGGGACCGCAATAGTGACTGTTCTTACGAGAAAACATCTCTTGCTCATAGGACCACAAACTGCATGTGATTCAACTCTATTTAGGACTGCGAAACAAACGCTAGCTCGCCTTACAAGAAACCCACTCTGCTTTTGAGAAAAGAACACTCTTCTACTCTACTGTGTTTCCTTTGGGGTCGAAACAGTGAGCTTGCTCAGAACAAAAGAACTGTGCTTCCTACACACACGGGCTATATCTAGTTCAACTCTGCTTAGGAAACTGACAAGAACAGTAGCTCCCCTTCAGTCCAATACACTGTACTTGCTGGGAACAGACGCCAGTGCTATTTGCCTTGTGTATGACAATGGGAGTTCAATAGTGACTCTTCTTCCAGAAAAAAAACTCTTGCTCATAGGACAAGAAAGTGCATGTGATTCAACTCCATATAGGACTGCTAAACAAACGCTAGCTTGCCTTACAAGAAAAACACTCTGCTTTTGAGAAAAGGGCACTCTTCTACTCTAATGTGTTTCCTATGGGTTCGATCAGTGAGCTTACAGTACAAAAGAACTGTGCTTCCTACACACACGGGCCATATCTAGTTCAACTCTTCTTAGGAAACTGACAAGAACAGTAGCTCCTCTTCAGTCCAATACACTGTACTTGATGGGAACAGACGCGAGTCCTCTTTGCACTGTGTGTGGCAATGGGAGCACAATAGTGATTTTCCTTACCAGAAAACAACTCTTGCTCGTAGGATCAAAAACTGCATGTGATTCAACTCCATTTAGGACTGGGAAACAAACGCTAGCTCCCCTTACAAGAAACACACTCTGCTTTTGATAAAAGATCACTCTTCTAATCTACTGTGTTTCCTATAGTGCCAGAACAGTGACCTTACTCAGAAAAAAAGAACTGTGCTTCCTACACACACGGACATTTCTAGTTCAATTTTGCTTAGGAACCTAACAAGAACAGTAGATCCTTTTCAGTCCCATACACTGTACTTGGTGGAAACAGACGCGAGTGCTATTTGCACTGTATATGGCAATGGGAGCGAAATAGTGACTCTACTTACCAGAAAACAACTCTTGCTCGTAGGACCAGAAACTGCATGTGATTCAACTCCTTTTAGGACGGGAATCAAACGGTGGCTCGCCTTACAAGAAACACTCTCTGCTTTTGAGAAAAGAGCACTCTTTTACTGTACAGTTTTTCCTATGTGGTCCGAACAGTGAGCTTGCTCAGAACAAAAGAACTGTGCTTCCTACACACGGGCCATATCTAGTTCAACTCTACTTAGGAAACTGACAAGAACAGTAGCTCCTCTTCAGTCCAATACACTGTACTTGCTGGGAACAGACGCGAGTGCTATTTGCACTGTGTATGTCAATGGGAGCGCAATAGTGACTTTCCTTACCAGAAAACTACTCTAGCTCATAGGACCAGAAACTGCATGTGATTCAACTCCATTTAGGACTGGGAACCAAACGCTAGCTCGCCTTACAAGAAACACACTCTGCTTTTGAGAAAAGAACACTCTTCTACTCTACTGTGTTTCCAATAGGGCCAGAATAGTGAGCTTGCTCAGAACAAATAACTGTGCTTCCTACACACAGGGGCCATATCTAGTTCAACTCTGCTTAGGAAACTGAGAAGAACAGTAGCTCATCTTCAGTTCAATACAGTGTACTTGCTGGAAACAGACGCTAGTGCTATTTGCACTATGTATGGCAATGGGAGCTCAATAGTGACTTTTATTACCAGAAAACAACTCTAGCTCATAGGACCAAAAACTGCATGTGATTCAACTCCATTTATAACTGGGAAACAAACGCTAGCTCGCCTTACAATAAACACACTCTGCTTTTGAGAAAAGAGCACTCTTCTAGTATAATGTGATTTTCGTAAGGCCAGAATAGTGAGCTTGCTCAGAACAAAGAACTGTGCTTCCTACACACACCGACTACATCTAGTTCAACTCTGCTTAGGAAACTGACAAGAACAGTAGCTCCTCTTCAGTCCAATACACTGTACATGCTGGGAACAGAAGCCAGTGCTATTTGCCCTGTGTATGATAATGGGAGCGCAACAGTGACTGTACTTACCAGAAAACAACTCTTGCTCGTAGGACCAAACACTGCATGTGATTCAACTCCATTTATAACTGGGAAACAAACGCTAGCTCGCCTTACAATAAACACACTCTGCTTTTGAGAAAAGAGCACTCTTCTAGTATAATGTGTTTTTTGTAAGGCCAGAATAGTGAGCTTGCTCAGAACAAAGAACTGTGCTTCCTACACACACCGACTACATCTAGTTCAACTCTGCTTAGGAAACTGACAAGAACAGTAGATCCTCTTCAATCCAATACACTGTACATGCTGGGAACAGACGCCAGTGCTATTTGCCCTGTGTATGTCAATGGGAGCGCAATAGTGACTGTTCTTACCAGAAAACAACTCTTGCTCGTAGGACCAGAAACTGCATGTGATTCAACTCCATTTAGGACTGCGAACAAAATGCTAGCTCGCCTTACAAGAAACACACTCTGCTTTTGAGAAAAGAACACTCTTCTACTCTACAGTGATTCCTATGTGGTCTGAACAGTGAGCTTGCTCAGAACAAAAGAACTGTGCTTCCTACACACACGGGCCATATCCAGTTCAATTCTGCTTAGGAAACTGACAAGAACAGTAGATCCTCTTCAGTCCAATACACTGTACATGCAGGGGACAGATGCTAGTGCTGTTTGCAATGTGTATGACAATGGGACCGCAATAGTGACTGTTCTTACCAGAAAACATCTCTTGCTCATAGGACCACAAACTGCATGTGATTCAACTCCATTTAGGACTGCGAAACAAACGCTAGCTCGCCTTACAAGAAACACACTCTGCTTTTGAGAAAAGAGCACTCTTCTACTCTACTGTGTTTCCTTTGGGGTCCAAACAGTGAGCTTGCTCAGAACAAAAGAACTGTGCTTCCTACACACACGGGCTATATCTAGTTCAACTCTGCTTAGGAAACTGACAAGAACAGTAGCTCCTCTTCAGTCCAATACACTGTACTTGATGGGAACAGACGCCAGTGCTATTTGCCCTGTGTATGACAATGGGAGTTCAATAGTGACTCCTCTTACCAGAAAAAAAACTCTTGATCGTAGGACCAGAAACTGCATGTGATTCAACTCCATTTAGGACTGCGCAACAAACGCTAGCTTGCCTTACAAGAAAAACACTCTGCTTTTGAGAAAAGGGCACTCTTCTACTCTAATGTGTTTCCTATGGGTTCGATCAGGGAGCTTACTGTACAAAAGAACTGTGCTTCCTACACACACGGGCCATATCTAGTTCAACTCTGCTTAGGAAACTGACAAGAACAGTAGCTCCTCTTCAGTCCAATACACTGTACTTGATGGGAACAGACGCGAGTCCTCTTTTCACTGTGTGTGGCAATTGGAGCGCCATAGTGATTTTCTTTACAAGAAAACAACTCTTGCTCGTAGGATCAAAACTGCATGTGATTCAAGTCCATTTAGAACTGGGAAACAAATGCTAGCTCCACTTACAAGAAACACACTCTGCTTTTGAAAACAGATCTCTCTTCTCTACTGTGTTTCCTATAGGGCCAGAACAGTGAGCTTACTCAGAACAAAAGAACTGTGCTTCCTACACACAGGGGCCATATCTAGGTCAATTTTCCTTAGGAAACTAACAAGAACAGTAGATCCTCTTCAGTCCCATACACTGTACTTGATGGGAACAGACACGAGTGCTATTTGCACTGTATATGGCAATGGGAGCGAAATAGTGACTCTTCTTACGAAAAAAAACTCTTGCTCGTAGGACCAGAAACTGCATGTGATTCAACTCCTTTTAGGAAGGGAAACAAATGCTAGCTCGCCTTACAAGAAACACTCTCTGCTTTTGAGAAAAGAGCACTCTTCTACTCTACTGTATTTCCTATAGGACCAGAATAGTGAGCTTGCTCAGAACAAAAGAACTGTGCTTCCTACACACACGGGCTATATCTAGTTCAACTCTGCTTAGGAAACTGACAAGAACAGTAGCTCCTCTTCAGTCCAATACACTGTACTTGGTGGGAACAGACGCCAGTGCTATTTGCCCTGTATATGACAATGGGAGCTCAATAGTGACTCTTCTTACCAGAAAAAAACTCTTGCTCGTAGGACCAGAAACTGCATGTGATTCAACTCCATTTAGGACTGCGAAACAAATGCCAGCTCGCCTTACAAGAAACACACTCTGCTTTTGAGAAAAGAGCACTCTTCTACTCTACAGTGTTTCCTATGGGGTCCGAACAGTGAGCTTGCTCAGAACAAAAGAAGTTTGCTTCCTACACACACGGGCCATATCTAGTTCAACTCTACTTAGGAAACTGACAAGAACAGTAGCTTCTCTTCGGTCCAATACACTGTACTTGCTGGGAACAGACGCGAGTTCTCTTTGCACTGTTTATGTCAATGGGAGCGCAATAGTGACTTTCCATACCAAAAAACAACTCTAGTTCGTAGGACCAAAAACTGCATGTGATTCAACTCCATTTAGGACTGGGAACCAAACGCTAGCTCGACTTACCAGAAGCACACTCTGCTTTTGAGAAAAGAGCACTCTTCTACTCTACTGTGTTTCCTATAGGGCCAGAAGAGTGAGCTTGCTCAGAACAAAAGAACTGTGCTTCCTATACACAGGGGCCATATCTAGTTCAACTCTGCTTAGGAAACTGAGAAGAACAGTAGTTCATCTTCAGTCCAATACAGTGTACTTGCTGGGAACAGATGCGAGTGCTATTTGCACTATGTATGGCAATGGGAGCTCAATAGTGACTTTCCTTACCAGAAAACAACTCTAGTTCGTAGGACCAAAAACTGCATGTGATTCAACTCCATTTAGGACTGGGAAACAAACGCTAGCTCGCCTTACAAGAAACACACTCTTCTTTTGAGGAACGAGCACTCTTCTACTCTACTGTGTTTCCTACAGGGCCAAAACAGTGAGCTTGCTCAGAACAAAAGAACTGTGCTTCCTACACACACGGCCATATCTAGTTCAATTCTGCTTAGGAAACTGACAAGAACAGTAGATCCTCTTCCGTCCCATACACTGTACTTGCTGGGAACAGACGCCAGTGCTATTTGCCCTGTGTATGACAATGGGAGCACAATAGTGACTCTTCTTACCAGAAAACAACTCTTGCTCTTAGGACCAGAAACTGCATGTGATTCAACTCCATTTCTGACTGGGAAACAAACGCTAGCTCGCTTTACAAGAAAAACACTCTGCTTTTGAGAAAAGAGCATTCTTCTACTCTACTGTGTTTCCTATAGGGCCAGAATAGTGAGCTTGCTCAGAACAAAAGAACTGTGCTTCCTACACACACGGGCTATATCTAGTCCAACTCTGCTTAGGAAACTGACAAGAACAGTAGCTCCTCTTCAATCCAATACACTGTACATGCTGGGAACAGACGCGAGTGCTATTTGCACTGTTTATGTCAATGGGAGCGCAATAGTGACTTTCCATACCAAAAAAAAACTCTAGCTCGTAGGACCAAAAACTGCATGTGAATCAACTCCATTTAGGACTGGAAACCAAACGCTAGCTCGCCTTACCAGAAGCACACTCTGCTTTTGAGAAAAGAGCACTCTTCTACTCTACTGTGTTTCCTATAGGGCCAGAATAGTGAGCTTACTCAGAACAAAAGAACTGTGCTTCCTACACTCACGGGCTATATCTAGTCCAACTCTGCTTAGGAAACTGAGAAGAACAGTAGCTCCTCTTCAATCCAATACACTGTACATGCTGGGAACAGACGCCAGTGCTATATGCCCTGTGTATGATAATGGGAGCGCAATAGTGACTCTTCTTACCAGAAAACAACTCTTGCTCGTAGGACCAGAAACTGCATGTGATTCAACTCCATTTAGGACTGTGAAACAAACGCTAGCTCGCCTTACAAGAAACACACTCTGCTTTTGAGAAAAGAGCACTCTTCTACTCTACAGTGATTCCTATGGGGTCTGAACAGTGAGCTTGCTCAGAACAAAAGAACTGTGCTTCCTACACACACAGGCCATATCCAGTTCAATTCTGCTTAGGAAACTGACAAGAACAGTAGATACCCTTCAGTCCAATACACTGTACATGCATGGGACAGATGCTAGTGCTATTTGCAATGTGTATGACAATGGGACCGCAATAGTGACTCTTCTTACGAGAAAACATCTCTTGCTCATAGGACCACAAACTGCATGTGATTCAACTCTATTTAGGACTGCGAAACAAACGCTAGCTCGCCTTACAAGAAACCCACTCTGCTTTTGAGAAAAGAACACTCTTCTACTCTACTGTGTTTCCTTTGGGGTCGAAACAGTGAGCTTGCTCAGAACAAAAGAACTGTGCTTCCTACACACACGGGCTATATCTAGTTCAACTCTGCTTAGGAAACTGACAAGAACAGTAGCTCCCCTTCAGTCCAATACACTGTACTTGCTGGGAACAGACGCCAGTGCTATTTGCCTTGTGTATGACAATGGGAGTTCAATAGTGACTCTTCTTCCAGAAAAAAAACTCTTGCTCATAGGACAAGAAAGTGCATGTGATTCAACTCCATATAGGACTGCTAAACAAACGCTAGCTTGCCTTACAAGAAAAACACTCTGCTTTTGAGAAAAGGGCACTCTTCTACTCTAATGTGTTTCCTATGGGTTCGATCAGTGAGCTTACAGTACAAAAGAACTGTGCTTCCTACACACACGGGCCATATCTAGTTCAACTCTTCTTAGGAAACTGACAAGAACAGTAGCTCCTCTTCAGTCCAATACACTGTACTTGATGGGAACAGACGCGAGTCCTCTTTGCACTGTGTGTGGCAATGGGAGCACAATAGTGATTTTCCTTACCAGAAAACAACTCTTGCTCGTAGGATCAAAAACTGCATGTGATTCAACTCCATTTAGGACTGGGAAACAAACGCTAGCTCCCCTTACAAGAAACACACTCTGCTTTTGATAAAAGATCACTCTTCTAATCTACTGTGTTTCCTATAGTGCCAGAACAGTGACCTTACTCAGAAAAAAAGAACTGTGCTTCCTACACACACGGCCATTTCTAGTTCAATTTTGCTTAGGAACCTAACAAGAACAGTAGATCCTTTTCAGTCCCATACACTGTACTTGGTGGAAACAGACGCGAGTGCTATTTGCACTGTATATGGCAATGGGAGCGAAATAGTGACTCTACTTACCAGAAAACAACTCTTGCTCGTAGGACCAGAAACTGCATGTGATTCAACTCCTTTTAGGACGGGAATCAAACGGTGGCTCGCCTTACAAGAAACACTCTCTGCTTTTGAGAAAAGAGCACTCTTCTACTGTACAGTTTTTCCTATGTGGTCCGAACAGTGAGCTTGGTCAGAACAAAAGAACTGTGCTTCCTACACACATGGCCATATCTAGTTCAATTCTGCTTAGGAAACTGACAAGAACAGTAGATCATTTTCAGTCCAAAAAACTGTACATGCTGGGAACAGACGCCAGTGCAATTTGCCCTGTGTCTGACAATGGGAGCACAATCGTGACTCTTCTTAATAGAAATCAACTCTTGCTCGTAGGACCAGAAACTGCATGTGATTCAACTCCATTTAGGACTGGGAAACAAATGCTAGCTCACCTTACAAGAAACACACTCTGATTTTGAGAAAAGGGCACTCTTCTACTCTACTGTGTTTCCTATGGGTTCGATCAGTGAGCTTACAGTAGAAAAGAACTGTGCTTCGTACACACACGGGCCATATCTAGTTCAACTCTACTTAGGAAACTGACAAGAACAGTAGCTCCTCTTCAGTCCAATACACTGTACTTGCTGGGAACAGACGTGAGTGCTATTTGCACTGAGTATGTCAATGGGAGCGCAATAGTGACTTTCCTTACCAGAAAACTACTCTAGCTCGTAGGACCAGAAACTGCATGTGATTCAACTCCATTTAGGACTGGGAAGCAAACGCTAGCTCGCCTTACAAGAAACACACTCTGCTGTTGAGAAAAGAACACTCTTCTACTCAACTGTGTTTCCTAGAGGGCCAGAATAGTGAGCTTGCTCAGAACAAAAGAACTGTGCTTCCTACACACAGGGGCCATATCTAGTTCAATTCTGCTTAGGAAACTGACAAGAACAGTAGATCCTCTTCCGTCCCATACACTGTACTTGCTGGGAACGGGCGCCAGTGCTATTTGCCCTGTGTATGACAATGGGAGCACAACAGTGACTCTTCTTACCAGAAAACAACTCTTGCTCATAGGACCAGAAACTGCATGTGATTCAACTCCATTTAGGACTGAGAAACAAACGCTAGCTCACTTTACAAGAAAAACACTCTGCTTTTGAGAAAAGAGCAGTCTTCTACTCTATTGTGTTTCCTATAGGGCCAGAATAGTTAGCTTGCTCAGAACAAAAGAACTGTGCTTCCTACACACACGGGCTATATCTAGTACAACTCTGCTTAGGAAACTGACAAGAACAGTAGCTCCTCTTCAGTCCAATACACTGTACATGCTGGGAACAGACGCCAGTGCTATTTGCCCTGTGTATGATAATGGTAGCACAATAGTGACTCTTCTTACCAGAAAACAACTCTTGTTCTTAGGACCAGAAACTGCATGTGATTCAACTCCATTTATAACTGGGAAACAAACGGTAGCTCGCCTTACAATAAACACATTCTGCTTTTGAGAAAAGAGCACTTTTCTAGTCTAATGTGTTTTTTGTAAGGCCAGAATAGTGAGCTTGCTCAGAACAAAAGAACTGTGCTTCCTACACACACCGACTATATCTAGTTCAACTCTGCTTAGGAAAATGACAAGAACAGTAGATCCTCTTCAGTCCAATACACTGTACATGCTGGGAACAGACGCCAGTGCTATTTGCCCTGTGTATGATAATGGGAGCGCAATAATGACTCTTCTTACCAGAAAACAACTCTTGCTCGTAGAACCAGAAACTGCATGTGATTCAACTCCATTTAGGACTGGGAAACAAATGCTAGCTTGCCTTACAAGAAACACACTCTGCTTTTGAGAAAAGAGCACTCTTCTACTCTACTCTGTTTCCTATGGGTTCGATCAGTGAGCTTACAGTACAAAAGAACTGGGATTCCTACACACACGGGCCATATCTAGTTCAACTCTGCTTAGGAAACTGACAAGAACAGTAGCTCCTCTTCAGTCCGATACACTGTACTTGATGGGAACAGACGCGAGTCCTCTTTGCACTGTGTGTGGCAATGGGAGCGCAATAGTGTCTTTCCTTACCAGAAAACAACTCTAGCTCGTAGGACCAAAAACTGCATGTGATTCAACTCAATTTAGGACTGGGAAACAAACGCTAGCTCGCCTTACAAGAAACACACTCTGCTTTTGAGAAAAGAGCACTCTTCTGCTCTACTGTGTTTCCTAGAGGGCCAAAAGAGTGAGCTTGCTCAGAACAAAAGAACTGTGCTTCCTACACACACGGCCATATCTAGTTCAATTCTGCTTAGGAAACTGACAAGAACAGTAGCTGCTCTTCAGTCCAATACAGTGTACTTGCTGGGAACAGACGCCAGTGCTATTTGCCCTGTGTATGACAATGGGAGTGCAATAGTGACTCGTCTTACCAGAAAACAACTCTTGCTCTTAGGACCAGAAACTGCATGTGATTCAACTCCATTTAGGACTGGGAAACTAATGCTAGCTCGCCTTACAAGAAACACACTCTGCTTCTCAGAAAAGAGCACTCTTCTACTCTACTGTGTTTCCTATAGAGCAAGAATAGTGAGCTTGCTCAGAACAAAATAACTGTGCTTCCTACACACACGGGCTATATCTAGTTTAACTCCGCTTAGGAAACTGAAAAGAACAGTAGCTCCTCTTCAGTCCAATACACTGTACTTGCTGGGAACAACGCGAGAGCTATTTGCACTGTATATGGCAATGGGAGGGCAATAGTGACTCTTCTTACCAGTTAACATCTCTTGCTCGTAGTACCAGAAACTGCATGGGATTCAACTCTATTTCAGACTGGGAAACAAGCACTAGTTCGCCTTACAAGAAACAAACTCTGCTTTGAGAAAAGAGCACTCTTCTACTCTACTGTGTTTATTATAGGGCCAAAAGAGTGAGCTTGCTCAGAACAAAAGAACTGTGCTTCCTACACACACGGGCAATATCTAGGTCAATTCTGCTTACGAAACTGACAAGAACAGTAGCTCCTCTTCAGTCCAATACACTGTACTTGATGGGAACAGAGGCGAGTGCTATTAGCACTATGTATGGCAATGGGAGCGCAATAGTGACTTTCCTTACCAAAAAACAACTCTTGCTAGTAAGATCAAAAACTGCATGTGATTCAACTCCATTTAGGACTGGGAAACAAACGCTAGCTCGCCTTACAAGAAACACACTCTGCTTTTGAGAAAAGATCACTCTTCTACTCTACTGTGTTTTCTATAGGGCCAGAACAGTGAGCTTGCTCAGAACAAAAGAACTGTGCTTCCTACACACATGACCATATCTAGTTCAATTCTGCTTAGGAAACTGACAAGAACAGTAGATCATTTTCAGTCCAAAAAACTGTACATGCTGGGAACAGACGCCAGTGCAATTTGCCCTGTGTTTGACAATGGGAGCACAATAGTGACTCTTCTTAATAGAAAACAACTCTTGCTCGTAGGACCAGAAACTGCATGTGATTCAACTCCATTTAGGACTGGGAAACAAATGCTAGCTCGCCTTACAAGAAACACATTCTGTTTTTGAGAAAAGGGCACTCTTCTACTCTACTGTGTTTCCTATGGGTTCGATCAGTGAGCTTACAGTAGAAAAGAACTGTGCTTCCTACACACACGGACCATATCTAGTTCAACTCTGCTTAGGAAACTGACAAGAACAGTAGCTCCTCTTCAGTCCAATACACTGTACTTGATGGGAACAGACGCGAGACCTCTTTGCACTGTGTGTGGCAATGGGAGCGCAATAGTGACTTTCCTTACCAGAAAAAAACTCTTGCTCGTAGGATCAAAAACTGCATGTGATTCAACTCCATTTAGGACTGGGAAACAAATGCTAGCTCCCCTTACAAGAAACACACTCTGCTTTTGAGAAAAGATCACTCTTCTACTCTACGGTATTTCCTATAGGGTCAGAACAGTGAGCTTACTCAGAACAAAAGAACTGTGCTTCCTACACACACGGCCATATCTAGTTCAATTCTGCTGAAAAAACTGACAAGAACAGTAGATCCTCTTCAGTCCAATACACTGTACATGCTGGGAACAGATGCCAGTGCTATTTGCCCTGTGTATGACAAAGAAAGCGCAACAGTCACTCTTCTTACCAGAAAACAACTCTTGCTCGTAGTACCAGAAACTGCATGTGATTCAACTCCATTTAGGACTGGGAAACAAATGCTAGCTCGCCTTATAAGAAACACACTCTGCTTTTGAGAAAAGAGCACCCTTCTAATCTACTGTGTTTACTATAGGTTCGAACAGTGAGCTTGCTCAGAACAAAAGAACTGTGCTTTTTACACACACGGTCCATATCTAGTTTAACTCCGCTTAGGAATCTGACAAGAACAGTAGCTCCTCTTCAGTCCAATACACTGTACTTGCTGGGAACAGACACGAGAGCTATTTGCACTGTATATGGCAATGGGAGCGCAATAGTGACTCTTCTTACCAGTTAACATTTCTTGCTCGCAGGACCAGAAACTGCATGGGATTCAACTCCATTTCAGACTGGCAAACAAGCACTAGTTCGCCTTACAAGAAACACACTCTGCTTTTGAGAAAAGAGCACTCTTCTACTCTACTGTGTTTCCTATAGGGCCAAAACAGTGAGCTTGCTCAGAACAAAAGAACTGTGCTTCCTACACACACGGGCTATATCTAGTTTAATTCTGCTTAGGAAACTGACAAGAACAGTAGATCCTCTTCAGTCCAATACACTGTACATGCTGGGAACAGACGCGAGTCCTCTTTGCACTGTGTGTGGCAAGGGGAGCGCAATAGTGTCTTTCCTTACCAGAAAACAACTCTAGCTCGTAGGACCAAAAACTGCATGTGATTCAACTCAATTTAGGAGTGGGAAACAAACGCTAGCTCGCCTTACAAGAAACACACTCTGCTTTTGAGAAAAGAGCACTCTTCTGCTCTACTGTGTTTCCTAGAGGGCCAAAAGAGTGAGCTTGCTCAGAACAAAAGAACTGTGCTTCCTACACACACGGCCATATCTAGTTCAATTCTGCTTAGGAAACTGACAAGAACAGTAGCTGCTCTTCAGTCCAATACAGTGTACTTGCTGGGAACAGATGCCAGTGCTATTTGCCCTGTGTATGACAATGGGAGTGCAATAGTGACTCGTCTTACCAGAAAACAACTCTTGCTCTTAGGACCAGAAACTGCATGTGATTCAACTCCATTTAGGACTGGGAAACTAATGCTAGCTCGCCTTACAAGAAACACACTCTGCTTCTCAGAAAAGAGCACTCTTCTTCTCTACTGTGTTTCCTATAGGGCCAGAATAGTGAGCTTGCTCAGAACAAAAGAACTGTGCTTCCTCCACACACGGGCTATATCTAGTTTAACTCCGCTTAGGAAACTGAAAAGAACAGTAGCTCCTCTTCAGTCCAATACACTGTACTTGCTGGGAACAACGCGAGAGCTATTTGCACTGTATATGGCAATGGGAGGGCAATAGTGACTCTTCTTACCAGTTAACATCTCTTGCTCGTAGTACCAGAAACTGCATGGGATTCAACTCTATTTCAGACTGGGAAACAAGCACTAGTTCGCCTTACAAGAAACAAACTCTGCTTTGAGAAAAGAGCACTCTTCTACTCTACTGTGTTTCCTATGGGGTCCGAACAGTCAGCTTGCTCAGAACAAAAGAACTTTGCTTCCTACACACAGGGGCCATATCTAGTTCAACTCTGCTTAGGAAACTGACAAGAACCGTAGCTCCTCTTCAGTCCAATACACTGTACTTAATGGGAACAGACGCGAGTCCTCTTTGCACTGTGTGTAGCAATGGGAGCGCAAGAGTGACTTTCCTTACCAGAAAACAACTCTAGCTCGTAGGACCAAAAACTGCATGTGATTCAACTCCATTTAGGACTGGGAAACAAACGCTAGATCGCCTTACAAGAAACACGCTCTGCTTTTGAGAAAAGAGCACTCTTCTACTCTACTGTGTTTATTATAGGGCCAAAAGAGTGAGCTTGCTCAGAACAAAAGAACTGTGCTTCCTACACACACGGGCAATATCTAGGTCAATTCTGCTTACGAAACTGACAAGAACAGTAGCTCCTCTTCAGTCCAATACACTGTACTTGATGGGAACAGAGGCGAGTGCTATTAGCACTATGTATGGCAATGGGAGCGCAATAGTGACTTTCCTTACCAAAAAACAACTCTTGCTAGTAAGATCAAAAACTGCATGTGATTCAACTCCATTTAGGACTGGGAAACAAACGCTAGCTCGCCTTACAAGAAACACACTCTGCTTTTGAGAAAAGATCACTCTTCTACTCTACTGTGTTTTCTATAGGGCCAGAACAGTGAGCTTGCTCAGAACAAAAGAACTGTGCTTCCTACACACATGACCATATCTAGTTCAATTCTGCTTAGGAAACTGACAAGAACAGTAGATCATTTTCAGTCCAAAAAACTGTACATGCTGGGAACAGACGCCAGTGCAATTTGCCCTGTGTATGACAATGGGAGCACAATAGTGACTCTTCTTAATAGAAAACAACTCTTGCTCGTAGGACCAGAAACTGCATGTGATTCAACTCCATTTAGGACTGGGAAACAAATGCTAGCTCGCCTTACAAGAAACACATTCTGTTTTTGAGAAAAGGGCACTCTTCTACTCTACTGTGTTTCCTATGGGTTCGATCAGTGAGCTTACAGTAGAAAAGAACTGTGCTTCCTACACACACGGACCATATCTAGTTCAACTCTGCTTAGGAAACTGACAAGAACAGTAGCTCCTCTTCAGTCCAATACACTGTACTTGATGGGAACAGACGCGAGACCTCTTTGCACTGTGTGTGGCAATGGGAGCGCAATAGTGACTTTCCTTACCAGAAAAAAACTCTTGCTCGTAGGATCAAAAACTGCATGTGATTCAACTCCATTTAGGACTGGGAAACAAATGCTAGCTCCCCTTACAAGAAACACACTCTGCTTTTGAGAAAAGATCACTCTTCTACTCTACGGTATTTCCTATAGGGTCAGAACAGTGAGCTTACTCAGAACAAAAGAACTGTGCTTCCTACACACACGGCCATATCTAGTTCAATTCTGCTGAAAAAACTGACAAGAACAGTAGATCCTCTTCAGTCCAATACACTGTACATGCTGGGAACAGATGCCAGTGCTATTTGCCCTGTGTATGACAAAGAAAGCGCAACAGTCACTCTTCTTACCAGAAAACAACTCTTGCTCGTAGTACCAGAAACTGCATGTGATTCAACTCCATTTAGGACTGGGAAACAAATGCTAGCTCGCCTTATAAGAAACACACTCTGCTTTTGAGAAAAGAGCACTCTTCTAATCTACTGTGTTTACTATAGGTTCGAACAGTGAGCTTGCTCAGAACAAAAGAACTGTGCTTTCTACACACACGGTCCATATCTAGTTTAACTCCGCTTAGGAATCTGACAAGAACAGTAGCTCCTCTTCAGTCCAATACACTGTACTTGCTGGGAACAGACACGAGAGCTATTTGCACTGTATATGGCAATGGGAGCGCAATAGTGACTCTTCTTACCAGTTAACATTTCTTGCTCGCAGGACCAGAAACTGCATGGGATTCAACTCCATTTCAGACTGGGAAACAAGCACTAGTTTGCCTTAGAAGAAACACACTCTGCTTTTGAGAAAAGAGCACTCTTCTACTCTACTGTGTTTCCTATAGGGCCAAAACAGTGAGCTTGCTCAGAACAAAAGAACTGTGCTTCCTACACACACGGGCTATATCTAGTTTAATTCTGCTTAGGAAACTGACAAGAACAGTAGATCCTCTTCAGTCCAATACACTGTACATGCTGGGAACAGACGCCAGTGCTATTTGCCCTGTGTATGACAATGGGAGCGCATTAGTGACTCTTCTTACCAGAAAACAACTCTTGCTCTTAGGACAAGAAACTGCATGTGATTCAACTCCATTTAGGACTGGGAAACAAATGCTAGCTCGCCTTACAAGAAACACACTCTGCTTCTCAGAAAAGAGCACTCATCTACTCTACTGTGTTTCCCATAGGGCCAGAATAGTGAGCTTGCTCAGAACATAATAACTGTGCTTCCTAAACACACGGGCCATATCTAGTTCAACTCTGCTTAGGAAAATGACAAGAACAGTAGCTCCTCTTCAGTCCGATACACTGTACTTGCTGGGAACAGACCTGAGTGCTATTTGCACTGTGTATGGCAAAGGGAGCGCAATAGTGACTTTCCTTACCTGAAAACAACTCTTGCTCGTAGGACCAGAAACTGCATGTGATTCAACTCCATTTAGGACTGGGAAACAAATGCTAGCTCGCCTTACAAGAAACACACTGTGCTTTAGAGAAAAGAGCACTCTTCTACTCTACTGTGTTTCCTATGGGGTCCAAACAGTGAGCTTGCTGAGAACATAAGAACTGTGCTTCCTACACAAAAGGACCATATGTAGTTAAACTCTGCTTAGGAAACTGACAAGAACAGTAGCTCCTACTCAGTCCAATACACTGTGCTTGCTGGGAACAGACGCGAGTGCTATTTGCACTGTGTATGGCAAAGGGAGCACAATAGTGACTTTCCATACCAGAAAACAACTCTTGCTCGTAGGACCAGAAACTGCATGTGACTCAACTCCATTTAGGACTGGAAAACAAATGATAGCTTGCCTTACAAAAAACACACTCTGCTTTTGAGAAAAGAGCACTCTTCTACTCTACTGTGTTTCCTATGGGGTCCGAACAGTGAGCTTGCTCAGAACAAAAGAACTGTGCTTCCTACACACACGGCCATATCTAGTTCAATTCTGCTTAGGAAACTGACAAGAACAGTAGATCCTCTTCAGTCCTATACACTGTACTTGCTGTGAACAGACGCCAGTGCTATTTGCCCTGTGTATGACAATGGGAGCACAATAGTGACTCTTCTTACCAGAAAACAACTCTTGCTTGTAGGACCAGAAAATGCATGTGATTCAACTCCATTTAGGACTGGGAAACAAACGCTAGCTCGCTTTACAAGAAAATCACTCTGCTTTTGAGAAAAGAGCACTCTTCTACTCTACTGTGTTTCCTATAGGGCCAGAATAGTGAGCTTGCTCAGAACAAAAGAACTGTGCTTCCTACACACACGGGATATATCTAGTTCAACTCTGCTTAGGAAACTGACAAGAACAGTAGCTCCTCTTCAGTCCAATACACTGTACATGCTGGGAACAGACCCCAGTGTTATTTGCCCTGTGTATGATAATGGCAGCGCAATAGTGACTCTTCTTACCAGAAAACAACTCTTGCTCGTAGGACCAGACACTACATGTGATTCAACTCCATTTATAACTGGGAAACAAATGCTAGCTCGCCTTACAAAAAACACACTCTGCTTTTGAGAAAAGAGCACTCTTCTAGTCTAATGTGTTTTTTGTAGGGCCAGAATAGTGAGCTTGCTCAGAACAAAAGAACTGTGCTTCCTACACAAACCGACTATATCTAGTTCAACCCTGCATAGGAAACTGACAAGAACAGTAGCTTCTCTTCAGTCCAATACACTGTACATGCAGGCAACAGACGCCAGTGCTATTTGCCCTGTGTATGTCATTGGGAGCGCAATAGTGACTCTTCTTACCAGAAAACAACTCTTGCTCATAGGACCAGAAACTGTATGTGATTCAACTCCATTTAGGACTGGGAAACAAACGCTAGCTCGCCTTACAAGAAACACACTCTGCTTTTGAGAAAAGAGCACTCTTCTACTCTACTGTGTTTCCTATAGGGCCAAAAGAGTGAGCTTCCTCAGAACAAAAGAACTGTGCTTCCTACACTCATGGCCATATCAAGTTCAATTCTGCTTAGGAAACTGACAAGAACAGTAGCTCCTCTTCAGTCCAATACACTGTTCATGCTGGGAACAGACGCCAGTGCTATTTGCCCTGTGTATGACAATGGGAGTGCAATAGTGACTGTTCTTACCAGAAAACAACTCTTGCTCGTAGGACCAGAAACTGCATGGGATTCAACTCCATTTAGGACTGGGAAACAAACGCTAGCTCGCCTTACAAGAAACACACTCTGCTTCTCAGAAAAGAGCACTCTTCTACTCTACTGTGTTTCCTATAGGGCCAGAATAGTGAGCTTGCTCAGAACAAAAGAACTGTACTTCCTACACACACCGACTATATCTAGTTCAACTATGCTTAGGAAACTGACAAAAACAGTAGATCCTCTTCAGTCCAATACACTGTACATGCTGGGAACAGACGCCAGTGCTATTTGCCCTGTGTATGTCAATGGGAGCGCAATAGTGACTCTTCTTACCAGAAAACAACTCTTGCTCGTAGGACCAGAAACTGCATGGGATTCAACTCCATTTAAGACTGCGAAAGAAACGCTAGCTCGCCTTACATGAAACACACTCTTCTTTTGAGAAAAGAGCACTCTTCTACTCTACAGTGATTCCTATGGGGTCTGAACAGTGAGCTTGCTCAGAACAAAAGAACTGTGCTTCCTACACACACAGGCCATATCCAGTTCAATTCTGCTTAGGAAACTGAAAAGAACAGTAGATCCTCTTCAGTCCAATACACTGTACATGCAGGGGACAGATGCTAGTGCTATTTGCAATGTGTATGACAATGGGACCGCAATAGTGACTGTTCTTACCAGAAAACATCTCTTGCTCATAGGACCACAAACTGCATGTGATTCAACTCCATTTAGGACTGCGAAAAAAACGCTAGCTCGCCTTACAAGAAACACACTCTGCTTTTGAGAAAAGAGCACTCTTCTACTCTACTGTGTTTCCTTTGGGGTCCAAACAGTGAGCTTGCTCAGAACAAAAGAACTGTGCTTCCTACACACACGGGCTATATCTAGTTCAACTCTGCTTAGGAAACTGACAAGAACAGTAGCTCCTCTTCAGTCCAATACACTGTACTTGCTGGGAACAGACGCCAGTGCTATTTGCCCTGTGTATGACAATGGGAGTTCAGTAGTGACTCTTCTTACCATAAAAAAAACTCTTGCTCGTAGGAACAGAAACTGCATGTGAATCAACTCCATTTAGGACTGCGCAACAAACGCTAGCTTGCCTTACAAGAAAAACACTCTGCTTTTGAGAAAAGGGCACTCTTCTACACTAATGTGTTTCCTATGGGTTCGATCTGTGAGCTTACAGTACAAAAGAACTGTGCTTCCTACACACACGGGCCATATCTAGTTCAAATCTGTTTAGGAAACTGACAAGAACAGTAGCTCCTCTTCAGTCCAATACACTGAACTTGATGGGAACAGACGCGAGTCCTCTTTGCACTGTGTGTGGCAATGGGAGGGCAATAGTGATTTTCCTTACTAGAAAACAAATCTTGCTCATAGGATCAAAAACTGCATGTGATTCAACTACATTTAGGACTGGGAAACAAATGCTAGCTCCCCTTACAAGAAACACACTCTGCTTTTGAGAAAAGAACACTCTTCTACTCTACTGTGTTTCCTATAGGGCCAAAACAGTGAGCTTGCTCAGAACAAAAGAACTGTGCTTCCTACACACAGGGGCCATATCTAGTTCAACTCTGCTTAGGAAACTGAGAAGAACAGTAGCTCATCTTCAGTCCAATACAGTGTACTTGCTGGGAACAGACGCGAGAGCTATTTGCACTATGTATGGCAATGGGATCTCAATAGTGACTTTCCTTACCAGAAAACAACTCTAGCTTGTAGGACCAAAAACTGCATGTGATTCAACTCCATTTAGGACTGGGAAACAAACTCTAGCTTGCCTTACAAGAACACACTCTGCTTTTGAGAAAAGAGCACTCTTCTACTCTACTGTGTTTCCTACAGGGCCAAAACAGTGAGCTTGCTCAGAACAAAAGAACTGTGCTTCCTACACACGGCCATATCTAGTTCAATTCTGCTTAAGAAACTGACAAGAACAGTAGATGCTCTTCCGTCCCATACACTGTACTTGCTGGGAACAGACGCCAGTGCTATTTGCCCTGTGTATGACAATGGGAGCACAATAGTGACTCTTCTTACCAGAAAACAACTCTTGCTCGTAGGACCAGAAACTTCATGTGATTCAACTCCATTTAGGACTGGGAAACAAACGCTAGCTCGCTTTACAATAAACAAACTCTGCTTTTGAGAAAAGAGCACTCTTCTAGTCTAATGTGTTTTTTTGTAGGGCCAGAATAGTGAGCTTGCTCAGAACAAAAGAACTGTGCTCCCTACACACACCGACTCTATCTAGTTCATCTCTGCTTAGGAAACTGACAAGAACAGTAGATCCTCTTCAGTCCAATACACTGTACATGCTGGGAACAGACGCGAGTGCTATTTGCCCTGTGTATGACAATGGGAGCGCAATAGTGACTCTTCTTACCAGAAAACAACTCTTGCTCATAGGACCAGAAACTGCATGTGACACAACTCCATTTAGGACTGGGAAACAAACGCTAGCTCGCCTAACAAGAAACACACTCTGCTTTTGAGAAAAGAGCACTCTTCTACTCTACTGTGTTTCCTATGGGGTCCAAACAGTGAGCTTGCTGAGAACATAAGAACTGTGCTTCCTACACACAAGGACCATATGTAGTTAAACTCTGCTTAGGAAACTGACAAGAACAGTAGCTCCTATTCAGTCCAATACACTGTACTTGATGGGAACAGACGCGAGTGCTATTTGCACTGTGTGTGGCAAGGGGAGCGCAATAGTGTCTTTCCTTACCAGAAAACAACTCTAGCTTGTAGGACCAAAAACTGCATGTGATTCAACTCAATTTAGGACTGGGAAACAAACACTAGCTCGCCTTACAAGAAACACACTCTGCTTTTGAGAAAAGAGCACTCTTCTGCTCTACTGTGTTTCCTAGAGGGCCAAAAGAGTGAGCTTGCTCAGAACAAAAGAACTGTGCTTCCTACACACACGGCCATATCTAGTTCAATTCTGCTTAGGAAACTGACAAGAACAGTAGCTGCTCTTCAGTCCAATACAGTGTACTTGCTGGGAACAGACGCCAGTGCTATTTGCCCTGTGTATGACAATGGGAGTGCAATAGTGACTCGTCTTACCAGAAAACAACTCTTGCTCTTAGGACCAGAAACTGCATGTGATTCAACTCCATTTAGGACTGGGAAACTAATGCTAGCTCGCCTTACAAGAAACACACTCTGCTTCTCAGAAAAGAGCACTCTTCTACTCTACTGTGTTTCCTATAGGGCCAGAATAGTGAGCTTGCTCAGAACAAAAGAACTGTGCTTCCTCCACACACGGGCTATATCTAGTTTAACTCCGCTTAGGAAACTGAAAAGAACAGTAGCTCCTCTTCAGTCCAATACACTGTACTTGCTGGGAACAACGCGAGAGCTATTTGCACTGTATATGGCAATGGGAGGGCAATAGTGACTCTTCTTACCAGTTAACATCTCTTGCTCGTAGTACCAGAAACTGCATGGGATTCAACTCTATTTCAGACTGGGAAACAAGCACTAGTTCGCCTTACAAGAAACAAACTCTGCTTTGAGAAAAGAGCACTCTTCTACTCTACTGTGTTTCCTATGGGGTCCGAACAGTCAGCTTGCTCAGAACAAAAGAACTTTGCTTCCTACACACAGGGGCCATATCTAGTTCAACTCTGCTTAGGAAACTGACAAGAACCGTAGCTCCTCTTCAGTCCAATACACTGTACTTAATGGGAACAGACGCGAGTCCTCTTTGCACTGTGTGTAGCAATGGGAGCGCAAGAGTGACTTTCCTTACCAGAAAACAACTCTAGCTCGTAGGACCAAAAACTGCATGTGATTCAACTCCATTTAGGACTGGGAAACAAACGCTAGATCGCCTTACAAGAAACACGCTCTGCTTTTGAGAAAAGAGCACTCTTCTACTCTACTGTGTTTATTATAGGGCCAAAAGAGTGAGCTTGCTCAGAACAAAAGAACTGTGCTTCCTACACACACGGGCAATATCTAGGTCAATTCTGCTTACGAAACTGACAAGAACAGTAGCTCCTCTTCAGTCCAATACACTGTACTTGATGGGAACAGAGGCGAGTGCTATTAGCACTATGTATGGCAATGGGAGCGCAATAGTGACTTTCCTTACCAAAAAACAACTCTTGCTAGTAAGATCAAAAACTGCATGTGATTCAACTCCATTTAGGACTGGGAAACAAACGCTAGCTCGCCTTACAAGAAACACACTCTGCTTTTGAGAAAAGATCACTCTTCTACTCTACTGTGTTTTCTATAGGGCCAGAACAGTGAGCTTGCTCAGAACAAAAGAACTGTGCTTCCTACACACATGACCATATCTAGTTCAATTCTGCTTAGGAAACTGACAAGAACAGTAGATCATTTTCAGTCCAAAAAACTGTACATGCTGGGAACAGACGCCAGTGCAATTTGCCCTGTGTATGACAATGGGAGCACAATAGTGACTCTTCTTAATAGAAAACAACTCTTGCTCGTAGGACCAGAAACTGCATGTGATTCAACTCCATTTAGGACTGGGAAACAAATGCTAGCTCGCCTTACAAGAAACACATTCTGTTTTTGAGAAAAGGGCACTCTTCTACTCTACTGTGTTTCCTATGGGTTCGATCAGTGAGCTTACAGTAGAAAAGAACTGTGCTTCCTACACACACGGGCCATATCTAGTTCAACTCTGCTTAGGAAACTGACAAGAACAGTAGCTCCTCTTCAGTCCAATACACTGTACTTGATGGGAACAGACGCGAGACCTCTTTGCACTGTGTGTGGCAATGGGAGCGCAATAGTGACTTTCCTTACCAGAAAAAAACTCTTGCTCGTAGGATCAAAAACTGCATGTGATTCAACTCCATTTAGGACTGGGAAACAAATGCTAGCTCCCCTTACAAGAAACACACTCTGCTTTTGAGAAAAGATCACTCTTCTACTCTACGGTATTTCCTATAGGGTCAGAACAGTGAGCTTACTCAGAACAAAAGAACTGTGCTTCCTACACACACGGCCATATCTAGTTCAATTCTGCTGAAAAAACTGACAAGAACAGTAGATCCTCTTCAGTCCAATACACTGTACATGCTGGGAATAGATGCTAGTGCTATTTGCCCTGTGTATGACAAAGAAAGCGCAACAGTCACTCTTCTTACCAGAAAACAACTCTTGCTCGTAGTACAAGAAACTGCATGTGATTCAACTCCATTTAGGACTGGGAAACAAATGCCAGCTCGCCTTATAAGAAACACACTCTGCTTTTGAGAAAAGAGCACTCTTCTAATCTACTGTGTTTACTATAGGTTCGAACAGTGAGCTTGCTCAGAACAAAAGAACTGTGCTTTCTACACACACGGTCCATATCTAGTTTAACTCCGCTTAGGAATCTGACAAGAACAGTAGCTCCTCTTCAGTCCAATACACTGTACTTGCTGGGAACAGACACGAGAGCTATTTGCACTGTATATGGCAATGGGAGCACAATAGTGACTCTTCTTACCAGTTAACATTTCTTGCTCACAGGACCAGAAACTGCATGGGATTCAACTCCATTTCAGACTGGGAAACAAGCACTAGTTCGCCTTACAAGAAACACACTCTGCTTTTGAGAAAAGAGCACTCTTCTACTCTACTGTGTTTCCTATAGGGCCAAAACAGTGAGCTTGCTCAGAACAAAAGAACTGTGCTTCCTACACACACGGGCTATATCTAGTTTAATTCTGCTTAGGAAACTGACAAGAACAGTAGATCCTCTTCAGTCCAATACACTGTACATGCTGGGAACAGACGCCAGCGCTATTTGCCCTGTGTATGACAATGGGAGCGCATTAGTGACTCTTCTTACCAGAAAACAACTCTTGCTCTTAGGACAAGAAACTGCATGTGATTCAACTCCATTTAGGACTGGGAAACAAATGCTAGCTCGCCTTACAAGAAACACACTCTGCTTCTCAGAAAAGAGCACTCATCTACTCTACTGTGTTTCCCATAGGGCCAGAATAGTGAGCTTGCTCAGAACATAATAACTGTGCTTCCTAAACACACGGGCCATATCTAGTTCAACTCTGCTTAGGAAAATGACAAGAACAGTAGCTCCTCTTCAGTCCGATACACTGTACTTGCTGGGAGCAGACCTGAGTGCTATTTGCACTGTGTATGGCAAAGGGAGCGCAATAGTGACTTTCCTTACCAGAAAACAACTCTTGCTCGTAGGACCAGAAACTGCATGTGATTCAACTCCATTTAGGACTGGGAAACAAATGCTAGCTCGCCTTACAAGAAAACACACTGTGCTTTAGAGAAAAGAGCACTCTTCTACTCTACTGTGTTTCCTATGGGGTCCAAACAGTGAGCTTGCTGAGAACATAAGAACTGTGCTTCCTACACACAAGGACCATATGTAGTTAAACTCTGCTTAGGAAACTGACAAGAACAGTAGCTCCTATTCAGTCCAATACACTGTGCTTGCTGGGAACAGACGCGAGTGCTATTTGCACTGTGTATGGCAAAGGGAGCACAATAGTGACTTTCCATACCAGAAAACAACTCTTGCTCGTAGGACCAGAAACTGCATGTGACTCAACTCCATTTAGGACTGGAAAACAAATGATAGCTTGCCTTACAAAAAACACACTCTGCTTTTGAGAAAAGAGCACTATTCTACTCTACTGTGTTTCCTATGGGGTCCGAACAGTGAGCTTGCTCAGAACAAAAGAACTGTGCTTCCTACACACACGGCCATATCTAGTTCAATTCTGCTTAGCAACCTGACAAGAACAGTAGATCCTCTTCAGTCATATACACTGTACTTGCTGTGAACAGACGCCAGTGCTATTTGCCCTGTGTATGACAATGGGGGCACAATAGTGACTCTTCTTACCAGAAAACAACTCTTGCTTGTAGGACCAGAAAATGCATGTGATTCAACTCCATTTAGGACTGGGAAACAAACGCTAGCTCGCTTTACAAGAAAAACACTCTGCTTTTGAGAAAAGAGCACTCTTCTACTCTACTGTGTTTCCTATAGGGCCAGAATAGTGAGCTTGCTCAGAACAAAAGAACTGTGCTTCCTACACACACGGGATATATCTAGTTCAACTCTGCTTAGGAAACTGACAAGAACAGTAGCTCCTCTTCAGTCCAATACACTGTACATGCTGGAAACAGACCCCAGTGTTATTTGCCCTGTGTATGATAATGGCAGCGCAATAGTGACTCTTCTTACGAGAAAACAACTCTTGCTCGTAGGACCAGACACTGCATGTGATTCAACTCCATTTATAACTGGGAAACAAACGCTAGCTTGCCTTACAAAAAACACACTCTGCTTTTGAGAAAAGAGCACTCTTCTAGTCTAATGTGTTTTTTGTAGGGCCAGAATAGTGAGCTTGCTCAGAACAAAAGAACTGTGCTTCCTACACAAACCGACTATATCTAGTTCAACTCTGCATAGGAAACTGACAAGAACAGTAGCTTCTCTTCAGTCCAATACACTGTACATGCAGGCAACAGACGCCAGTGCTATTTGCCCTGTGTATGTCATTGGGAGCGCAATAGTGACTCTTCTTACCAGAAAACAACTCTTGCTCGTAGGACCAGAAACTGTATGTGATTCAACTCCATTTAGGACTGGGAAACAAACGCTAGCTCGCCTTACAAGAAACACACTCTGCTTTTGAGAAAAGAGCACTCTTCTACTCTACTGTGCTTCCTATAGGGCCAAAAGAGTGAGCTTCCTCAGAACAAAAGAACTGTGCTTCCTACACTCATGGCCATATCAAGTTCAATTCTGCTTAGGAAACTGACAAGAACAGTAGCTCCTCTTCAGTCCAATACACTGTTCATGCTGGGAACAGACGCCAGTGCTATTTGCCCTGTGTATGACAATGGGAGTGCAATAGTGACTGTTCTTACCAGAAAACAACTCTTGCTCGTAGGACCAGAAACTGCATGGGATTCAACTCCATTTAGGACTGGGAAACAAACGCTAGCTCGCCTTACAAGAAACACACTCTGCTTCTCAGAAAAGAGCACTTTTCTACTCTACTGTGTTTCCTATAGGGCCAGAATAGTGAGCTTGCTCAGAACAAAAGAACTGTACTTCCTACACACACAGACTATATCTAGTTCAACTATGCTTAGGAAACTGACAAGAACAGTAGATCCTCTTCAGTCCAATACACTGTACATGCAGGGGACAGATGCTAGTGCTATTTGCAATGTGTATGACAATGGGACCGCAATAGTGACTGTTCTTACCAGAAAACATCTCTTGCTCATAGGACCACAAACTGCATGTGATTCAACTCCATTTAGGACTGCGAAAAAAACGCTAGCTCGCCTTACAAGAAACACACTCTGCTTTTGAGAAAAGAGCACTCTTCTACTCTACTGTGTTTCCTTTGGGGTCCAAACAGTGAGCTTGCTCAGAACAAAAGAACTGTGCTTCCTACACACACGGGCTATATCTAGTTCAACTCTGCTTAGGAAACTGACAAGAACAGTAGCTCCTCTTCAGTCCAATACACTGTACTTGCTGGGAACAGACGCCAGTGCTATTTGCCCTGTGTATGACAATGGGAGTTCAATAGTGACTCTTCTTACCAGAAAAAAAACTCTTGCTCGTAGGAACAGAAACTGCATGTGAATCAACTCCATTTAGGACTGCGCAACAAACGCTAGCTTGCCTTACAAGAAAAACACTCTGCTTTTGAGAAAAGGGCACACTTCTACACTAATGTGTTTCCTATGGGTTCGATCTGTGAGCTTACAGTACAAAAGAACTGTGCTTCCTACACACACGGGCCATATCTAGTTCAAATCTGTTTAGGAAACTAACAAGAACAGTAGCTCCTCTTCAGTCCAATACACTGAACTTGATGGGAACAGACGCGAGTCCTCTTTGCACTGTGTGTGGCAATGGGAGGGCAATAGTGATTTTCCTTACTAGAAAACAAATCTTGCTCATAGGATCAAAAACTGCATGTGATTCAACTACATTTAGGACTGGGAAACAAATGCTAGCTCCCCTTACAAGAAACACACTCTGCTTTTGAGAAAAGAACACTCTTCTACTCTACTGTGTTTCCTATAGGGCCAAAACAGTGAGCTTGCTCAGAACAAAAGAACTGTGCTTCCTACACACAGGGGCCATATCTAGTTCAACTCTGCTTAGGAAACTGAGAAGAACAGTAGCTCATCTTCAGTCCAATACAGTGTACTTGCTGGGAACAGACGCGAGAGCTATTTGCACTATGTATGGCAATGGGATCTCAATAGTGACTTTCCTTACCAGAAAACAACTCTAGCTTGTAGGACCAAAAACTGTATGTGATTCAACTCCATTTAGGACTGGGAAACAAACTCTAGCTCGCTTTACAAGAACACACTCTGCTTTTGAGAAAAGAGCACTCTTCTATTCTACTGTGTTTCCTACAGGGCCAAAACAGTGAGCTTGCTCAGAACAAAAGAACTGTGCTTCCTACACACGGCCATATCTAGTTCAATTCTGCTTAAGAACCTGACAAGAACAGTAGATGCTCTTCCGTCCCATACACTGTACTTGCTGGGAACAGACGCCAGTGCTATTTGCCCTGTGTATGACAATGGGAGCACAATAGTGACTCTTCTTACCAGAAAACAACTCTTGCTCGTAGGACCAGAAACTTCATGTGATTCAACTCCATTTAGGACTGGGAAACAAACGCTAGCTCGCTTTACAATAAACAAACTCTGCTTTTGAGAAAAGAGCACTCTTCTAGTCTAATGTGTTTTTTTGTAGGGCCAGAATAGTGAGCTTGCTCAGAACAAAAGAACTGTGCTCCCTACACACACCGACTCTATCTAGTTCATCTCTGCTTAGGAAACTGACAAGAACAGTAGATCCTCTTCAGTCCAATACACTGTACATGCTGGGAACAGACGCGAGTGCTATTTGCCCTGTGTATGACAATGGGAGCGCAATAGTGACTCTTCTTACCAGAAAACAACTCTTGCTCATAGGACCAGAAACTGCATGTGACACAACTCCATTTAGGACTGGGAAACAAACGCTAGCTCGCCTAACAAGAAACACACTCTGCTTTTGAGAAAAGAGCACTCTTCTACTCTACTGTGTTTCCTATAGGGCCAGAATAGTGAGCTTGCTCAGAACAAAATAACTGTGCTTCCTACACACAGGGGCCATATCTAGGTCAACTCTGCTTATGGAACTGAGAAGAACAGTAGCTCATCTTCAGTCCAATACAGTTTACTTGCTGGGAACAGACGCGAGTGCTATTTGCACTATGTATGGCAATGGGATCTCAATAGTGACTTTCCTTACCAGAAAACAACTCTAGCTGGTAGGACCAAAAACTGCATGTGATTCAACCCCATTTAGGACTGGGATACAAACGCTAGCTCGCCTTACAAGAAACATACTCTGCTTTTGAGAAAAGAGCACTCTTCTACTCTACTGTGTTTCCTACAGGGCCAAAACAGTGAGCTTGCTCAGAACAAAAGAACTGTGCTTCCTACACACACGACCATATCTAGTTCAATTCTGCTTAAGAAACTGACAAGAACAGTAGATCCTGTTCCGTCCCATACACTGTACTTGCTGGGAACAGACGCCAGTGCTATTTGCCCTGTGTATGACAATGGGAGCACAATAGTGACTCTTCTTACCAGAAAACAACTCTTGCTCATAGGAACAGAAACTGCATGTGACACAACTCCATTTAGGACTGGGAAACAAACGCTAGCTCGCCTTACAAGAAACACACTCTGCTTTTGAGAAAAGAGCACTCTTCTACTCTACTCTTTTTCCTATGGGGTCCGAAAAGTGAGCTTGCTCAGAACGAAAGAACTGTGCTTCCTACACATACGGGCCATATCTAGTTCAACTCTGCTTAGGAAACTGACAAGAACAGTAGCTCCTCTTCAGTCCAATACACTGTACTTGCTGTGAACAGACGTGAGTGCTATTTGCACTGTGTATGGAAATGGGAGCGCAATAGTGACTCTTCTTACCAGATAACAACTCTTGCTCGAGGGCCAGAAAATGCATGTGATTCAACTCCATTTAGGACTGAGTACCAAACACTAGCTCGCCTTACAAGAAACACACTCTGCTTTTGAGAAAAGACCACTCTTCTACTCTACTGTGTTTCCTACGGGATCCGAACAGTGAGCTTGCTCAGAACAAAAGAACTGTGCTTCCTACACACACGGGCTATATCTAGTTCAACTCTGCTTAGGAAACTGACAAGAAGAGTAGCTCCTCTTCAGTCCAATACACTGTACTTGGTGGGAACAGACGCGAGAGCTATTTGCACTGTGTATGGCAGTGGGAGCACAATAGTGACTTTCCTTACCAGAAAAGAACTCTAGCTCGTAGGACCAGAAACTGCATGTGATTCAACTCCACTTAGGACTGGGAACCAAACGCTAGCTTGCCTTACAAGAAACACACTCTGCTTTTGAGAAAAGAGCACTCTTCTACTCTACTGTGTTTCCTATAGGGCCAGAATAGTGAGCTTGCTCAGAACAAAATAACTGTGCTTCCTACACACAGGGGCCATATCTAGGTCAACTCTGCTTATGGAACTGAGAAGAACAGTAGCTCATCTTCAGTCCAATACAGTTTACTGGCTGGGAACAGACGCGAGTGCTATTTGCACTATGTATGGCAATGGGATCTCAATAGTGACTTTCCTTACCAGAAAACAACTCTAGCTGGTAGGACCAAAAACTGCATGTGATTCAACCCCATTTAGGACTGGGAAACAAACGCTAGCTCGCCTTACAAGAAACATACTCTGCTTTTGAGAAAAGAGCACTCTTCTACTCTACTGTGTTTCCTACAGGGCCAAAACAGTGAGATAGCTCAGAAAAAAAGAACTGTGCTTCCTACACACACGGGCTATATCTAGTTCAACTCTGCTTAAGAATCTGAGAAGAAAAGTAGCTCCTCTAAAGTCCAATACTCTGTAAAGCCTGGGAACAGACGGGAGGGCTATTTGCACTGTGTATGGCAATGGGAGCGCAATAGTGACTTTCCTTACCAGAAAACAACTGTTGCTCATAGGACCAGAAACTGTATGTGATTCCACTCCATTTAGGACTGGGAAACAAACGGTAGCTCAATTTCCAAGATACACACTTTGCTTTTGAGAAAAGAGCACTCTTCTACTCTACTGTGTTTCCTATATGTTCCGAACAGTGAGCTTGCTCAGAAAAAAAAAAACTGTGCTTCCTACTCACACGGCCATATCTAGTTCAAGTCTGCTTAGGAACCTGACAAGAACAGTAGATCCTCTTCAGTTCAATACACTGTACTTGCTGGGAACAGACGCCAGTGCTATTTGTCCTGTGTATGGCAATGGCAGCGCAATAGTGACTCTTCTTACCAGAAAACAACTCTTGCTTGTAGGACCAGAAACTGCATGTGATTCAACTCCATTTAGGACTGGGAAACAAAAGCTAGCTCACCTTGCAAGAAACACACTCTGCTTTAGAGAAAAGAGCACTCTTCTACTCTACTGTTTTTCCTATAGGGCCAGAACAGTGAGCTTGCTCAGAACAAAATAACTGTGCTTCCTACACACACGGGCCATATCTAATTCAACTCTGCTTAGGAAACCCACAAGAACAGTAGCTCCTCTTCAGTCCCATACACTGTACTTGCTGGGAACAGACGCGAGTGCTATTTGTACTGTGTACGGCAATGGGAGCGCAATAGTGACTTTCCTTACCAGAAAACAACTCTTGATCGTAGGACCAGAAACTGCATGTGATTCAATACACTTGGGAGTGGGAAACAAATGCTAGGTCGCCTTACATGAAACACACTCTGCTTTTGAGAAAAGAGCACTCTTCTACTCTACTGTGTTTTTTATGTGTTCTGAACAGTGAGCTTGCTCAGAACAAAAAAACTGTACTTCCTACTCACACGGCCATATCTATTTCAAGTCTGCTGAGGAACCTGACAAGAACAGTATATCCTCTTCAGTCCAATACACTGTACTTGCTGGGAACAGACGCCTGTGCTATTTGTCCTGTGTATGGCAGTTGCAGCGCAATAGTGACTCTTCTTACCAAAAAAAAACTCTTGCTCTTAGGACCAGAAACTGCATGTGATTCAACTCCATTTAGGACTGGGAAACAAAAGCTAGCTCACCTTACAAGAAACACACTCTGCTTTAGAGAAAAGAGCACTCTTCTACTCTACTGTGTTTCCTATAGGGCCAGAACAGTGAGCTTGCTCAGAACAAAAGAACTGTGCTTCCTACACATGGGCCATATCTAGTTCAACTCTGCTTAGGAAACTGACAAGAACAGTAGCTCCTCTTCAGTCCGATACACTGTACTTGCTGGGAACAGACGCGAGTGCTATTTGCACTGTGTATGGAAATGGGAGCGCAATAGTGACTTTCCTTACCAGAAAACAACTCTTGCTCGTAAGACCAGAAACTGCGTGTGATTCAACTCCATTTAGGACTGGGAAACAAATGCTAGCTCGCCTTACATGAAACACACTCTCCTTTTGAGAAAAGAGCACTCTTATACTCTACTGTGTTTCCTATGGGGTCCGAACAGTGAGCTTGCTCAGAACAAAAGAACTGTGCTTCCTACACACACGGCCATATCTAGTTCAAGTCTGCTTAGGAAACTGACAAGAACAGTAGCTCCTCTTCCGTCCAATACACTGTACTTGCGGGGAACAGATGCGAGTGCTATTTGCACTGTGTATGGCAATTGGAGCACAATAGTGACTCGTCTTACCAGAAAACAATTCTTGCTCGTAGGACAAAAAACTGCATGTGACTCAACTCCATTTAGGACTGGGAAACAAACGCTAGCTCGCCTTACAAGAAACACACTCTGCTTTTGAGAAAAGAGCACTCTTCTACTCTACTGTGTTTCCTATAGGGCCAGAACAGTGAGCTTGCTCAGAACAAAAGAACTGTGCTTCCTACACACGGGCCATATCTAGTTCAACTCTGCTTAGTAAAGTGACAAGAACAGTAGCTCCTCTTCAGTCCAATACACTGTACTTGCTGGGAACAGATGTGAGTGCTATTTGCACTGTGTATGGCAATGGGAGCACAATAGTGACTCTTCTTACCAGAAAACAACTCTTGCTCGTAAGACCAGAAACTGCATGTGATTCAACTCCATTTAGGACTAGGAAACAAACGCTAGCTCGCCTTACAAAAACACACTCTGCTTTTGTGAAAAGAGCACTCTTCTACTCTACTGTGTTTTCTATGTGTTCCGAAAAGTGAGCTTGCTCAGAACAAAAAAACTGTGCTTCCTACACACGGGCCATATCTAGTTCAACTCTGCTTTGGAAACTGACAAGAACAGTAGCTCCTCTTCAGTCCAATACACTGTACTTGCTGGGAACAGACGCGAGTGCTATTTGCACTGTGTATGGCAATGGGAGCACAATAGTGACTCTTCTTACCAGAAAAGAACTCTTGCTCGTAGGACCGCAAACTGCATGTGATTCAACTCCATTTAGGACTGGGAAACAAACACTAGCTCGACTTCCAAGAAACACACTCTGCTTTTGAGAAAAGAGCACTCTTCTACTCTACTGTGTTTCCTATGGGGTCCGAACAGTGAGCTTGCTCAGAACAAAAAAACTGTGCTTCCTACACACACGGCCATATCTAATTCAAGTCTGCTTAGGAACCTGACAAGAACAGTAGATCCTCTTCAGTCCAATACACTGTACTTGCTGGGAACAGACGCCAGTGCTATTTGTCCTGTGTATGGCAATTGGAGCACAATAGTGACTTGTCTTACCAGAAAACATCTCTTGCTCGTAGGACAAAAAACTGCATGTGACTCAACTCCATTTAGGACTGGGAAACAAACGCTAGCTTGGCTTCCAAGAAACACACTCTGCTTTTGATAAAAGAGCACTCGTCTACTCTACTTTGTTTCCTATTGGGCCAGAACAGTGAGCTTGCTCAGAACAAAAAAACTGTGCTTCCTACTCACACGGCCATATCTATTTCAAGTCTGCTTAGGAACCTGACAAGTACAGTATATCCTCTTCAGTTCAATAGACTGTACTTGCTGGGAACAGACGCCAGTGCTATTTGTCCTGTGTATGGCAAAGGCAGCGCAATAGTTACTCTTCTTAACAGAAAACAACTCTTGCTCTTAGGACCAGAAACATCATGTGATTCAACTCCATTTAGGACTGGGAAACAAACTCTAGCTCGCTTTACAAGAAACACACTCTGCTTTTGAGAAAAGAGCACTCTTCTACTCTACTGTGTTTCCTATAGGGCCAGAACAGTGAGCTTGCTCAGAACAAAAGAACTGTGCTTCCTACATACGGGCCATATCTAGTTCAACTCTGCTTAGGAAACTGACAAGAACAGTAGATCCTCTTCAGTCCGATACACTGTACTTGCTGGGAACAGACGCGAGTGCTATTTGCACTGTGTATGACAATGGGAGCACAATAGTGACTTTCCTTACCAGAAAACAAGTTATGCTCGTAGGACAAAAAATTGCATGTGACTCAACTCCATTTAGGACTGGGAAACAAACGCTAGCTCAACTTCCTAGAAACACACTTTGCTTTTGAGAAAAGAGCACTCTTCTACTCTACTGTGTTTCCTATATGTTCCGAACAGTGAGCTTGCTCAGAAAAAAAAAAAACTGTGCTTCCTACTCACACGGCCATATCTAGTTCAAGTCTGCTTAGGAACCTGACAAGAACAGTAGATCCTCTTCAGTTCAATACACTATACTTGCTGGGAACAGACGCCAGTGCTATTTGTCCTGTGTATGGCAATGGCAGTGCAATAGTGACTCTTCTTAACAGAAAACAACTCTTGCTCGTAGGACCAGAAACTGCATGTGATTCAACTCCATTTAGGACTGGGAAACAAATTCTAGCTCGCTTTACAAGAAACACACTCTGCTTTTGAGAAAAGAGCACTCTTCTACTCTACTGTGTTTCCAATAGGGCCAGAACAGTGAGCTTGCTCAGAAAAAAAGAACTGTGCTTCCTACAAACACGGGCCATATCTAGTTCAACTCTGCTTAGGAAACTGAGAAGAACAGTAGCTCCTCTTCAGTCCAATACACTGTAGTTGCTGGGAACAGACGGGAGGGCTATTTGCACTGTGTATGGCAATGGGAGCGCAATAGTGACTTTCCTTACCAGAAAACAACTCTTGCTCGTAGGACCAGAAACTGCACGTGATTCCACTCCATTTAGGACTGGGAAACAAACGGTAGCTCAACTTCCAAGATACACACTTTGCTTTTGAGAAAAGAGCACTCTTCTACTCTACTGTGTTTCCTATATGTTCCGAACAGTGAGCTTGCTCAGAAAAAAAAAACTGTGCTTCCTACTCACACGGCCATATCTAGTTCAAGTCTGCTTAGGAACCTGACAAGAACAGTAGATCCTCTTCAGTTCAATACACTGTACTTGCTGGGAACAGACGCCAGTGCTATTTGTCCTGTGTATGGCAATGGCAGCGCAATAGTGACTCTTCTTACCAGAAAACAACTCTTGCTTGTAGGACCAGAAACTGCATGTGATTCAACTCCATTTAGGACTGGGAAACAAAAGCTAGCTCACCTTGCAAGAAACACACTCTGCTTTAGAGAAAAGAGCACTCTTCTACTCTACTGTTTTTTCTATAGGGCCAGAACAGTGAGCTTGCTCAGAACAAAATAACTGTGCTTCCTACACACAGGGGCCATATCTAGGTCAACTCTGCTTATGGAACTGAGAAGAACAGTAGCTCATCTTCAGTCCAATACAGTTTACTGGCTGGGAACAGACGCGAGTGCTATTTGCACTATGTATGGCAATGGGATCTCAATAGTGACTTTCCTTACCAGAAAACAACTCTAGCTGGTAGGACCAAAAATTGCATGTGATTCAACCCCATTTAGGACTGGGAAACAAACGCTAGCTCGCCTTACAAGAAACATACTCTGCTTTTGAGAAAAGAGCACTCTTCTACTCTACTGTGTTTCCTACAGGGCCAAAACAGTGAGATAGCTCAGAAAAAAAGAACTGTGCTTCCTACACACACGGGCTATATCTAGTTCAACTCTGCTTAAGAATCTGAGAAGAAAAGTAGCTCCTCTAAAGTCCAATACTCTGTAAAGCCTGGGAACAGACGGGAGGGCTATTTGCACTGTGTATGGCAATGGGAGCACAATAGTGACTTTAATTACCAGAAAACAACTGTTGCTCATAGGACCAGAAACTGTATGTGATTCCACTCCATTTAGGACTGGGAAACAAACGGTAGCTCAATTTCCAAGATACACACTTTGCTTTTGAGAAAAGAGCACTCTTCTACTCTACTGTGTTTCCTATATGTTCCGAACAGTGAGCTTGCTCAGAAAAAAAAAACTGTGCTTCCTACTCACACGGCCATATCTAGTTCAAGTCTGCTTAGGAACCTGACAAGAACAGTAGATCCTCTTCAGTTCAATACACTGTACTTGCTGGGAACAGACGCCAGTGCTATTTGTCCTGTGTATGGCAATGGCAGCACAATAGTGACTCTTCTTACCAGAAAACAACTCTTGCTTGTAGGACCAGAAACTGCATGTGATTCAACTCCATTTAGGACTGGGAAACAAAAGCTAGCTCACCTTGCAAGAAACACACTCTGCTTTAGAGAAAAGAGCACTCTTCTACTCTACTGTTTTTCCTATAGGGCCAGAACAGTGAGCTTGCTCAGAACAAAATAACTGTGCTTCCTACACACACGGGCCATATCTAATTCAACTCTGCTTAGGAAACCCACAAGAACAGTAGCTCCTCTTCAGTCCCATACACTGTACTTGCTGGGAACAGACGCGAGTGCTATTTGTACTGTGTACGGCAATGGGAGCGCAATAGTGACTTTCCTTACCAGAAAACAACTCTTGATCGTAGGACCAGAAACTGCATGTGATTCAATACACTTGGGAGTGGGAAACAAATGCTAGGTCGCCTTACATGAAACACACTCTGCTTTTGAGAAAAGAGCACTCTTCTACTCTACTGTGTTTCCTATGTGTTCTGAACAGTGAGCTTGCTCAGAACAAAAAAACTGTACTTCCTACTCACACGGCCATATCTATTTCAAGTCTGCTGAGGAACCTGACAAGAACAGTATATCCTCTTCAGTCCAATACACTGTACTTGCTGGGAACAGACGCCTGTGCTATTTGTCCTGTGTATGGCAGTTGCAGCGCAATAGTGACTCTTCTTACTAGAAAACAACTCTTGCTCTTAGGACCAGAAACTGCATGTGATTCAACTCCATTTAGGACTGGGAAACAAAAGCTAGCTCACCTTACAAGAAACACACTCTGCTTTAGAGAAAAGAGCACTCTTCTACTCTACTGTGTTTCCTATAGGGACAGAACAGTGAGCTTGCTCAGAACAAAAGAACTGTGCTTCCTACACATGGGCCATATCTAGTTCTACTCTGCTTAGGAAACTGACAAGAACAGTAGCTCCTCTTCAGTCCGATACACTGTACTTGCTGGGAACAGACGCGAGTGCTATTTGCACTGTGTATGGAAATGGGAGCGCAATAGTGACTTTCCTTACCAGAAAACAACTCTTGCTCGTAAGACCAGAAACTGCGTGTGATTCAACTCCATTTAGGACTGGGAAACAAATGCTAGCTCGCCTTACATGAAACACACTCTCCTTTTGAGAAAAGAGCACTCTTCTACTCTACTGTGTTTCCTATGGGGTCCGAACAGTGAGCTTGCTCAGAACAAAAGAACTGTGCTTCCTACACACACGGCCATATCTAGTTCAAGTCTGCTTAGGAAACTGACAAGAACAGTAGCTCCTCTTCCGTCCAATACACTGTACTTGCGGGGAACAGATGCGAGTGCTATTTGCACTGTGTATGGCAATTGGAGCACAATAGTGACTCGTCTTACCAGAAAACAATTCTTGCTCGTAGGACAAAAAACTGCATGTGACTCAACTCCATTTAGGACTGGGAAACAAACGCTAGCTCGCCTTACAAGAAACACACTCTGCTTTTGAGAAAAGAGCACTCTTCTACTCTACTGTGTTTCCTATAGGGCCAGAACAGTGAGCTTGCTCAGAACAAAATAACTGTGCTTCCTACACACGGGCCATATCTAGTTCAACTCTGCTTAGTAAAGTGACAAGAACAGTAGCTCCTCTTCAGTCCAATACACTGTACTTGCTGGTAACAGATGTGAGTGCTATTTGCACTGTGTATGGCAATGGGAGCACAATAGTGACTCTTCTTACCAGAAAACAACTCTTGCTCGTAAGACCAGAAACTGCATGTGATTCAACTCCATTTAGGACTAGGAAACAAACGCTAGCTCGCCTTACAAAAACACACTCTGCTTTTGTGAAAAGAGCACTCTTCTACTCTACTGTGTTTTCTATGTGTTCCGAAAAGTGAGCTTGCTCAGAACAAAAAAACTGTGCTTCCTACACACGGGCCATATCTAGTTCAACTCTGCTTTGGAAACTGACAAGAACAGTAGCTCCTCTTCAGTCCAATACACTGTACTTGCTGGGAACAGACGCGAGTGCTATTTGCACTGTGTATGGCAATGGGAGCACAATAGTGACTCTTCTTACCAGAAAAGAACTCTTGCTCGTAGGACCGCAAACTGCATGTGATTCAACTCCATTTAGGACTGGGAAACAAACACTAGCTCGACTTCCAAGAAACACACTCTGCTTTTGAGAAAAGAGCACTCTTCTACTCTACTGTGTTTCCTATGGGGTCCGAACAGTGAGCTTGCTCAGAACAAAAAAACTGTGCTTCCTACACACACGGCCATATCTAGTTCAAGTCTGCTTAGGAACCTGACAAGAACAGTAGATCCTCTTCAGTCCAATACACTGTACTTGCTGGGAACAGACGCCAGTGCTATTTGTCCTGTGTATGGCAATTGGAGCACAATAGTGACTTGTCTTACCAGAAAACATCTCTTGCTCGTAGGACAAAAAACTGCATGTGACTCAACTCCATTTAGGACTGGGAAACAAACGCTAGCTTGACTTCCAAGAAACACACTCTGCTTTTGATAAAAGAGCACTCTTCTACTCTACTTTGTTTCCTATAGGGCCAGAACAGTGAGCTTGCTCAGAACAAAAAAACTGTGCTTCCTAGTCACACGGCCATATCTATTTCAAGTCTGCTTAGGAACCTGACAAGTACAGTAGATCCTCTTCAGTTCAATAGACTGTACTTGCTGGGAACAGACGCCAGTGCTATTTGTCCTGTGTATGGCAATGGCAGCGCAATAGTTACTCTTCTTAACAGAAAACAACTCTTGCTCTTAGGACCAGAAACATCATGTGATTCAACTCCATTTAGGACTGGGAAACAAACTCTAGCTCGCTTTACAAGAAACACACTCTGCTTTTGAGAAAAGAGCACTCTTCTACTCTACTGTGTTTCCTATAGGGCCAGAACAGTGAGCTTGCTCAGAACAAAAGAACTGTGCTTCCTACACACGGGCCATATCTAGTTCAACTCTGCTTAGGAAACTGACAAGAACAGTAGATCCTCTTCAGTCCGATACACTGTACTTGCTGGGAACAGACGCGAGTGCTATTTGCACTGTGTATGGCAATGGGAGCGCAATAGTGACTTTCCTTACAAGAAAACAACTCTTGATCGTAGGACCAGAAACTGCATGTAATTCAACTCCACTTAGGACTGGGAACCAAACGCTAGCTTGCCTTACAAGAAACACACTCTGCTTTTGAGAAAAGAGCACTCTTCTACTCTACTGTGTTTCCTATAGGGCCAGAATAGTGAGCTTGCTCAGAACAAAATAACTGTGCTTCCTACACACAGGGGCCATATCTAGGTCAACTCTGCTCATGGAACTGAGAAGAACAGTAGCTCATCTTCAGTCCAATACAGTTTACTTGCTGGGAACAGACGCGAGTGCTATTTGCACTATGTATAGCAATGGGATCTCAATAGTGACTTTCCTTACCAGAAAACAACTCTAGCTAGTAGGACCAAAAACTGCATGTGATTCAACCCCATTTAGGACTGGGAAACAAACGCTAGCTCGCCTTACAAGAAACATACTCTGCTTTTGAGAAAAGAGCACTCTTCTACTCTACTGTGTTTCCTACAGGGCCAAAACAGTGAGCTTGGTCAGAACAAAAGAACTGCGCTTCCTACACACACGACCATATCTAGTTCAATTCTGCTTAAGAAACTGACAAGAACAGTAGATCCTGTTCCGTCCCATACACTGTACTTGCTGGGAACAGACGCCAGTGCTATTTGCCCTGTGTATGACAATGGGAGCACAATAGTGACTCTTCTTACCAGAAAACAACTCTTGCTCGTAGGACCAGAAACTGCATGTGATTCAACTCCATTTAGGACTGGGAAACAATCGCTAGCTCGCTTTACAAGAAAAACACTCTGCTTTTGAGAAAAGAGCACTCTTCTACTCTGCTGTGTTTCCTATAGGGCCAGAACAGTGAGCTTGCTCAGAACAAAATAACTGTGCTTCCTACACACACGGGCCATATCTAATTCAACTCTGCTTAGGAAACCCACAAGAACAGTAGCTCCTCTTCAGTCCCATACACTGTACTTGCTGGGAACAGACGCGAGTGCTATTTGTACTGTGTATGGCAATGGGAGCGCAATAGTGACTTTCCTTACCAGAAAACAACTCTTGATCATAGGACCAGAAACTGCATGTGATTCAATACACTTGGGAGTGGGAAACAAATGCTAGGTCGCCTTACATGAAACACACTCTGCTTTTGAGAAAAGAGCACTCTTCTACTCTACTGTGTTTCCTATGTGTTCTGAACAGTGAGCTTGCTCAGAACAAAAAAACTGTACTTCCTACTCACACGGCCATATCTATTTCAAGTCTGCTGAGGAACCTGACAAGAACAGTATATCCTCTTCAGTCCAATACACTGTACTTGCTGGGAACAGACGCCAGTGCTATTTGTCCTGTGTATGGCAGTTGCAGCGCAATAGTGACTCTTCTTACCAGAAAACAACTCTTGCTCGTAGGACCAGAAACTGCATGTGATTCAACTCCATTTAGGACTGGGAAACAAAAGCTAGCTCACCTTACAAGAAACACACTCTGCTTTAGAGAAAAGAGCACTCTTCTACTCTACTGTGTTTCCTATAGGGCCAGAACAGTGAGCTTGCTCAGAACAAAAGAACTGTGCTTCCTACACATGGGCCATATCTAGTTCAACTCTGCTTAGGAAACTGACAAGAACAGTAGATCCTCTTCAGTCCGATACACTGTACTTGCTGGGAACAGACGCGAGTGCTATTTGCACTGTGTATGGAAATGGGAGTGCAATAGTGACTTTCCTTACCAGAAAACAACTCTTGCTCGTAAGACCAGAAACTGCGTGTGATTCAACTCCATTTAGGACTGGGAAACAAATGCTAGCTCGCCTTACATGAAACACACTCTCCTTTTGAGAAAAGAGCACTCTTCTACTCTACTGTGTTTCCTATGGGGTCCGAACAGTGAGCCTGCTCAGAACAAAAGAACTGTGCTTCCTACACACACGGCCATATCTAGTTCAAGTCTGCTTAGGAAACTGACAAGAACAGTAGCTCCTCTTCCGTCCAATACACTGTACTTGCTGGGAACAGATGCCAATGCTATTTGTCCTGTGTATGGCAATGGCAGTGCAATAGTGACTCTTCTTACCAGAAAACAACTCTTGCTCGTAGGACCAGAAACTGCATGTGATTCAACTCCATTTAGGACTGGGAAACAAATGCTAGCTTGCCTTACATGAAACACACTCTGCTTTTGAGAAAAGAGCACTCTTCTAATCTACTGTGCTTCCTATGGGATCCGAACAGTGAGCTTACTCAGAACAAAAGAACTGTGCTTCCTACACACACGGGCCATATCTAGTTCAACTCTGCTTAGGAAACTGACAAGAACAGTAGATCTTCTTCAGTCCAATACACTGTACTTGCGGGGAACAGATGCGAGTGCTATTTGCACTGTGTATGGCAATTGGAGCACAATAGTGACTCGTCTTACCAGAAAACAATTCTTGCTCGTAGGACAAAAAACTGCATGTGACTCAACTCCATTTAGGACTGGGAAACAAACGCTAGCTCGCCTTACAAGAAACACACTCTGCTTTTGAGAAAAGAGCACTCTTCTTCTCTACTGTGTTTCCTATAGGGCCAGAACAGTGAGCTTGCTCAGAACAAAAGAACTGTGCTTCCTACACACACGGGATATATCTAGTTCAACTCTGCTTAGGAAACTGACAAGAACAGTAGCTCCTCTTCAGTCCAATACACTGTACATGCTGGAAACAGACCCCAGTGTTATTTGCCCTGTGTATGATAATGGCAGCGCAATAGTGACTCTTCTTACCAGAAAACAACTCTTGCTCGTAGGACCAGACACTGCATGTGATTCAACTCCATTTATAACTGGGAAACAAACGCTAGCTTGCCTTACAAAAAACACACTCTGCTTTTGAGAAAAGAGCACTCTTCTAGTCTAATGTGTTTTTTGTAGGGCCAGAATAGTGAGCTTGCTCAGAACAAAAGAACTGTGCTTCCTACACAAACCGACTATATCTAGTTCAACTCTGCATAGGAAACTGACAAGAACAGTAGCTTCTCTTCAGTCCAATACACTGTACATGCAGGCAACAGACGCCAGTGCTATTTGCCCTGTGTATGTCATTGGGAGCGCAATAATGACTCTTCTTACCAGAAAACAACTCTTGCTCGTAGGACCAGAAACTGTATGTGATTCAACTCTATTTAGGACTGGGAAACAAACGCTAGCTCGCCTTACAAGAAACACACTCTGCTTTTGAGAAAAGAGCACTCTTCTACTCTACTGTGTTTCTTATAGGGCCAAAAGAGTGAGCTTCCTCAGAACAAAAGAACTGTGCTTCCTACACTCATGGCCATATCAAGTTCAATTCTGCTTAGGAAACTGACAAGAACAGTAGCTCCTCTTCAGTCCAATACACTGTTCATGCTGGGAACAGACGCCAGTGCTATTTGCCCTGTGTATGACAATGGGAGTGCAATAGTGACTGTTCTTACCAGAAAACAACTCTTGCTCGTAGGACCAGAAACTGCATGGGATTCAACTCCATTTAGGACTGGGAAACAAACGCTAGCTCGCCTTACAAGAAACACACTCTGCTTCTCAGAAAAGAGCACTCTTCTACTCTACTGTGTTTCCTATAGGGCCAGAATAGTGAGCTTGCTCAGAACAAAAGAACTGTACTTCCTACACACACCGACTATATCTAGTTCAACTATGCTTAGGAAACTGACAAGAACAGTAGATCCTCTTCAGTCCAATACACTGTACATGCTGGGAACAGACGCCAGTGCTATTTGCCCTGTGTATGTCAATGGGAGCGCAATAGTGACTCTTCTTACCAGAAAACAACTCTTGCTCGTAGGACCAGAAACTGCATGGGATTCAACTCCATTTAAGACTGCGAAAGAAACGCTAGCTCGCCTTACATGAAACACACTCTTCTTTTGAGAAAAGAGCACTCTTCTACTCTACAGTGATTCCTATGGGGTCTGAACAGTGAGCTTGCTCAGAACAAAAGAACTGTGCTTCCTACACACACGGGCCATATCCAGTTCAATTCTGCTTAGGAAACTGAAAAGAACAGTAGATCCTCTTCAGTCCAATACACTGTACATGCAGGGGACAGATGCTAGTGCTATTTGCAATGTGTATGACAATGGGACCGCAATAGTGACTGTTCTTACCAGAAAACATCTCTTGCTCATAGGACCACAAACTGCATGTGATTCAACTCCATTTAGGACTGCGAAAAAAACGCTAGCTCACCTTACAAGAAACACACTCTGCTTTTGAGAAAAGAGCACTCTTCTACTCTACTGTGTTTCCTTTGGGGTCCAAACAGTGAGCTTGCTCAGAACAAAAGAACTGTGCTTCCTACACACACGGGCTATATCTAGTTCAACTCTGCTTAGGAAACTGACAAGAACAGTAGCTCCTCTTCAGTCCAATACACTGTACTTGCTGGGAACAGACGCCAGTGCTATTTGCCCTGTGTATGACAATGGGAGTTCAATAGTGACTCTTCTTACCAGAAAAAAAACTCTTGCTCGTAGGAACAGAAACTGCATGTGAATCAACTCCATTTAGGACTGCGCACCAAACGCTAGCTTGCCTTACAAGAAAAACACTCTGCTTTTGAGAAAAGGGCACTCTTCTACACTAATGTGTTTCCTATGGGTTCGATCTGTGAGCTTACAGTACAAAAGAACTGTGCTTCCTACACACACGGGCCATATCTAGTTCAAATCTGTTTAGGAAACTGACAAGAACAGTAGCTCCTCTTCAGTCCAATACACTGAACTTGATGGGAACAGACGCGAGTCCTCTTTGCACTGTGTGTGGCAATGGGAGGGCAATAGTGATTTTCCTTACTAGAAAACAAATCTTGCTCATAGGATCAAAAACTGCATGTGATTCAACTACATTTAGGACTGGGAAACAAATGCTAGCTCCCCTTACAAGAAACACACTCTGCTTTTGAGAAAAGAACACTCTTCTACTCTACTGTGTTTCCTATAGGGCCAAAACAGTGAGCTTGCTCAGAACAAAAGAACTGTGCTTCCTACACACAGGGGCCATATCTAGTTCAACTCTGCTTAGGAAACTGAGAAGAACAGTAGCTCATCTTCAGTCCAATACAGTGTACTTGCTGGGAACAGACGCGAGAGCTATTTGCACTATGTATGGCAATGGGATCTCAATAGTGACTTTCCTTACCAGAAAACAACTCTAGCTTGTAGGACCAAAAACTGCATGTGATTCAACTCCATTTAGGACTGGGAAACAAACTCTAGCTCGCCTTACAAGAACACACTCTGCTTTTGAGAAAAGAGCACTCTTCTACTCTACTGTGTTTCCTACAGGGCTAAAACAGTGAGCTTGCTCAGAACAAAAGAACTGTGCTTCCTACACACGGCCATATCTAGTTCAATTCTGCTTAAGAAACTGACAAGAACAGTAGATGCTCTTCCGTCCCATACACTGTACTTGCTGGGAACAGACGCCAGTGCTATTTGCCCTGTGTATGACAATGGGAGCACAATAGTGACTCTTCTTACCAGAAAACAACTCTTGCTCGTAGGACCAGAAACTTCATGTGATTCAACTCCATTTAGGACTGGGAAACAAACGCTAGCTCGCTTTACAATAAACAAACTCTGCTTTTGAGAAAAGAGCACTCTTCTAGTCTAATGTGTTTTTTTGTAGGGCCAGAATAGTGAGCTTGCTCAGAACAAAAGAACTGTGCTCCCTACACACACCGACTCTATCTAGTTCATCTCTGCTTAGGAAACTGACAAGAACAGTAGATCCTCTTCAGTCCAATACACTGTACATGCTGGGAACAGACGCGAGTGCTATTTGCCCTGTGTATGACAATGGGAGCGCAATAGTGACTCTTCTTACCAGAAAACAACTCTTGCTCATAGGACCAGAAACTGCATGTGACACAACTCCATTTAGGACTGGGAAACAAACGCTAGTTCGCCTTACAAGAAACACACTCTGCTTTTGAGAAAAGAGCACTCTTCTACTCTACTGTGTTTCCTATAGGGCCAGAATAGTGAGCTTGCTCAGAACAAAATAACTGTGCTTCCTACACACAGGGGCCATATCTAGGTCAACTCTGCTTATGGAACTGAGAAGAACAGTAGCTCATCTTCAGTCCAATACAGTTTACTTGCTGGGAACAGACGCGAGTGCTATTTGCACTATGTATGGCAATGGGATCTCAATAGTGACTTTCCTTACCAGAAAACAACTCTAGCTGGTAGGACCAAAAACTGCATGTGATTCAACCCCATTTAGGACTGGGAAACAAACGCTAGCTCGCCTTACAAGAAACATACTCTGCTTTTGAGAAAAGAGCACTCTTCTACTCTACTGTGTTTCCTACAGGGCCAAAACAGTGAGCTTGCTCAGAACAAAAGAACTGTGCTTCCTACACACACGACCATATCTAGTTCAATTCTGCTTAAGAAACTGACAAGAACAGTAGATCCTGTTCCGTCCCATACACTGTACTTGCTGGGAACAGACGCCAGTGCTATTTGCCCTGTGTATGACAATGGGAGCACAATAGTGACTCTTCTTACCAGAAAACAACTCTTGCTCATAGGACCAGAAACTGCATGTGACACAACTCCATTTAGGACTGGGAAACAAACGCTAGCTCGCCTTACAAGAAACACACTCTGCTTTTGAGAAAAGAGCACTCTTTTACTCTACTGTGTTTCCTATGGGGTCCGAAAAGTGAGCTTGCTCAGAACGAAAGAACTGTGCTTCCTACACATACGGGCCATATCTAGTTCAACTCTGCTTAGGAAACTGACAAGAACAGTAGCTCCTCTTCAGTCCAATACACTGTACTTGCTGTGAACAGACGCGAGTGCTATTTGCACTGTGTATGGAAATGGGAGCGCAATAGTGACTCTTCTTACCCGATAACAACTCTTGCTCGTAGGACCAGAAAATGCATGTGATTCAACTCCATTTAGGACTGAGAACCAAACACTAGCTCGCCTTACAAGAAACACACTCTGCTTTTGAGAAAAGACCACTCTTCTACTCTACTGTGTTTCCTATGGGATCCGAACAGTGAGCTTGCTCAGAACAAAAGAACTGTGCTTCCTACACACACGGGCTATATCTAGTTCAACTCTGCTTAGGAAACTGACAAGAAGAGTAGCTCCTCTTCAGTCCAATACACTGTACTTGGTGGGAACAGACGCGAGAGCTATTTGCACTGTGTATGGCAGTGGGAGCACAATAGTGACTTTCCTTACCAGAAAAGAACTCTAGCTCATAGGACCAGAAACTGCATGTGATTCAACTCCACTTAGGACTGGGAACCAAACGCTAGCTTGCCTTACAAGAAACACACTCTGCTTTTGAGAAAAGAGCACTCTTCTACTCTACTGTGTTTCCTATAGGGCCAGAATAGTGAGCTTGCTCAGAACAAAATAACTGTGCTTCCTACACACAGGGGCCATATCTAGGTCAACTCTGCTTATGGAACTGAGAAGAACAGTAGCTCATCTTCAGTCCAATACAGTTTACTTGCTGGGAACAGACGCGAGTGCTATTTGCACTATGTATGGCAATGGGATCTCAATAGTGACTTTCCTTACCAGAAAACAACTCTAGCTGGTAGGACCAAAAACTGCATGTGATTCAACCCCATTTAGGACTGATAAACAAACGCTAGCTCGCCTTACAAGAAACATACTCTGCTTTTGAGAAAAGAGCACTCTTCTACTCTACAGTGTTTCCTACAGGGCCAAAACAGTGAGCTTGCTCAGAACAAAAGAACTGTGCTTCCTACACACACGACCATATCTAGTTCAATTCTGCTTAAGAAACTGACAAGAACAGTAGATCCTGTTCCGTCCCATACACTGTACTTGCTGGGAACAGACGCCAGTGCTATTTGCCCTGTGTATGACAATGGGAGCACAATAGTGACTCTTCTTACCAGAAAACAACTCTTGCTCGTAGGACCAGAAACTGCATGTGATTCAACTCCATTTAGGACTGGGAAACAATCGCTAGCTCGCTTTACAAGAAAAACACTCTGCTTTTGAGAAAAGAGCACTCTTCTACTCTACTGTGTTTCCTATAGGGCCAGAATAGTGAGCTTGCTCAGAACAAAAGAACTGTGCTTCCTACACACACGGGCTATATCTAGTTCAACTCTGCTTAAGAATCTGAGAAGAAAAGTAGCTCCTCTAAAGTCCAATACTCTGTAAAGCCTGGGAACAGACGGGAGGGCTATTTGCACTGTGTATGGCAATGGGAGCGCAATAGTGACTTTCCTTACCAGAAAACAACTGTTGCTCATAGGACCAGAAACTGTATGTGATTCCACTCCATTTAGGACTGGGAAACAAACGGTAGCTCAATTTCCAAGATACACACTTTGCTTTTGAGAAAAGAGCACTCTTCTACTCTACTGTGTTTCCTATATGTTCCGAACAGTGAGCTTGCTCAGAAAAAAAAAACTGTGCTTCCTACTCACACGGCCATATCTAGTTCAAGTCTGCTTAGGAACCTGACAAGAACAGTAGATCCTCTTCAGTTCAATACACTGTACTTGCTGGGAACAGACGCCAGTGCTATTTGTCCTGTGTATGGCAATGGCAGCGCAATAGTGACTCTTCTTACCAGAAAACAACTCTTGCTTGTAGGACCAGAAACTGCATGTGATTCAACTCCATTTAGGACTGGGAAACAAAAGCTAGCTCACCTTGCAAGAAACACACTCTGCTTTAGAGAAAAGAGCACTCTTCTACTCTACTGTTTTTCCTATAGGGCCAGAACAGTGAGCTTGCTCAGAACAAAATAACTGTGCTCCTACACACACGGGCCATATCTAATTCAACTCTGCTTAGGAAACCCACAAGAACAGTAGCTCCTCTTCAGTCCCATACACTGTACTTGCTGGGAACAGACGCGAGTGCTATTTGTACTGTGTACGGCAATGGGAGCGCAATAGTGACTTTCCTTACCAGAAAACAACTCTTGATCGTAGGACCAGAAACTGCATGTGATTCAATACACTTGGGAGTGGGAAACAAATGCTAGGTCGCCTTACATGAAACACACTCTGCTTTTGAGAAAAGAGCACTCTTCTACTCTACTGTGTTTCCTATGTGTTCTGAACAGTGAGCTTGCTCAGAACAAAAAAACTGTACTTCCTACTCACACGGCCATATCTATTTCAAGTCTGCTGAGGAACCTGACAAGAACAGTATATCCTCTTCAGTCCAATACACTGTACTTGCTGGGAACAGACGCCAGTGCTATTTGTCCTGTGTATGGCAGTTGCAGCGCAATAGTGACTCTTCTTACCAGAAAACAACTCTTGCTCGTAGGACCAGAAACTGCATGTGATTCAACTCCATTTAGGACTGGGAAACAAAAGCTAGCTCACCTTACAAGAAACACACTCTGCTTTAGAGAAAAGAGCACTCTTCTACTCTACTGTGTTTCCTATAGGGCCAGAACAGTGAGCTTGCTCAGAACAAAAGAACTGTGCTTCCTACACATGGGCCATATCTAGTTCAACTCTGCTTAGGAAACTGACAAGAACAGTAGCTCCTCTTCAGTCCGATACACTGTACTTGCTGGGAACAGACGCGAGTGCTATTTGCACTGTGTATGGAAATGGGAGCGCAATAGTGACTTTCCTTACCAGAAAACAACTCTTGCTCGTAAGACCAGAAACTGCGTGTGATTCAACTCCATTTAGGACTGGGAAACAAATCCTAGCTCGCCTTACATGAAACACACTCTCCTTTTGAGAAAAGAGCACTCTTCTACTCTACTGTGTTTCCTATGGGGTCCGAACAGTGAGCTTGCTCAGAACAAAAGAACTGTGCTTCCTACACACACGGCCATATCTAGTTCAAGTCTGCTTAGGAAACTGACAAGAACAGTAGCTCCTCTTCCGTCCAATACACTGTACCTGCTGGGAACAGATGCCAGTGCTATTTGTCCTGTGTATGGCAATGGCAGTGCAATAGTGACTCTTCTTACCAGAAAACAACTCTTGCTCGTAGGACCAGAAACTGCATGTGATTCAACACCATTTAGGACTGGGAAACAAATGCTAGCTTGCCTTACATGAAACACACTCTGCTTTTGAGAAAAGAGCACTCTTCTAATCTACTGTGCTTCCTATGGGGTCCGAACAGTGAGCTTACTCAGAACAAAAGAACTGTGCTTCCTACACACACGGGCCATATCTAGTTCAACTCTGCTTAGGAAACTGACAAGAACAGTAGATCTTCTTCAGTCCAATACACTGTACTTGCGGGGAACAGATGCGAGTGCTATTTGCACTGTGTATGGCAATTGGAGCACAATAGTGACTCGTCTTACCAAAACAATTCTTGCTCGTAGGACAAAAAACTGCATGTGACTCAACTCCATTTAGGACTGGGAAACAAACGCTAGCTCGCCTTACAAGAAACACACTCTGCTTTTGAGAAAAGAGCACTCTTCTACTCTACTGTGTTTCCTATAGGGCCAGAACAGTGAGCTTGCTCAGAACAAAAGAACTGTGCTTCCTACACACGGGCCATATCTAGTTCAACTCTGCTTAGTAAAGTGACAAGAACAGTAGCTCCTCTTCAGTCCAATACACTGTACTTGCTGGGAACAGACGCGAGTGCTATTTGCACTGTGTATGGCAATGGGAGCACAATAGTGTCTCTTCTTACCAGAAAACAACTCTTGCTCGTAAGACCAGAAACTGCATGTGATTCAACTCCATTTAGGACTAGGAAACAAACGCTAGCTCGCCTTACAAAAACACACTCTGCTTTTGTGAAAAGAGCACTCTTCTACTCTACTGTGTTTTCTATGTGTTCCGAAAAGTGAGCTTGCTCAGAACAAAAAAACTGTGCTTCCTACATACGGGCCATATCTAGTTCAACTCTGCTTTGGAAACTGACAAGAACACTAGCTCCTCTTCAGTCCAATACACTGTACTTGCTGGGAACAGACGCGAGTGCTATTTGCACTGTGTATGGCAATGGGAGCACAATAGTGACTCTTCTTACCAGAAAAGAACTCTTGCTCGTAGGACCGCAAACTGCATGTGATTCAACTCCATTTAGGACTGGGAAACAAACACTAGCTCGACTTCCAAGAAACACACTCTGCTTTTGAGAAAAGAGCACTCTTCTACTCTACTGTTTTTCCTATGGGGTCCGAACAGTGAGCTTGCTCAGAACAAAAAAACTGTGCTTCCTACACACACGGCCATATCTAGTTCAAGTCTGCTTAGGAACCTGACAAGAACAGTAGATCCTCTTCAGTTCAATACACTGTACTTGCTGGGAACAGACGCCAGTGCTATTTGTCCTGTGTATGGCAATTGGAGCACAATAGTGACTTGTCTTACCAGAAAACATCTCTTGCTCGTAGGACAAAAAACTGCATGTGACTCAACTCCATTTAGGACTGGGAAACAAACGCTAGCTTGACTTCCAAGAAACACACTCTGCTTTTGATAAAAGAGCACTCTTCTACTCTACTTTGTTTCCTATAGGGCCAGAACAGTGAGCTTGCTCAGAACAAAAAAACTGTGCTTCCTACTCACACGGCCATATCTATTTCAAGTCTGCTTAGGAACCTGACAAGTACAGTAGATCCTCTTCAGTTCAATAGACTGTACTTGCTGGGAACAGACGCCAGTGCTATTTGTCCTGTGTATGGCAATGGCAGCGCAATAGTTACTCTTCTTAACAGAAAACAACTCTTGCTCTTAGGACCAGAAACATCATGTGATTCAACTCCATTTAGGACTGGGAAACAAACTCTAGCTCGCTTTACAAGAAACACACTCTGCTTTTGAGAAAAGAGCACTCTTCTACTCTACTTTGTTTCCTATAGGGCCAGAACAGTGAGCTTGCTCAGAACAAAAGAACTGTGCTTCCTACACACGGGCCATATCTAGTTCAACTCTGCTTAGGAAACTGACAGGAACAGTAGCTCCTCTTCAGTCCAATACACTGTAGTTGCTGGGAACAGACGGGAGGGCTATTTGCACTGTGTATGGCAATGGGAGCGCAATAGTGACTTTCCTTACCAGAAAACAACTCTTGCTCGTAGGACCAGAAACTGCATGTGATTCCACTCCATTTAGGACTGGGAAACAAACGGTAGCTCAACTTCCAAGATACACACTTTGCTTTTGAGAAAAGAGCACTCTTCTACTCTACTGTGTTTCCTATATGTTCCGAACAGTGAGCTTGCTCAGAAAAAAAAAAACTGTGCTTCCTACTCACACGGCCATATCTAGTTCAAGTCTGCTTAGGAAACTGACAAGAACAGTAGATCCTCTTCAGTTCAATACACTGTACTTGCTGGGAACAGACGCCAGTGCTATTTGTCCTGTGTATGGCAATGGCAGCGCAATAGTGACTCTTCTTACCAGAAAACAACTCTTGCTTGTAGGACCAGAAACTGCATGTGATTCAACTCCATTTAGGACTGGGAAACAAAAGCTAGCTCACCTTGCAAGAAACACACTCTGCTTTAGAGAAAAGAGCACTCTTCTACTCTACTGTTTTTCCTATAGGGCCAGAACAGTGAGCTTGCTCAGAACAAAATAACTGTGCTTCCTACACACACGGGCCATATCTAATTCAACTCTGCTTAGGAAACGCACAAGAACAGTAGCTCCTCTTCAGTCCCATACACTGTACTTGCTGGGAACAGACGCCAGTGCTATTTGTACTGTGTACGGCAATGGGAGCGCAATAGTGACTTTCCTTACCAGAAAACAACTCTTGATCGTAGGACCAGAAACTGCATGTGATTCAACTCCACTTGGGAGTGGGAAACAAATGCTAGGTCGCCTTACATGAAACACACTCTGCTTTTGAGAAAAGAGCACTCTTCTACTCTACTGTGTTTCCTATGTGTTCTGAACAGTGAGCTTCCTCAGAACAAAAAAACTGTACTTCCTACTCACACGGCCATATCTAGTTCAAGTCTGCTGAGGAACCTGACAAGAACAGTATATCCTCTTCAGTCCAATACACTGTACTTGCTGGGAACAGACGCCAGTGCTATTTGTCCTGTGTATGGAAATGGCAGCGCAATAGTGACTCTTCTTACCAGAAAACAACTCTTGCTTGTAGGACCAGAAACTGCATGTGATTCAACTCCATTTAGGACTGGGAAACAAATGCTAGCTCGCCTTACATGAAACACACTCTGCTTTTGAGAAAAGAGCACTCTTCTAATCTACTGTGCTTCCTATGAGGTCCGAACAGTGAACTTGCTCAGAACAAAAGAACTGTGCTTCCTACACACACGGGCCATATCTAGTTCAACTCTGCTTAGGAAACTGACAAAAACAGTAGATCCTCTTCAGTACAATACAATGTACTTGCGGGGAACAGACGCGAGTGCTATTTGCAATGTGGATGGCAATTGGAGCACAATAGTGACTCGTCTTACCAGAAAACAACTCTTGCTCGTAGGACAAAACACTGCAAGTGACTCAACTCCACTTAGGACTGGGAAACAAATGCAAGCTCGCCTTACAAGAAACACACTCTGCTTTTGAGAAAAGAGCACTCTTCTACTCTACTGTGTTTCCTATGGGGTCCGAACAGTGAGCTGCTCAGAAAAAAAGAACTGTGCTTCCTACACACACGGCCATATGTAGTTCAATTCTGCTTAGGAACCTGACAAGAACAGTAGATCCTCTTCAGTCCAATACACTGTACTTGCTGGGAACAGATGCCAGTGCTATTTGTCCTGTGTATGGCAATGGCAGCACAATAGTGACTCTTCTTACCAGAAAACAACTCTTGCTCGTAAGACCAGAAACTGCATGTGATTCAACTCCATTTAGGACTGGGAAACAAATGCTAGCTTGCCTTACATGAAACACACTCTGCTTTTGAGAAAAGAGCACTCTTCTACTCTACTCTGTTTCCTATGGGTTCCAAACAGTGAGCTTGCTCAGAACAAAAGAACTGTGCTTCCTACACACACGAGCCATATCTAGTTCAACTCTCCTTAGGAAACTGACAAGAACAGTAGCTCCTCTTCCGTCCAATACACTGTAATTGCGGGAAAGAGACGCGAGTGCTATTTGCACTGTGTATGGCAATTGGAGCACAATAGTGACTTGTCTTACCAGAAAACAACTCTTGCTCGTAGGACAAAAAACTGCATGTGACTCAACTCCATTTAGGACTGGGAAAGAAACACTAGCTCGACTTCCAAGAAACACACTCTGCTTTTGAGAAAAGAGCACTCTTCTACTCTACTGTGTTTCCTATGGGGTCCGAACAGTGAGCTTGCTCAGAACAAAAGAACTGTGCTTCCTACACGCACGGATCATATCTAGTTCAACTCTGCTTAGTAAACTGACAAGATCAGTAGCTCCTATTCAGTCGAATACACTGTACTTGCTGGGTAAAGACTCGAGTGCTATTTGCCTTGTGAAGGGCAATGGGAGCGCAATAGTGACTTTCCTTACCAGAAAACAACTCTTGTTCTTAGGACCAGAAACTGCATGTGATTCAACTCCATATAGGACTGGGAAACAAACTCTAGCTCGCCTTACATGAAACACACTCTGCTTTTGAGAAAAGAGCACTCTTCTACTCTACTGTGTTTCCTAAGGGGTCCGAACAGTGAGCTTGCTCAGAACAAAAGAACTGTGCTTCCTACACACACGGGCCATATCTAGTTCAACTGTGCTTAGGAAACTGACAAGAACAGTAGCTCCTCTTCCGTCCAATACACTGTACTTGCGGGGAACAGACGCGAGTGCTATTTGCATTGTGTATGGCAATTGGAGAACAATAGTGACTTGTCTTACCAGAAAACAACTTTTGCTCATACGACAAAAAACTGCATGTGACTCAACTCCATTTAGGACTGGGAAACAAACGCTAGCTCACCTTACAAGAAACAAACTCTGCTTTTGAGAAAAGAGCACTCTTCTACTCTACTGTGTTTCCTATGTGTTCCAAACAGTGAGCTTGCTCAGAACAAAAAAACTGTGCTTCCTACACACACGGCCATATCTAATTCAAGTCTGCTTAGGAACCTGACAAGAACAGTAGATCCTCTTCAGTCCAATACACTGTACTTGCTGGGAACAGACGCCAGTGCTATTTGTCCTGTGTATGGCAATTGGAGCACAATAGTGACTTGTCTTACCAGAAAACATCTCTTGCTCGTAGGACAAAAAGCTGCATGTGACTCAACTCCATTTAGGACTGGGAAACAAACGCTAGCTCGACTTCCAAGAAACACACTCTGCTTTTGATAAAAGAGCACTCTTCTACTCTACTTTGTTTCCTATAGGGCCAGAACAGTGAGAGTGCTCAGAACAAAAAAACTGTGCTTCCTCCTCACACGGCCATATCTAGTTCAAGTCTGCTTAGGAACCTGACAAGTACAGTAGATCCTCTTCAGTTCGATAGACTGTACTTGCTGGGAACAGACGCCAGTGCTATTTGTCCTGTGTATGGCAATGGCAGCGCAATAGTTACTCTTCTTAACAGAAAACAACTCTTGCTCGTAGGACCAGAAACTTCATGTGATTCAACTCCATTTAGGACTGGGAAACAAACTCTAGATTGCTTTACAAGAAACACACTCTGCTTTTGAGAAAAGAGCACTCTTCTACTCTACTGTGTTTCGTATAAGACCAGAACAGTGAGCTTGCTCAGAAAAAAAGAACTGTGCTTCCTACACACGGGCAATAACTAGTTCAACTTTGCTTAGGAAACTGACAAGAACAGTAGCTCCTCTTCAGTCCGATACACTGTACTTGCTGGGAACAGACGCGAGTGCTATTTGCACTGTGTATGGCAATGGGAGCGCAATAGTGACTTTCCTTACCAGAAAACAACTCTTGATCGTAGGACCAGAAACTGCATGTGATTCAACTCCACTTAGGACTGGGAACCAAACGCTAGCTTGCCTTACAAGAAACACACTCTGCTTTTGAGAAAAGAGCACTCTTCTACTCTACTGTGTTTCCTATAGGGCCAGAATAGTGAGCTTGCTCAGAACAAAATAACTGTGCTTCCTACACACAGGGGCCATATCTAGGTCAACTCTGCTTATGGAACTGAGAAGAACAGTAGCTCATCTTCAGTCCAATACAGTTTACTTGCTGGGAACAGACGCGAGTGCTATTTGCACTATGTATGGCAATGGGATCTCAATAGTGACTTTCCTTACCAGAAAACAACTCTAGCTGGTAGGACCAAAAACTGCATGTGATTCAACCCCATTTAGGACTGGGAAACAAACGCTAGCTCGCCTTACAAGAAACATACTCTGCTTTTGAGAAAAGAGCACTCTTCTACTCTACTGTGTTTCCTACAGGGCCAAAACAGTGAGCTTGCTCAGAACAAAAGAACTGTGCTTCCTACACACACGACCATATCTAGTTCAATTCTGCTTAAGAAACTGACAAGAACAGTAGATCCTGTTCCGTCCCATACACTGTACTTGCTGGGAACAGACGCCAGTGCTATTTGCCCTGTGTATGACAATGGGAGCACAATAGTGACTCTTCTTACCAGAAAAAAACTCTTGCTCGTAGGACCAGAAACTGCATGTGATTCAACTCCATTTAGGACTGGGAAACAATCGCTAGCTCGCTTTACAAGAAAAACACTCTGCTTTTGAGAAAAGAGCACTCTTCTACTCTACTGTGTTTCCTATAGGGCCAGAATAGTGAGCTTGCTCAGAACAAAAGAACTGTGCTTCCTACACACACGGGCTATATCTAGTTCAACTCTGCTTAAGAATCTGAGAAGAAAAGTAGCTCCTCTAAAGTCCAATACTCTGTAAAGCCTGGGAACAGACGGGAGGGCTATTTGCACTGTGTATGGCAATGGGAGCGCAATAGTGACTTTCCTTACCAGAAAACAACTGTTGCTCATAGGACCAGAAACTGTATGTGATTCCACTCCATTTAGGACTGGGAAACAAACGGTAGCTCAATTTCCAAGATACACACTTTGCTTTTGAGAAAAGAGCACTCTTCTACTCTACTGTGTTTCCTATATGTTCCGAACAGTGAGCTTGCTCAGAAAAAAAAAAACTGTGCTTCCTACTCACACGGCCATATCTAGTTCAAGTCTGCTTAGGAACCTGACAAGAACAGTAGATCCTCTTCAGTTCAATACACTGTACTTGCTGGGAACAGACGCCAGTGCTATTTGTCCTGTGTATGGCAATGGCAGCGCAATAGTGACTCTTCTTACCAGAAAACAACTCTTGCTTGTAGGACCAGAAACTGCATGTGATTCAACTCCATTTAGGACTGGGAAACAAAAGCTAGCTCACCTTGCAAGAAACACACTCTGCTTTAGAGAAAAGAGCACTCTTCTACTCTACTGTTTTTCCTATAGGGCCAGAACAGTGAGCTTGCTCAGAACAAAATAACTGTGCTTCCTACACACACGGGCCATATCTAATTCAACTCTGCTTAGGAAACCCACAAGAACAGTAGCTCCTCTTCAGTCCCATACACTGTACTTGCTGGGAACAGACGCGAGTGCTATTTGTACTGTGTACGGCAATGGGAGCGCAATAGTGACTTTCCTTACCAGAAAACAACTCTTGATCGTAGGACCAGAAACTGCATGTGATTCAATACACTTGGGAGTGGGAAACAAATGCTAGGTCGCCTTACATGAAACACACTCTGCTTTTGAGAAAAGAGCACTCTTCTACTCTACTGTGTTTCCTAAGGGGTTCGAACAGTGAGTTTGCTCAGAACAAAAGAACTGTGCTTCCTACACACACGGGCCATATCTAGTTCAACTGTGCTTAGGAAACTGACAAGAACAGTAGCTCCTCTTCCGTCCAATACACTGTACTTGCGGGGAACAGACGCGAGTGCTATTTGCATTGTGTATGGCAATTGGAGAACAATAGTGACTTGTCTTACCAGAAAACAACTTTTGCTCATACGACAAAAAACTGCATGTGACTCAACTCCATTTAGGACTGGGAAACAAACGCTAGCTCGCCTTACAAGAAACAAACTCTGCTTTTGAGAAAAGAGCACTCTTCTACTCTACTGTGTTTCCTATGTGTTCCAAACAGTGAGCTTGCTCAGAACAAAAAAACTGTGCTTCCTACACACACGGCCATATCTAATTCAAGTCTGCTTAGGAACCTGACAAGAACAGTAGATCCTCTTCAGTCCAATACACTGTACTTGCTGGGAACAGACGCCAGTGCTATTTGTCCTGTGTATGGCAATTGGAGCACAATAGTGACTTGTCTTACCAGAAAACATCTCTTGCTCGTAGGACAAAAAGCTGCATGTGACTCAACTCCATTTAGGACTGGGAAACAAACGCTAGCTCGACTTCCAAGAAACACACTCTGCTTTTGATAAAAGAGCACTCTTCTACTCTACTTTGTTTCCTATAGGGCCAGAACAGTGAGCTTGCTCAGAACCAAAAAACTGTGCTTCCTTCTCACACGGCCATATCTAGTTCAAGTCTGCTTAGGAACCTGACAAGTACAGTAGATCCTCTTCAGTTCGATAGACTGTACTTGCTGGGAACAGACGCCAGTGCTATTTGTCCTGTGTCTGGCAATGGCCGCGCAATAGTTACTCTTCTTAACAGAAAACAACTCTTGCTCATAGGACCAGAAACTTCATGTGATTCAACTCCATTTAGGACTGGGAAACAAACTCTAGCTTGCTTTACAAGAAACACACTCTGCTTTTGAGAAAAGAGCACTCTTCTACTCTACTGTGTTTCGTATAAGGCCAGAACAGTGAGCTTGCTCAGAAAAAAAGAACTGTGCTTCCTACACACGGGCAATAACTAGTTCAACTTTGCTTAGGAAACTGACAAGAACAGTAGCTCCTCTTCAGTCCGATACACTGTACTTGCTGGGAACAGACGCGAGTGCTATTTGCACTGTGTATGGCAATGGGAGCGCAATAGTGACTTTCCTTACCAGAAAACAACTCTTGATCGTAGGACCAGAAACTGCATGTGATTCAACTCCATTTAGGACTGGGAAACAATCGCTAGCTCGCTTTACAAGAAAAACACTCTGCTTTTGAGAAAAGAGCACTCTTCTACTCTACTGTGTTTCCTATAGGGCCAGAATAGTGAGCTTGCTCAGAACAAAAGAACTGTGCTTCCTACACACACGGGCTATATCTAGTTCAACTCTGCTTAAGAATCTGAGAAGAAAAGTAGCTCCTCTAAAGTCCAATACTCTGTAAAGCCTGGGAACAGACGGGAGGGCTATTTGCACTGTGTATGGCAATGGGAGCGCAATAGTGACTTTCCTTACCAGAAAACAACTGTTGCTCATAGGACCAGAAACTGTATGTGATTCCACTCCATTTAGGACTGGGAAACAAACGGTGCTCAATTTCCAAGATACACACTTTGCTTTTGAGAAAAGAGCACTCTTCTACTCTACTGTGTTTCCTATATGTTCCGAACAGTGAGCTTGCTCAGAAAAAAAAAAAACTGTGCTTCCTACTCACACGGCCATATCTAGTTCAAGTCTGCTTAGGAACCTGACAAGAACAGTAGATCCTCTTCAGTTCAATACACTGTACTTGCTGGGAACAGACGCCAGTGCTATTTGTCCTGTGTATGGCAATGGCAGCGCAATAGTGACTCTTCTTACCAGAAAACAACTCTTGCTTGTAGGACCAGAAACTGCATGTGATTCAACTCCATTTAGGACTGGGAAACAAAAGCTAGCTCACCTTGCAAGAAACACACTCTGCTTTAGAGAAAAGAGCACTCTTCTACTCTACTGTTTTTCCTATAGGGCCAGAACAGTGAGCTTGCTCAGAACAAAATAACTGTGCTTCCTACACACACGGGCCATATCTAATTCAACTCTGCTTAGGAAACCACAAGAACAGTAGCTCCTCTTCAGTCCCATACACTGTACTTGCTGGGAACAGACGCGAGTGCTATTTGTACTGTGTACGGCAATGGGAGCGCAATAGTGACTTTCCTTACCAGAAAACAACTCTTGATCGTAGGACCAGAAACTGCATGTGATTCAATACACTTGGGAGTGGGAAACAAATGCTAGGTCGCCTTACATGAAACACACTCTGCTTTTGAGAAAAGAGCACTCTTCTACTCTACTGTGTTTCCTATGTGTTCTGAACAGTGAGCTTGCTCAGAACAAAAAAACTGTACTTCCTACTCACACGGCCATATCTATTTCAAGTCTGCTGAGGAACCTGACAAGAACAGTATATCCTCTTCAGTCCAATACACTGTACTTGCTGGGAACAGACGCCAGTGCTATTTGTCCTGTGTATGGCAGTTGCAGCGCAATAGTGACTCTTCTTACCAGAAAACAACTCTTGCCCGTAGGACCAGAAACTGCATATGATTCAACTCCATTTAGGACTGGGAAACAAAAGCTAACTCACCTTACAAGAAACACACTCTGCTTTAGAGAAAAGAGCACTCTTCTACTCTACTGTGTTTCCTATAGGGTCAGAACAGTGAGCTTGCTCAGAACAAAAGAACTGTGCTTCCTACACATGGGCCATATCTAGTTCAACTCTGCTTAGGAAACTGACAAGAACAGTAGCTCCTCTTCAGTCCGATACACTGTACTTGCTGGGAACAGACGCGAGTGCTATTTGCACTGTGTATGGAAATGGGAGCCCAATAGTGACTTTCCTTACCAGAAAACAACTCTTGCTCGTAAGACCAGAAACTGCGTGTGATTCAACTCCATTTAGGACTGGGAAACAAATGCTAGCTCGCCTTACATGAAACACACTCTCCTTTTGAGAAAAGAGCACTCTTCTACTCTACTGTGTTTCCTATGGGGTCCGAACAGTGAGCTTGCTCAGAACAAAAGAACTGTGCTTCCTACACACACGGCCATATCTAGTTCAAGTCTGCTTAGGAAACTGACAAGAACAGTAGCTCCTCTTCCGTCCAATACACTGTACTTGCTGGGAACAGATGCCAGTGCTATTTGTCCTGTGTATGGCAATGGCAGTGCAATAGTGACTCTTCTTACCAGAAAACAACTCTTGCTCGTAGGACCAGAAACTGCATGTGATTCAACTCCATTTAGGACTGGGAAACAAATGCTAGCTTGCCTTACATGAAACACACTCTGCTTTTGAGAAAAGAGCACTCTTCTAATCTACTGTGCTTCCTATGGGGTCCGAACAGTGAGCTTACTCAGAACAAAAGAACTGTGCTTCCTACACACACGGGCCATATCTAGTTCAACTCTGCTGAGGAAACTGACAAGAACAGTAGATCTTCTTCAGTCCAATACACTGTACTTGCGGGGAACAGATGCGAGTGCTATTTGCACTGTGTATGGCAATTGGAGCACAATAGTGACTCGTCTTAGCAGACAACAATTCTTGCTCGTAGGACAAAAAACTGCATGTGACTCAACTCCATTTAGGACTGGGAAACAAACGCTAGCTCGCCTTACAAGAAACACACTCTGCTTTTGAGAAAAGAGCACTCTTCTACTCTACTGTGTTTCCTATAGGGCCAGAACAGTGAGCTTGCTCAGAACAAAAGAACTGTGCTTCCTACACACGGGCCATATCTAGTTCAACTCTGCTTAGTAAAGTGACAAGAACAGTAGCTCCTCTTCAGTCCAATACACTGTACTTGCTGGGAACAGACGCGAGTGCTATTTGCACTGTGTATGGCAATGGGAGCACAATAGTGACTCTTCTTACCAGAAAACAACTCTTGCTCGTAAGACCAGAAACTGCATGTGATTCAACTCCATTTAAGACTAGGAAACAAACGCTAGCTCGCCTTACAAAAACACACTCTGCTTTTGTGAAAAGAGCACTCTTCTACTCTACTGTGTTTTCTATGTGTTCCGAAAAGTGAGCTTGCTCAGAACAAAAAAACTGTGCTTCCTACACACGGGCCATATCTAGTTCAACTCTGCTTTGGAAACTGACAAGAACAGTAGCTCCTCTTCAGTCCAATACACTGTACTTGCTGGGAACAGACGCGAGTGCTATTTGCACTGTGTATGGCAATGGGAGCACAATAGTGACTCTTCTTACCAGAAAAGAACTCTTGCTCGTAGGACCGCAAACTGCATGTGATTCAACTCCATTTAGGACTGGGAAACAAACACTAGCTCGACTTCCAAGAAACACACTCTGCTTTTGAGAAAAGAGCACTCTTCTACTCTACTGTGTTTCCTATGGGGTCCGAACAGTGAGCTTGCTCAGAACAAAAAAACTGTGCTTCCTACACACACGGCCATATCTAGTTCAAGTCTGCTTAGGAACCTGACAAGAACAGTAGATCCTCTTCAGTCCAATACAGTGTACTTGCTGGGAACAGACGCCAGTGCTATTTGTCCTGTGTATGGCAATTGGAGCACAATAGTGACTTGTCTTACCAGAAAACAAGTCTTGCTCATAGGACAAAAAATTGCATGTGACTCAACTCCATTTAGGACTGGGAAACAAACGCTAGCTCAACTTCCTAGAAACACACTTTGCTTTTGAGAAAAGAGCACTCTTCTACTCTACTGTGTTTCCTATATGTTCCGAACAGTGAGCTTGCTCAGAAAAAAAAAAAAACTGTGCTTCCTACTCACACGGCCATATCTAGTTCAAGTCTGCTTAGGAACCTGACAAGAACAGTAGATCCTCTTCAGTTCAATACACTATACTTGCTGGGAACAGACGCCATTGCTATTTGTCCTGTGTATGGCAATGGCAGTGCAATAGTGACTCTTCTTAACAGAAAACAACTCTTGCTCGTAGGACCAGAAACTGCATGTGATTCAACTCCATTTAGGACTGGGAAACAAATTCTAGCTCGCTTTACAAGAAACACACTCTGCTTTTGAGAAAAGAGCACTCTTCTACTCTACTGTGTTTCCAATAGGGCCAGAACAGTGAGCTTGCTCAGAAAAAAAGAACTGTGCTTCCTACACACACGGGCCATATCTAGTTCAACTCTGCTTAGGAAACTGAGAAGAACAGTAGCTCCTCTTCAGTCCAATACACTGTAGTTGCTGGGAACAGACGGGAGGGCTATTTGCACTGTGTATGGCAATGGGAGCGCAATAGTGACTTTCCTTACCAGAAAACAACTCTTGCTCGTAGGACCAGAAACTGCATGTGATTCCACTCCATTTAGGACTGGGAAACAAACGGTAGCTCAACTTCCAAGATACACACTTTGCTTTTGAGAAAAGAGCACTCTTCTACTCTACTGTGTTTCCTATATGTTCCGAACAGTGAGCTTGCTCAGAAAAAAAAAAACTGTGCTTCCTACGCACACGGCCATATCTAGTTCAAGTCTGCTTAGGAACCTGACAAGAACAGTAGATCCTCTTCAGTTCAATACACTGTACTTGCTGGGAACAGACGCCAGTGCTATTTGTCCTGTGTATGGCAATGGCAGCGCAATAGTGACTCTTCTTACCAGAAAACAACTCTTGCTTGTAGGACCAGAAACTGCATGTGATTCAACTCCATTTAGGACTGGGAAACAAAAGCTAGCTCACCTTGCAAGAAACACACTCTGCTTTAGAGAAAAGAGCACTCTTCTACTCTACTGTTTTTCCTATAGGGCCAGAACAGTGAGCTTGCTCAGAACAAAATAACTGTGCTTCCTACACACACGGGCCATATCTAATTCAACTCTGCTTAGGAAACGCACAAGAACAGTAGCTCCTCTTCAGTCCCATACACTGTACTTGCTGGGAACAGACGCCAGTGCTATTTGTACTGTGTACGGCAATGGGAGCGCAATAGTGACTTTCCTTACCAGAAAACAACTCTTGATCGTAGGACCAGAAACTGCATGTGATTCAACTCCACTTGGGAGTGGGAAACAAATGCTAGGTCGCCTTACATGAAACACACTCTGCTTTTGAGAAAAGAGCACTCTTCTACTCTACTGTGTTTCCTATGTGTTCTGAACAGTGAGCTTGCTCAGAACAAAAAAACTGTACTTCCTACTCACACGGCCATATCTAGTTCAAGTCTGCTGAGGAACCTGACAAGAACAGTATATCCTCTTCAGTCCAATACACTGTACTTGCTGGGAACAGACGCCAGTGCTATTTGTCCTGTGTATGGCAGTTGCAGCGCAATAGTGACTCTTCTTACCAGAAAACAACTCTTGCTCGTAGGACCAGAAACTGCATATGATTCAACTCCATTTAGGACTGGGAAACAAAAGCTAGCTCACCTTACAAGAAACACACTCTGCTTTAGAGAAAAGAGCACTCTTCTACTCTACTGTGTTTCCTATAGGGTCAGAACAGTGAGCTTGCTCAGAACAAAAGAACTGTGCTTCCTACACATGGGCCATATCTAGTTCAACTCTGCTTAGGAAACTGACAAGAACAGTAGCTCCTCTTCAGTCCGATACACTGTACTTGCTGGGAACAGACGCGAGTGCTATTTGCACTGTGTATGGAAATGGGAGCCCAATAGTGACTTTCCTTACCAGAAAACAACTCTTGCTCGTAAGACCAGAAACTGCGTGTGATTCAACTCCATTTAGGACTGGGAAACAAATGCTAGCTCGCCTTACATGAAACACACTCTCCTTTTGAGAAAAGAGCACTCTTCTACTCTACTGTGCTTCCTATGGGGTCCGAACAGTGAGCTTACTCAGAACAAAAGAACTGTGCTTCCTACACACACGGGCCATATCTAGTTCAACTCTGCTGAGGAAACTGACAAGAACAGTAGATCTTCTTCAGTCCAATACACTGTACTTGCGGGGAACAGATGCGAGTGCTATTTGCACTGTGTATGGCAACTGGAGCACAATAGTGACTCGTCTTACCAGACAACAATTCTTGCTCGTAGGACAAAAAACTGCATGTGACTCAACTCCATTTAGGACTGGGAAACAAACGCTAGCTCGCCTTACAAGAAACACACTCTGCTTTTGAGAAAAGAGCACTCTTCTACTCTACTGTGTTTCCTATAGGGCCAGAACAGTGAGCTTGCTCAGAACAAAAGAACTGTGCTTCCTACACACGGGCCATATCTAGTTCAACTCTGCTTAGTAAAGTGACAAGAACAGTAGCTCCTCTTCAGTCCAATACACTGTACTTGCTGGGAACAGACGCGAGTGCTATTTGCACTGTGTATGGCAATGGGAGCACAATAGTGACTCTTCTTACCAGAAAACAACTCTTGCTCGTAAGACCAGAAACTGCATGTGATTCAACTCCATTTAAGACTAGGAAACAAACGCTAGCTCGCCTTACAAAAACACACTCTGCTTTTGTGAAAAGAGCACTCTTCTACTCTACTGTGTTTTCTATGTGTTCCGAAAAGTGAGCTTGCTCAGAACAAAAAAACTGTGCTTCCTACACACGGGCCATATCTAGTTCAACTCTGCTTTGGAAACTGACAAGAACAGTAGCTCCTCTTCAGTCCAATACACTGTACTTGCTGGGAACAGACGCGAGTGCTATTTGCACTGTGTATGGCAATGGGAGCACAATAGTGACTCTTCTTACCAGAAAAGAACTCTTGCTCGTAGGACCGCAAACTGCATGTGATTCAACTCCATTTAGGACTGGGAAACAAACACTAGCTCGACTTCCAAGAAACACACTCTGCTTTTGAGAAAAGAGCACTCTTCTACTCTACTGTGTTTCCTATGGGGTCCGAACAGTGAGCTTGCTCAGAACAAAAAAACTGTGCTTCCTACACACACGGCCATATCTAGTTCAAGTCTGCTTAGGAACCTGACAAGAACAGTAGATCCTCTTCAGTCCAATACAGTGTACTTGCTGGGAACAGACGCCAGTGCTATTTGTCCTGTGTATGGCAATTGGAGCACAATAGTGACTTGTCTTACCAGAAAACATCTCTTGCTCGTAGGACAAAAAACTGCATGTGACTCAACTCCATTTAGGACTGGGAAACAAACGCTAGCTTGACTTCCAAGAAACACACTCTGCTTTTGATAAAAGAGCACTCTTCTACTCTACTTTGTTTCCTGTAGGGCCAGAACAGTGAGCTTGCTCAGAACAAAAAAACTGTGCTTCCTACTCACACGGCCATATCTATTTCAAGTCTGCTTAGGAACCTGACAAGTACAGTAGATCCTCTTCAGTTCAATAGACTGTACTTGCTGGGAACAGACGCCAGTGCTATTTGTCCTGTGTATGGCAATGGCAGCGCAATAGTTACTCTTCTTAACAGAAAACAACTCTTGCTCTTAGGACCAGAAACATCATGTGATTCAACTCCATTTAGGACTGGGAAACAAACTCTAGCTCGCTTTACAAGAAACACACTCTGCTTTTGAGAAAAGAGCACTCTTCTACTCTACTGTGTTTCCTATAGGGCCAGAACAGTGAGCTTGCTCAGAACAAAGGACTGTGCTTCCTACACACGGGCCATATCTAGTTCAACTCTGCTTAGGAAACTGACAAGAACAGTAGATCCTCTTCAGTCCGATACACTGTACTTGCTGGGAGCAGACGCGAGTGCTATTTGCACTGTGTATGACAATGGGAGCACAATAGTGACTTTCCTTACCAGAAAACAAGTCTTGCTCATAGGACAAAAAATTGCATGTGACTCAACTCCATTTAGGACTGGGAAACAAACGCTAGCTCAACTTCCTAGAAACACACTTTGCTTTTGAGAAAAGAGCACTCTTCTACTCTACTGTGTTTCCTATATGTTCCGAACAGTGAGCTTGCTCAGAAAAAAAAAAAACTGTGCTTCCTACTCACACGGCCATATCTAGTTCAAGTCTGCTTAGGAACCTGACAAGAACAGTAGATTCTCTTCAGTTCAATACACTATACTTGCTGGGAACAGACGCCATTGCTATTTGTCCTGTGTATGGCAATGGCAGTGCAATAGTGACTCTTCTTAACAGAAAACAAGTCTTGCTCGTAGGACCAGAAACTGCATGTGATTCAACTCCATTTAGGACTGGGAAACAAATTCTAGCTCGCTTTACAAGAAACACACTCTGCTTTTGAGAAAAGAGCACTCTTTTACTCTACTGTGTTTCCAATAGGGCCAGAACAGTGAGCTTGCTCAGAAAAAAAGAACTGTGCTTCCTACAAACACGGGCCATATCTAGTTCAACTCTGCTTAGGAAACTGAGAAGAACAGTAGCTCCTCTTCAGTCCAATACACTGTAGTTGCTGGGAACAGACGGGAGGGCTATTTGCACTGTGTATGGCAATGGGAGCGCAATAGTGACTTTCCTTACCAGAAAACAACTCTTGCTCGTAGGACCAGAAACTGCATGTGATTCCACTCCATTTAGGACTGGGAAACAAACGGTAGCTCAACTTCCAAGATACACACTTTGCTTTTGAGAAAAGAGCACTCTTCTACTCTACTGTGTTTCCTATATGTTCCGAACAGTGAGCTTGCTCAGAAAAAAAAAAACTGTGCTTCCTACTCACACGGCCATATCTAGTTCAAGTCTGCTTAGGAACCTGACAAGAACAGTAGATCCTCTTCAGTTCAATACACTGTACTTGCTGGGAACAGACGCCAGTGCTATTTGTCCTGTGTATGGCAATGGCAGCGCAATAGTGACTCTTCTTACCAGAAAACAACTCTTGCTTGTAGGACCAGAAACTGCATGTGATTCAACTCCATTTAGGACTGGGAAACAAAAGCTAGCTCACCTTGCAAGAAACACACTCTGCTTTAGAGAAAAGAGCACTCTTCTACTCTACTGTTTTTCCTATAGGGCCAGAACAGTGAGCTTGCTCAGAACAAAATAACTGTGCTTCCTACACACACGGGCCATATCTAATTCAACTCTGCTTAGGAAACGCACAAGAACAGTAGCTCCTCTTCAGTCCCATACACTGTACTTGCTGGGAACAGACGCCAGTGCTATTTGTACTGTGTACGGCAATGGGAGCGCAATAGTGACTTTCCTTACCAGAAAACAACTCTTGATCGTAGGACCAGAAACTGCATGTGATTCAACTCCACTTGGGAGTGGGAAACAAATGCTAGGTCGCCTTACATGAAACACACTCTGCTTTTGAGAAAAGAGCACTCTTCTACTCTACTGTGTTTCCTATGTGTTCTGAACAGTGAGCTTGCTCAGAACAAAAAAACTGTACTTCCTACTCACACGGCCATATCTAGTTCAAGTCTGCTGAGGAACCTGACAAGAACAGTATATCCTCTTCAGTCCAATACACTGTACTTGCTGGGAACAGACGCCAGTGCTATTTGTCCTGTGTATGGAAATGGCAGCGCAATAGTGACTCTTCTTACCAGAAAACAACTCTTGCTTGTAGGACCAGAAACTGCATGTGATTCAACTCCATTTAGGACTGGGAAACAAATGCTAGCTCGCCTTACATGAAACACACTCTGCTTTTGAGAAAAGAGCACTCTTCTACTCTACTCTGTTTCCTATGGGTTCCAAACAGTGAGCTTGCTCAGAACAAAAGAACTGTGCTTCCTACACACACGGGCCATATCTAGTTCAACTCTCCTTAGGAAACTGACAAGAACAGTAGCTCCTCTTCCGTCCAATACACTGTAATTGCGGGGAAGAGACGCGAGTGCTATTTGCACTGTGTATGGCAATTGGAGCACAATAGTGACTTGTCTTACCAGAAAACAACTCTTGCTCGTAGGACAAAAAACTGCATGTGACTCAACTCCATTTAGGACTGGGAAAGAAACACTAGCTCGACTTCCAAGAAACACACTCTGCTTTTGAGAAAAGAGCACTCTTCTACTCTACTGTGTTTCCTATGGGGTCCGAACAGTGAGCTTGCTCAGAACAAAAGAACTGTGCTTCCTACACGCACGGATCATATCTAGTTCAACTCTGCTTAGTAAACTGACAAGATCAGTAGCTCCTATTCAGTCGAATACACTGTACTTGCTGGGTAAAGACTCGAGTGCTATTTGCCTTGTGAAGGGCAATGGGAGCACAATAGTGACTTTCCTTACCAGAAAACAACTCTTGTTCATAGGACCAGAAACTGCATGTGATTCAACTCCATATAGGACTGGGAAACAAACTCTAGCTCGCCTTACATGAAACACACTCTGCTTTTGAGAAAAGAGCAATCTTCTACTCTACTGTGTTTCCTAAGGGGTCCGAACAGTGAGCTTGCTCAGAACAAAAGAACTGTGCTTCCTACACACACGGGCCATATCTAGTTCAACTGTGCTTAGGAAACTGACAAGAACAGTAGCTCCTCTTCCGTCCAATACACTGTACTTGCGGGGAACAGACGCGAGTGCTATTTGCATTGTGTATGGCAATTGGAGAACAATAGTGACTTGTCTTACCAGAAAACAACTTTTGCTCATACGACAAAAAACTGCATGTGACTCAACTCCATTTAGGACTGGGAAACAAACGCTAGCTCGCCTTACAAGAAACAAACTCTGCTTTTGAGAAAAGAGCACTCTTCTACTCTACTGTGTTTCCTATGTGTTCCAAACAGTGAGCTTGCTCAGAACAAAAAAACTGTGCTTCCTACACACACGGCCATATCTAATTCAAGTCTGCTTAGGAACCTGACAAGAACAGTAGATCCTCTTCAGTCCAATACACTGTACTTGCTGGGAACAGACGCCAGTGCTATTTGTCCTGTGTATGGCAATTGGAGCACAATAGTGACTTGTCTTACCAGAAAACATCTCTTGCTCGTAGGACAAAAAGCTGCATGTGACTCAACTCCATTTAGGACTGGGAAACAAACGCTAGCTCGACTTCCAAGAAACACACTCTGCTTTTGATAAAAGAGCACTCTTCTACTCTACTTTGTTTCCTATAGGGCCAGAACAGTGAGCTTGCTCAGAACAAAAAAACTGTGCTTCCTACTCACACGGCCATATCTAGTTCAAGTCTGCTTAGGAACCTGACAAGTACAGTAGATCCTCTTCAGTTCGATAGACTGTACTTGCTGGGAACAGACGCCAGTGCTATTTGTCCTGTGTATGGCAATGGCAGCGCAATAGTTACTCTTCTTAACAGAAAACAACTCTTGCTCTTAGGACCAGAAACTTCATGTGATTCAACTCCATTTAGGACTGGGAAACAAACTCTAGCTTGCTTTACAAGAAACACACTCTGCTTTTGAGAAAAGAGCACTCTTCTACTCTACTGTGTTTCGTATAAGGCCAGAAGAGTGAGCTTGCTCAGAAAAAAAGAACTGTGCTTCCTACACACGGGCAATAACTAGTTCAACTTTGCTTAGGAAACTGACAAGAACAGTAGCTCCTCTTCAGTCCGATACACTGTACTTGCTGGGAACAGACGCGAGTGCTATTTGCACTGTGTATGGCAATGGGAGCGCAATAGTGACTTTCCTTACCAGAAAACAACTCTTGATCGTAGGACCAGAAACTGCATGTGATTCAACTCCATTTAGGACTGGGAAACAAATGCTAGCTCGCCTTACATGAAACACACTCTGCTTTTGAGAAAAGAGCACTCTTCTAATCTACTGTGCTTCCTATGGGGTCCGAACAGTGAGCTTACTCAGAACAAAAGAACTGTGCTTCCTACACACACGGGCCATATCTAGTTCAACTCTGCTTAGGAAACTGACAAGAACAGTAGATCTTCTTCAGTCCAATACACTGTACTTGCGGGGAACAGACGCGAGTGCTATTTGCACTGTGTATGGCAATTGGAGCACAATAGTGACTCGTCTTACCAGAAAACAATTCTTGCTCGTAGGACAAAAAACTGCATGTGACTCAACTCCATTTAGGACTGGGAAACAAACGCTCGCTCGCCTTACAAGAAACACACTCTGCTTTTGAGAAAAGAGCAATCTTCTACTCTACTGTGTTTCCTATATGTTCCGAAAAGTGAGCTTGCTCAGAAAAAAAAAAAAACTGTGCTTCCTACTCACACGGCCATATCTAGTTCAAGTCTGCTTAGGAAACTGACAAGAACAGTAGTTCCTCTTCAGTTCAATACACTGTACTTGCTGGGAACAGATGCAAGTGCTATTTGTCCTGTGTATGGCAATGGCAGTGCAATAGTGCCTCTTCTTAACAGAAAACAACTCTTGCTCATAGGACCAGAAACTGCATGTGATTCAACTCCATTTAGGACTGGGAAACAAATTCTAGCTCACTTTACAAGAAACACGCTCTGCTTTTGAGAAAAGAGCACTCTTCTACTCTACTGTGTTTCCAATAGGGCCAGAACAGTGAGCTTGCTCAGAAAAAAAGAACTGTGCTTCCTACACACACGGGCCGTATCTAGTTCAACTCTGCTTAGGAAACTGAGAAGAACAGTAGCTCCTCTTCAGTCCAATACACTGTAGTTGCTGGGAACAGACGGGAGGGATATTTGCACTGTGTATGGCAATGGGAGCTCAATAGTGACTTTCCTTACCAGAAAACAACTCTTGCTCGTAGGACCAGAAACTGCATGTGATTCCACTCCATTTAGGACTGGGAAACAAACGCTAGCTCAACTTCCAAGAAACACACTTTGCTTTTGAGAAAAGAGCACTCTTCTACTCTACTGTGTTTCCTATATGTTCCGAACAGTGAGCTTGCTCAGAAAAAAAAAAACTGTGCTTCCTACTCACAAGGCCATATCTAGTTCAAGTCTGCTTAGGAAGCTGACAAGAACAGTAGATCCTCTTCAGTTCAATACACTGTACTTGCTGGGAACACACGCCAGTGCTATTTGTCCTGTGTAAGGCAATGGCAGCGGAATAGTGACTCTTCTTACCAGAAAACAACTCTTGCTTGTAGGACCAGAAACTGCATGTGATTCAACTCCATTTAGGACTGGGAAACAAAAGCTAGCTCACCTTGCAAGAAACACACTCTGCTTTAGAGAAAAGAGCACTCTTCTACTCTACGGTTTTTCCTATAGGGCCAGAACAATGAGCTTGCTCAGAACAAAAGAAATGTGCTTCCTACACACGGGCCATATCTCGTTCAACTCTGCTTAGGAAACTGACAAGAACAGTAGCTCCTCTTCAGTCCAATACACTGTACTTGCTGGGAACAGACGCGAGTGCTATTTGCACTGTGTATGGCAATGGGAGCGCAATAGTGACTTTCCTTACCAAAAAACAACTCTTGATCATAGGACCAGAAACTGCATGTGATTCAACTCCATTTAGGACTGGGAAACAAATGCTAGCTCGCCTTACATGAAACACACTCTGCTTTTGAGAAAAGAGCACTCTTCTAATCTACTGTGCTTCCTATGTGGTCCGAACAGTGAGATTGCTCAGAACAAAAGAACTGTGCTTCCTACACACACGGGCCATATCTAGTTCAACTATGCTTAGGAAACTGACAAGAACAGTAGATCTTCTTCAGTCCAATACACTGTACTTGCGGGGAACAGACGCCAGTGCTATTTGCACTGTGTATGGCAATTGGAGCACAATAGTGACTCGTCTTACCAGAAAACAATTCTTGCTCGTAGGACAAAAAACTGCATGTGACTCAACTCCATTTAGGACTGGGAAACAAACTCTAGCTCGCCTTAAAAGAAACACACTCTGCTTTTGAGAAAAGAGCACTCTTCTACTCTACTGTGTTTCCTATAGGGCCAGAACAGTGAGCTTGCTCAGAACAAAAGAACTGTGCTTCCTACACACGGGCCATATCTAGTTCAACTCTGCTTTGGAAACTGACAAGAACAGTAGCTCCTCTTCAGTCCGATACACTGTACTTGCGGGGAACAGACGCGAGTGCTATTTGCACTGTGTATGGCAATGGGAGCGCAATAGTGACTTTCCTTACCAGAAAACAACTCTTGCTCGTAAGACCAGAAACTGCATGTGATTCAACTCCATTTAGGACTGGGAAACAAACTCTAGCTCGCCTTACATGAAACACACTCTGCTTTTGAGAAAAGAGCACTCTTCTAATCTACTGTGTTTCCTATGGGGTCTGAACAGTGAGCTTGCTCAGAACAAAAGAACTGTGCTTCCTACACACACGGCCATATCTAGTTCAAGTCTGCTTAGGAACCTGACAGGTACAGTAGATCCTCTACAGTTCAATACACTGTACTTGCTGGGAACAGACGCCAGTGCTATTAGTCCTGTGTATGGCAATGGCAGTGCAATAGTGACTCTTCTTAACAGAAAACAAGTCTTGCTCGTAGGACCAGAAACTGCATGTGATTCAACTCCATTTAGGACTGGGAAACAAATTCTAGCTCGCTTTACAAGAAACACACTCTGCTTTTGAGAAAAGAGCACTCTTCTACTCTACTGTGTTTCCAATAGGGCCAGAACAGTGAGCTTGCTCAGAAAAAAAGAACTGTGCTTCCTACACACACGGGCCATATCTAGTTCAACTCTGCTTAGGAAACTGAGAAGAACAGTTGCTCCTCTTCAGTCCAATACACTGTAGTTGCTGGGAACAGACGGGAGGGATATTTGCACTGTGTATGGCAATGGGAGCGCAATAGTGACTTTCCTTACCAGAAAACAACTCTTGCTCGTAGGACCAGAAACTGCATGTGATTCCACTCCATTTAGGACTGGGAAACAAACGGTAGCTCAACTTCCAAGATACACACTTTGCTTTTGAGAAAAGAGCACTCTTCTACTCTACTGTGTTTCCTATATGTTCCGAACAGTGAGCTTGCTCAGAAAAAAAAAAAAAAAACTGTGCTTCCTACTCACACGGCCATATCTAGTTCAAGTCTGCTTAGGAACCTGACAAGAACAGTAGATCCTCTTCAGTTCAATACACTGTACTTGCTGGGAACAGACGCCAGTGCTATTTTTCCTGTGTATGGCAATGGCAGCGCAATAGTGACTCTTCTTACCAGAAAACAACTCTTGCTTGTAGGACCAGAAACTGCATGTGATTCATCTCCATTTAGGACTGGGAAACAAAAGCTTGCTCACCTTGCAAGAAACACACTCTGCTTTAGAGAAAAGAGCACTCTTCTACTCTACTGTTTTTCCTAAAAGGCCAGAACAGTGAGCTTGCTCAGAACAAAATAACTGTGCTTCCTACACACACGGGCCTTATCTAATTCAACTCTGCTTAGGAAACCAACAAGAACAGTAGCTCCTCTTCAGTCCCATACACTGTACTTGCTGGGAACAGACGCGAGTGCTATTTGTACTGTGTACAGCAATGGGAGCGCATTATTGACTTTCCTTACCAGAAAACAACTCTTGATCGTAGGACCAGAAACTGCATGTGATTCAACTCCACTTAGGAGTGGGAAACAATTGCTAGGTCGCCTTACATGAAACACACTCTGCTTTTGAGAAAAGAGCACTCTTCTACTCTACTTTTTTTCCTATAGGGCCAGAACACTGAGCTTGCTCAGATCAAAAAAACTGTGCTTCCTACTCACACGGCCATATCTAGTTCAAGTCTGCTTAGGAACCTGACAAGTACAGTAGATCCTCTACAGTTCAATACACTGTACTTGCTGGGAACAGACGCCAGTGCTATTTGTCCTGTGTATGGCAAAGGCAGCGCAATAGTTACTCTTCTTAACAGAAAACAACTCTTGCTCTTAGGACCAGAAACTTCATGTGATTCAACTCCATTTATGACTGGGAAACAAACTCTAGCTCGCTTTACAAGAAACACACTCTGCTTTTGAGAAAAGAGCACTCTTCTACTCTACTGTGTTTCCTATAAGGCCAGAAGAGTGAGCTTGCTCAGAAAAAAAGAAGTGTGCTTCCTACACACGGGCAATAACTAGTTCAACTTTGCTTAGGAAACTGACAAGAACAGTAGCTCCTCTTCAGTCCGATACACTGTACTTGCTGGGAACAGACGCGAGTGCTATTTGCACTGTGTATGGCAATGGGAGCGCAATAGTGACTTTCCTTACCAAAAAACAACTCTTGATCATAGGACCAGAAACTGCATGTGATTCAACTCCATTTAGGACTGGGAAACAAATGCTAGCTCGCCTTACATGAAACACACTCTGCTTTTGAGAAAAGAGCACTCTTCTAATCTACTGTGCTTCCTATGTGGTCCGAACAGTGAGATTGCTCAGAACAAAAGAACTGTGCTTCCTACACACACGGGCCATATCTAGTTCAACTATGCTTAGGAAACTGACAAGAACAGTAGATCTTCTTCAGTCCAATACACTGTACTTGCGGGGAACAGACGCCAGTGCTATTTGCACTGTGTATGGCAATTGGAGCACAATAGTGACTCGTCTTACCAGAAAACAATTCTTGCTCGTAGGACAAAAAACTGCATGTGACTCAACTCCATTTAGGACTGGGAAACAAACTCTAGCTCGCCTTACAAGAAACACACTCTGCTTTTGAGAAAAGAGCACTCTTCTACTCTACTGTGTTTCCTATAGGGCCAGAACAGTGAGCTTGCTCAGAACAAAAGAACTGTGCTTCCTACACACGGGCCATATCTAGTTCAACTCTGCTTTGGAAACTGACAAGAACAGTAGCTCCTCTTCAGTCCGATACACTGTACTTGCGGGGAACAGACGCGAGTGCTATTTGCACTGTGTATGGCAATGGGAGCGCAATAGTGACTTTCCTTACCAGAAAACAACTCTTGCTCGTAAGACCAGAAACTGCATGTGATTCAACTCCATTTAGGACTGGGAAACAAACTCTAGCTCGCCTTACATGAAACACACTCTGCTTTTGAGAAAAGAGCACTCTTCTAATCTACTGTGTTTCCTATGGGGTCTGAACAGTGAGCTTGCTCAGAACAAAAGAACTGTGCTTCCTACACACACGGCCATATCTAGTTCAAGTCTGCTTAGGAACCTGACAGGTACAGTAGATCCTCTACAGTTCAATACACTGTACTTGCTGGGAACAGACGCCAGTGCTATTAGTCCTGTGTATGGCAATGGCAGTGCAATAGTGACTCTTCTTAACAGAAAACAAGTCTTGCTCGTAGGACCAGAAACTGCATGTGATTCAACTCCATTTAGGACTGGGAAACAAATTCTAGCTCGCTTTACAAGAAACACACTCTGCTTTTGAGAAAAGAGCACTCTTCTACTCTACTGTGTTTCCAATAGGGCCAGAACAGTGAGCTTGCTCAGAAAAAAAGAACTGTGCTTCCTACACACACGGGCCATATCTAGTTCAACTCTGCTTAGGAAACTGAGAAGAACAGTTGCTCCTCTTCAGTCCAATACACTGTAGTTGCTGGGAACAGACGGGAGGGATATTTGCACTGTGTATGGCAATGGGAGCGCAATAGTGACTTTCCTTACCAGAAAACAACTCTTGCTCGTAGGACCAGAAACTGCATGTGATTCCACTCCATTTAGGACTGGGAAACAAACGGTAGCTCAACTTCCAAGATACACACTTTGCTTTTGAGAAAAGAGCACTCTTCTACTCTACTGTGTTTCCTATATGTTCCGAACAGTGAGCTTGCTCAGAAAAAAAAAAAAAAAACTGTGCTTCCTACTCACACGGCCATATCTAGTTCAAGTCTGCTTAGGAACCTGACAAGAACAGTAGATCCTCTTCAGTTCAATACACTGTACTTGCTGGGAACAGACGCCAGTGCTATTTTTCCTGTGTATGGCAATGGCAGCGCAATAGTGACTCTTCTTACCAGAAAACAACTCTTGCTTGTAGGACCAGAAACTGCATGTGATTCATCTCCATTTAGGACTGGGAAACAAAAGCTTGCTCACCTTGCAAGAAACACACTCTGCTTTAGAGAAAAGAGCACTCTTCTACTCTACTGTTTTTCCTAAAAGGCCAGAACAGTGAGCTTGCTCAGAACAAAATAACTGTGCTTCCTACACACACGGGCCTTATCTAATTCAACTCTGCTTAGGAAACCAACAAGAACAGTAGCTCCTCTTCAGTCCCATACACTGTACTTGCTGGGAACAGACGCGAGTGCTATTTGTACTGTGTACAGCAATGGGAGCACATTATTGACTTTCCTTACCAGAAAACAACTCTTGATCGTAGGACCAGAAACTGCATGTGATTCAACTCCACTTAGGAGTGGGAAACAATTGCTAGGTCGCCTTACATGAAACACACTCTGCTTTTGAGAAAAGAGCACTCTTCTACTCTACTTTTTTTCCTATAGGGCCAGAACACTGAGCTTGCTCAGATCAAAAAAACTGTGCTTCCTACTCACACGGCCATATCTAGTTCAAGTCTGCTTAGGAACCTGACAAGTACAGTAGATCCTCTACAGTTCAATACACTGTACTTGCTGGGAACAGACGCCAGTGCTATTTGTCCTGTGTATGGCAAAGGCAGCGCAATAGTTACTCTTCTTAACAGAAAACAACTCTTGCTCTTAGGACCAGAAACTTCATGTGATTCAACTCCATTTATAACTGGGAAAAAACTCTAGCTCGCTTTACAAGAAACACACTCTGCTTTTGAGAAAAGAGCACTCTTCTACTCTACTGTGTTTCCTATAAGGCCAGAAGAGTGAGCTTGCTCAGAAAAAAAGAAGTGTGCTTCCTACACACGGGCCATAACTACTTCAACTTTGCTTAGGAAACTGACAAGAACAGTAGCTCCTCTTCAGTCCGATACACTGTACTTGCTGGGAACAGACGCGAGTGCTATTTGCACTGTGTATGGCAATGGGAGCGCAATAGTGACTTTCCTTACCAAAAAACAACTCTTGATCATAGGACCAGAAACTGCATGTGATTCAACTCCATTTAGGACTGGGAAACAAATGCTAGCTCGCCTTACATGAAACACACTCTGCTTTTGAGAAAAGAGCACTCTTCTAATCTACTGTGCTTCCTATGTGGTCTGAACAGTGAGATTGCTCAGAACAAAAGAACTGTGCTTCCTACACACACGGGCCATATCTAGTTCAACTATGCTTAGGAAACTGACAAGAACAGTAGATCTTCTTCAGTCCAATACACTGTACTTGCGGGGAACAGACGCCAGTGCTGTTTGCCCTGTGTATGGCAATTGGAGCACAATAGTGACTCGTCTTACCAGAAAACAATTCTTGCTCGTAGGACAAAAAACTGCATGTGACTCAACTCCATTTAGGACTGGGAAACAAACTCTAGCTCGCCTTACAAGAAACACACTCTGCTTTTGAGAAAAGAGCACTCTTCTACTCTACTGTGTTTCCTATAGGGCCAGAACAGTGAGCTTGCTCAGAACAAAAGAACTGTGCTTCCTACACACGGGCCATATCTAGTTCAACTCTGCTTAGGAAACTGACAAGAACAGTAGCTCCTCTTCAGTCCGATACACTGTACTTGCTGGGAACAGACGCGAGTGCTATTTGCACTGTGCATGGCAATGGGAGCACAATAGTGACTCTCTTTCCAGAAAACAAGTCTTGCTCGTATGACAAAAAATTGCATGTGACTCAACTCCATTTAGGACTGGGAAACAAACGCTAGCTCAACTTCCAAGAAACACACTTTGCTTTTGAGAAAAGAGCACTCTTCTACTCTACTGTGTTTCCTATATGTTCCGAACAGTGAGCTTGCTCAGAAAAAAAAAACTGTGCTTCCTACTCACACGGCCATATCTAGTTCAAGTCTGCTTAGGAACCTGACAAGAACAGTAGATCCTCTTCAGTTCAATACACTGTACTTGCTGGGAATAGACGCATGTGCTATTTGTCCTGTGTATGGCAATGGCAGTGCAATAGTGACTCTTCTTAACAGAAAACAACTCTTGCTCGTAGGACCAGAAACTGCATGTGATTCAACTCCATTTAGGACTGGGAAACAAATTCTAGCTCGCTTTACAAGAAACACACTCTGCTTTTGAGAAAAGAGCACTCTTCTACTCTACTGTGTTTCCAATAGGGCCAGAACAGTGAGCTTGCTCAGAACAAAAGAACTGTGCTTCCTACACACACGGGCCATATCTACTTCAACTCTGCTTAGGAAACTGACAAGAACAGTAGCTCATCTTCAGTCCATACACTGTACTTGCTGGGAACAGACGCGAGAGCTATTTGTACTGTGTATGGCAAGGGGAGCTCAATAGTGACTTTCCTTACCAGTAAACAACTCTTGCTCGTAGGACAAAAAACTGCATGTGATTCAACTCCATTTAGGACTGGGAAACAAATGCTAGCTCGCCTTACATGAAACACACTCTGCTTTTGAGAAAAGAGCACTCTTCTACTCTTCTGTGCTTCCTATATGGCCAGAACAGTGAGCTTGCTCAGAAAAAAAGAACTGTGCTTCGTACACACACGGGCCATATCTAGTTCAACTCTGCTTAGGAAACTGAGAAGAACAGTAGCTCCTTTGCAGTCCAATACACTGTACTTGCTGGGAAAAGATAGGAGGGCTATTTGCACTGTGTATGGCAATGGGAGCACAATAGTTACTTTCCTTTCCAGAAAACAACTCTTGCTCGTAGGACCAGAAACTGCATGTGATTCAACTCCATTTAGGACTGGGAAACAAATGCTAGCTCGCATACATGAAACACACTCTGCTTTTGAGAAAAGAGTACTCTTCTACTCTACTGTGTTTCCTATGGGGTCCGAACAGTGAGTTTGCACAGAACAAAATAACTGTGCTTCCTACACACACGGGCCATAGCTAATTCAACTCTGCTTAGGAAACCAACAAGAACAGTAGCTCCTCTTCAGTCCGATACACTGTACTTGCTGGAAACAGACGCGAGTGTTATTTGTACTGTGTACGGCAATGGGAGCGCAATATTGACTTTCCTTACCAAAAAACAACTCTTGATCGTAGGACCAGAAACTGCATGTGATTCAACTCCACTTAGGAGTGGGAAACAAATGCTAGGTCGCCTTACATGAAACACACTCTGCTTTTGAGAAAAGAGCACTCTTCTACTCTACTGTGTTTCCTATGTGTTCCCGAACAGTGAGCTTGCTCAGAACAAAAAAACTGTACTTCCTACTCACACGGCCATATCTAGTTCAAGTCTGCTTAGGAACCTGACAAGCACAGTATATCCTCTTCAGTCCAATACACTGTACTTGCTGGGAACAGACGGCAGTGCTATTTGTCCTGTGTATGGCAATGGCAGCGCAATAGTGACTCTTCTTACCAGAAAACAACTCTTGCTCGTAGGACCAGAAACTGCATGTGATTCAACTCCATTTAGGACTGGGAAACAAATGCTAGCTCGCCTTACATGAAACACACTCTGCTTTTGAGAAAAGAGCACTCTTCTACTCTACTGTGCTTCCTATTGGGTCCGAACAGTGAACTTGCTCAGAACAAAAGAACTGTGCTTCCTACACACACGGGCCATATCTAGTTCAACTATGCTTAGGAAACTGACAAAAAGAGTAGATCCTCTTCAGTACAATACAATGTACTTGGGGGGAACAGACGCGAGTGCTCTTTGCACTGTGTATGGCAATTGGAGCACAATAGTGACTCATCTTACCAGAAAACAACTCTTGCACATAGGACAAAACACTGCATGTGACTCAACTCCATTTAGGACTGGGAAACAAATGCAAGCTCGCCTTACAAGAAACACACTCTGCTTTTGAGAAAAGAGCACTCTTCTACTCTACTGTGTTTCCTATGGGGTCCGAACAGTGAGCTGCTCAGAACAAAAGAACTGTGCTTCCTACACACACGGCCATATCTAGTTCAATTCTGCTTAGGAACCTGACAAGAACAGTAGATCCTCTTCAGTCCAATACACTGTACTTGCTGGGAACAGACGCCAGTGCTATTTGTCCTGTGTATGGCAATTTCAGCACAATAGTGACTCTTCTTACCAGAAAACAACTCTTGCTTGTAGGACCAGAAACTGCATGTGATTCATCTCCATTTAGGACTGGGAAACAAAAGCTATCTCACCTTGCGAGAAACACACTCTGCTTTAGAGAAAAGAGCACTCTTCTACTCTACTCTGTTTCCTATGGGTTCCAAACAGTGAGCTTGCTCAGAACAAAAGAACTGAGCTTCCTACACACACGGGCCATATCTAGTTCAACTCTCCTTAGGAAACTGACAAGAACAGTAGCTCCTCTTCCGTCCAATACACTGTACTTGCGGGGAACAGACGCGAGTGCTATTTGCACTGTGTATGGCAATTGGAGCACAATAGTGACTTGTCTTACCAGAAAACAACTCTTGCTCGTAGGACAAAAAACTGCATGTGACTCAACTCCATTTAGGACTGCGAAAGAAACACTAGCTCGACTTCCAAGAAACACACTCTGCTTTTGAGAAAAGAGCACTCTTCTACTCTACTGTGTTTCCTATGGGGTCCAAACAGTGAGCTTGCTCAGAACAAAAGAACTGTGCTTCCTACACGCACCGACAATATCTAGTTCAACTCTGCTTAGTAAACTGACAAGAACAGTAGCTCCTATTCAGTCCAATACACTGTACTTGCTGGGAAAAGACGCGAGTGCTATTTGCCTTGTGAAGGGCAATGGGAGTGCAATAGTGACTTTCCTTACCAGAAAACAACTCTTGTTCATAGGACCAGAAACTGCATGTGATTCAACTCCATTTAAAACTAGGAAACAAACGCTAGCTCGCCTTACAAAAACACACTCTGCTTTTGAGAAAAGAGGACTCTTCTACTCTACTGTGTTTCCTATAGGGCCAGAAGAGTGGACTTGCTCAGAACATAAGAACTGTGCTTCCTACACATACGGGCCATATCTAGTTCAACTCTGCTTAGGAAACTGACAAGAACAGTAGCTCCTCTTCAGTCTGATACACTGTACTTGCTGGGAACAGACACGAGAGCTATTTGCACTGTGTATGGCAAGGGGAGCTCAATAGTGACTCGTCTTACCAGAAAACAATTCTTGCTCATAGGACAAAAAACTGCATGTGACTCAACTCCATTTAGGACTGGGAAACAAACGCTCGCTCGCCTTACAAGAAACACACTATGATTTTGAGAAAAGAGCACTCTTCTACTCTACTGTGTTTCCTATATGTTCCGAACAGTGAGCTTGCTCAGAAAAAAAAAAAAAACTGTGCTTCCTACTCACACGGCCATATCTATTTCAAGTCTGCTTAGGAACCTGACAAGAACAGTAGATCCTCTTCAGTTCAATACACTGTACTTGCTGGGAACAGACGCCAGTGCTATTTGTCCTGTGTATGGCAATGGCAGTGCAATAGTGACTCTTCTTAACAGAAAACAACTCTTGCTCGTAGGACAAGAAACTGCATGTGATTCAACTCCATTTAGGACTGGGAAACAATTTCTAGCTCGCTTTACAAGAAACACGCTCTGCTTTTGAGAAAAGAGCACTCTTCTACTCTACTGTGTTACCAATAGGGCCAGAACAGTGAGCTTGCTCAGAAAAAAAGAACTGTGCTTCGTACACACACGGGCCATATCTAGTTCAACTCTGCTTAAGAAACTGAGAAGAACAGTACCTCCTCTTCAGTCCAATACACTGTAGTTGCTGGGAACAGACGGGAGGGATATTTGAACTGTGTATGGCAATGGGAGCTCAATAGTGACTTTCCTTACCAGAAAACAACTCTTGCTCGTAGAACCAGAAACTGCATGTAATTCCACTCCATTTAGGACTGGGAAACAAATGGTAGCTCAACTTCCAAGAAACACACTTTGCTTTTGAGAAAAGAGCACTCTTCTCCTCTACTGTGTTTCCTATATGTTCCGAACAGTGAGCTTGCTCAGAAAAAAAAAACTGTGCTTCCTACTCACACGGCCATATCTAGTTCAAGTCTGCTTAGGAACCTTACAAGAACAGTAGATCCTCTTCAGTTCAATACACTGTACTTGCTGGGAACAGACGCCAGTGCTATTTGTCCTGTGTATGGCAATGGCATTGGAATAGTGACTCTTCTTACCAGAAAACAACTCTTGCTTGTAGGACCAGAAACTGCATGTGATTCAACTCCATTTAGGACTGGGAAACAAACGCTAGCTCACCTTGCAAGAAACACACTCTGCTTTAGAGAAAAGAGCACGCTTGTACTCTACTGTTTTTCCTATAGGGCCAGAACAGCGAGCTTGCTCAGAACAAAAGAACTGTGCTTCCTACACACGGGCCATATCTCGTTCAACTCTGCTTAGGAAACTGACAAGAACAGTAGCTCCTCTTCAGTCCAATACACTGTACTTGCTTGGAACAGACGCGAGTGCTATTTGCACTGTGTATGGCAATGGGAGCGCAATAGTGACTTTCCTTACCAGAAAACAACTCTTGCTCGTAAGACCAGAAACTGCATGTGATTCAACTCCATTTAGGACTGGGAAACAAATTCTAGCTTGCCTTACATGAAACACACTCTGCTTTTGAGAAAAGAGCACTCTTCTACTCTACTCTGTTTCCTATGGGTTCCAAACAGTGAGCTTGCTCAGAACAAAAGAACTGTGCTTCCTACACACACAGGCCATATCTAGTTCAACTCTCCTTAGGAAACTGACAAGAACAGTAGCTCCTATTCAGTCCAATACACTGTACTTGCTGGGAAAAAACGCGAGTGCTATTTGCCTTGTGAAGGGCAATGGGAGCGCAATAGTGACTTTCCTTACCAGAAAACAACTCTTGTTCATAGGACCAGAAACTGCATGTGATTCAACTCCATTTAGGACTAGGAAACAAACGCTAGCTCGCCTTACAAAAACACACTCTGCTTTTGAGAAAATAGTACTCTTCTACTCTACTGTGTTTCCTATGTGTTCTGAAAAGTGAGCTTGCTCAGAACAAAAAAACTGTGCTTCCTACACACGGGCCATATCTAGTTCAACTCTGCTTTGGAAACTGAAAAGAACAGTAGCTCCTCTTCAGTCCGATACACTGTACTTGCTGGGAACAGACTCGAGTGCTATTTGCACTGTGTATGGCAATGGGAGCGCAATAGTGACTTTCCTTACCAGAAAACAACTCTTGCTCATAAGACCAGAAACTGCATGTGATTCAACTCCATTTAGGACTGGGAAACAAACTCTAGCTCGCCTTACATGAAACACACTCTGCTTTTGAGAAAAGAGCACTCTTCTACTCTACTGTGTTTCCCATGTGTTCTGAACAGTGAGCTTGCTCAGAACAAAAAAACTGTGCTTCGTACACACACGGCCATATCTAGTTCAAGTCTGCTTAGGAACCTGACAAGAACTGTAGATCCTCTTCAGTCCAATACACTCTACTTGCTGGGAACAGACGCCAGTGCTATTTGTCCTGTGTATGGCAATTGGAGCACAATAGTGACTTGTCTTACCAGAAAACAACTCTTGCTCGTAGGACAAAAAACTGCATGTGACTCAACTCCATTTAGGACTGGGAAACAAACGCTAGCTCGACTTCCAAGAAACACACTCTGCTTTTGATAAAAGAGCACTCTTCTACTCTACTTTGTTTCCTATAAGGCCAGAACAGTGAGCTTGCTCAGAACAATAAAACTGTGCTTCCTACTCACACGGCCATATCTAGTTCAAGTCTGCTTAGGAACCTGACAAAAACAGTAGCTCCTCTTCAGTTCAATACACTGTACTTGCAGGGAACAGACGCAAGTGCTATTTGCACTGTGTATGGCAATGGGAGCGCAATAGTGACTTTCCTTACCAAAAAACAACTCTTGATCGTAGGACCAGAAACTGCATGTGATTCAACTCCATTTAGGACTGGGAAACAAATGCTAGCTCGCCTTACATGAAACACACTCTGCTTTTGAGAAAAGAGCACTCTTCTAATCTACCGTGTTTCCTATGGGGTCCGAACAGTGAGCTTGCTCAGAACAAAAGAACTGTGCTTCCTACACACACGGGCCATATCTAGTTCAACTCTGCTTAGGAAACTGACAAGAACAGAAGATCTTCTTCAGTCCAATACACTGTACTTGCGGGGAACAGACGCCAGTGCTATTTGCACTGTGTATGGCAATTGGAGCACAATAGTGACTCGTCTTACCAGAAAACAATTCTGGCTCGTAGGACAAAAAACTGCATGTGACCCAACTCCATTTAGGACTGGGAAAAAAACTCTAGCTCGCCTTACAAGAAACACACTCTGCTTTTGAGAAAAGAGCACTCTTCTACTCTACTGTGTTTCCTATAGGGCCAGAACAGTGAGCTTGCTCAGAACAAAAGAACTGTGCTTCCTACACACGGGCCATATCTAGTTCAACTCTGCTTAGGAAACTGACAAGAACAGTAGCTCCTCTTCAGTCCGATACACTGTACTTGCTGGGAACAGACGCGAGTGCTATTTGCACTGTGTATGGCAGTGGGAGCACAATAGTGACTTTCTTTCCAGAAAACAAGTCTTGCTCGTAGGACAAAAAATTGCATTTGACTCAACTCCATTTAGGACTGGGAAACAAACGCTAGCTCAACTTCCAAGAAACACACTTTGCTTTTGAGAAAAGAGCACTCTTCTACTCTACTGTGTTTCCTATATGTTCCGAACAGTGAGCTTGCTCAGAAAAAAAAAACAACTGTGCTTCCTACTCACACGGCCATATCTAGTTCAAGTCTGCTTAGGAACCTGACAAGAACAGTAGATGCTCTTCAGTTCAATACACTGTACTTGCTGGGAACAGACGCATGTGCTATTTGTCCTGTGTATGGCAATGGCAGTGCAATAGTGACTCCTCTTAACAGAAAACAACTCTTGCTCGTAGGACCAGAAACTGCATGTGATTCAACTCCATTTAGGACTGGGAAACAAATTCTAGCTCGCTTTACAAGAAACACACTCTGCTTTTGAGAAAAGAGCACTCTTTTACTCTACTTTGTTTCCAATAGGGCCAGAACAGTGAGCTTGCTCAGAAAAAAAGAACTGTGCTTCCTACACACACGGGCCATATCTAGTTCAACTCTGCTTAGGAAACTGAGAAGAACAGTAGCTCCTCTTCAGTCCAATACACTGTAGTTGCTGGGAACAGACGGGAGGGCTATTTGCACTGTGTATGGCAATGGGAGCGCAATAGTGACTTTCCTTACCAGAAAACAATTCTTGCTCGTAGGACCAGAAACTGCATGTGATTCCACTCCTTTTAGTACTGAGAAACAAACGGTAGCTTGCCTTACAAGAAACACACTCTGCTTTAGAGAAAAGTGTACTCTTCTACTCTACTGTGTTTCCTACGGGGTCCAAAGAGTGAGCTTGCTCAGAACAAAAAAACTGTGCTTCCTACACACACGGACCATATCTAGTTCAACTCTGCTTAGTAAACTGACAAGAAGAGTAGCTCCTATTCAGTCCAATACACTGTACTTGCTGGGAAAAGGCGCGAGTGCTATTTGCCTTGTGAAGGGCAATGGGAGCGCAATAGTGACTTTCCTTACCAGAAAACAACTCTTGTTCCTAGGACCAGAAACTGCATGTGATTCAACTCCATTTAGGACTAGGAAACAAATGCTAGTTCGCCTTATAAAAACACACTCTGCTTTTGAGAAAAGAGCACTCTTCTACTCTACTGTGTTTCCTGTAGGGCCAGAAGAGTGAACTTGCTCAGAGCATAAGAACTGTGCTTCCTACACACACGGGCCATATCTACTTCAACTCTGCTTAGGAAACTGACAAGAACAGTAGCTCCTCTTCAGTCTGATACACTGTACTTGCTGGTAACAGACGCGAGAGCTATTTGCACTGTGTATGGCAAGGGGAGCTCAATAGTGACTTTCCTTACCAGTAAACAACTCTTGCTCGTAGGACCAGAAACTGCATGTGATTCAACTCCATTTAGGACTGGGAAACAAATGCTAGCTCGCCTTACATGAAACACACTCTGCTTTTGAGAAAAGAGCACTCTTCTACTCTTCCGTGTTTCCTATAGGGCCAGAACAGTGAGCTTGCTCAGAAAAAAAAGAACTATACTTCCTACACACACGGCCCATATCTAGTTCAACTCTGCTGAGGAAACTGAGAAGAACAGTAGCTCCTTTGCAGTCCAATACACTGTACTTGCTGGGAACAGATAGGAGGGCTATTTGCACTGTGTATGGCAATGGGAGCGCAATAGTTACTTTAGTTACCAGAAAACAACTCTTGCTCGTAGGACCAGAAACTGCATGTGATTCAACTCCATTTAGGACTGGGAAACAAATGCTAGCTCGCATACATGAAACACAGTCTGCTTTTGAGAAAAGAGTACTCTTCTACTCTACTGTGTTTCCTATGGGGTCCGAACAGTGAGTTTGCACAGAACAAAATAACTGTGCTTCCTACACACACGGGCCATAGCTAATTCAACTCTGCTTAGGAAACCAACAAGAACAGTAGCTCCTCTTCAGTCCGATACACTGTACTTGCTGGGAACAGACGCGAGTGTTATTTGTACTGTGTACGGCAATGGGAGCGCAATAGTGACTTTCCTTACCAGAAAACAACTCTTGATCGTAGGACCAGAAACTGCATGTGATTCAACTCCACTTAGGAGTGGGAACCAAATGCTAGGTCGCCTTACATGAAACACACTCTGCTTTTGAGAAAAGAGCACTCTTCTACTCTACTGTGTTTCCTATGTGTTCCGAACAGTGAGCTTGCTCAGAACAAAAAAACTGTACTTCCTACTCACACGGCCATATCTAGTTCAAGTCTGCTTAGGAACCTGACAAGAACAGTAGATCCTCTTCAGTCCAATACACTGTACTTGCTGGGAACAGACGCCAGTGCTATTTGTCCTGTGTATGGCAATGGCAGCGCAATAGTGACTCTTCTTACCAGAAAACAACTCTTGCTCGTAGGACCAGAAACTGCATGTGATTCAACTCCATTTAGGACTGGGAAACAAATGCTAGCTCGCCTTACATGAAACACACTCTGCTTTTGAGAAAAGAGCACTCTTCTACTCTACTGTGCTTCCTATGGGGTCCGAACAGTGAGCTTGCTCAGAACAAAAGAACTGTGCTTCCTACACACTCGGGCCATATCTAGTTCAACTCTGCTTAGGAAACTGACAAAAACAGTAGATTCTCTTCAGTACAATACAATGTACTTGCGGGGAACAGACGCGAGTGCTCTTTGCACTGTGTATGGCAATTGGAGCACAATAGTGACTCGTCTTACCAGAAAACAACTTTTGCTCGTAGGACAAAACACTGCATGTGACTCAACTCCATTTAGGACTGGGAAAGAAACACTAGCTCGAATTCCAAGAAACACACTAAGCTTTTGAGAAAAGAGCACTCTTCTACTCTACTGTGTTTCCTATGGGGTCCAAACAGTGAGCTTGCTCAGAACAAAAGAACTGTGCTTCCTACACGCACGGACCATATCTAGTTCATCTCTGCTTAGTAAACTGACAAGAACAGTAGCTCCTATTCAGTCCAATACACTGTACTTGCTGGGAAAATACGCGAGTGCTATTTGCCTTGTGAAGGGCAATGGGAGCGCAATAGTGACTTTCCTTACCAGAAAACAACTCTTGTTCATAGGACCAAAAACTGCATGTGATTCAACTCCATTTAGGACTAGGAAACAAACGCTAGCTCGCCTTACAAAAACACACTCTGCTTTTGTGAAAAGAGCACTCTTCTACTCTACTGTGTTTCCTATGTGTTCCGAAAAGTGAGCTTGCTCAGAACAAAAAAACTGTGCTTCCTACACACGGGCCATATCTAGTTCAACTCTGCTTTGGAAACTGACAAGAACAGTAGCTCCTCTTCAGTCCGATACACTGTACTTGCTGGGAACAGACGCGAGTGCTATTTGCACTGCGTATGGCAATGGGAGCACAATAGTGACTTTCCTTACCAGAAAACAACTGTTGCTCGTAAGACCAGGAACTGCATGTGATTCAACTCCATTTAGGACTGGGAAACAAACTCTAGCTCGCCTTACACGAAACACACTCTGCTTTTGAGAAAAGAGCACTCTTCTACTCTATTGTGTTTCCTACAGGGCCAGAACAGTGAGCTTGCTCAGAACAAAAGAACTGTGCTTCCTACACACGGGCCATATCTAGTTCAACTCTGCTTAGGAAACTGACAAGAACAGTAGATCCTATTCAGTCCGATACACTGTACTTGCTGGGAACAGACGCGAGTGCTATTTGCACTGTGTATGGCAATGGGAGCACAATAGTGACTTTCCTTACCAGAAAACAAGTCTTGGTCGTAGGACAAAAAATTGCATGTGACTCAACTCCATTTAGGACTGGGAAACAAATGCTAGCTCAACTTCCAAGAAACACACTTTGCTTTTGAGAAAAGAGCACTCTTCTACTCTACTGTGGTACCTATGTGTTCCGAACAGTGAGCTTGCTCAGAACAAAAGAACTGTGCTTCCTACACACACGGGCCATATCTAGTTCAACTGTGCTTAGGAAACTGACAAGAACAGTAGCTCATCTTCCGTCCAATACACTGTACTTGCGGGGAACAGACGCGAGTGCTCTTTGCATTGTGTATGGCAATTGGAGAACAATAGTGACTTGTCTTACCAGAAAACAACTTTTGCTCATACGACAAAAAACTGCATGTGACTCAACTCCATTTAGGACTGGGAAACAAACGCTAGCTCACCTTACAAGAAACAAACTCTGCTTTTGAGAAAAGAGCACTCTTCTACTCTACTGTGTTTCCTATGTGTTCCAAACAGTGAGCTTGCTCAGAACAAAAAAACTGTGCTTCCTACACACACGGCCATATCTAATTCAAGTCTGCTTAGGAACCTGACAAGAACAGTAGATCCTCTTCAGTCCAATACACTGTACTTGCTGGGAACAGACGCCAGTGCTATTTGTCCTGTGTATGGCAATTGGAGCACAATAGTGACTTGTCTTACCAGAAAACATCTCTTGCTCGTAGGACAAAAAGCTGCATGTGACTCAACTCCATTTAGGACTGGGAAACAAACGCTAGCTCGACTTCCAAGAAACACACTCTGCTTTTGATAAAAGAGCACTCTTCTACTCTACTTTGTTTCCTATAGGGCCAGAACAGTGAGCTTGCTCAGAACAAAAAAACTGTGCTTCCTACTCACACGGCCATATCTAGTTCAAGTCTGCTTAGGAACCTGACAAGTACAGTAGATCCTCTTCAGTTCGATAGACTGTACTTGCTGGGAACAGACGCCAGTGCTATTTGTCCTGTGTATGGCAATGGCAGCGCAATAGTTACTCTTCTTAACAGAAAACAACTCTTGCTCGTAGGACCAGAAACTTCATGTGATTCAACTCCATTTAGGACTGGGAAACAAACTCTAGATTGCTTTACAAGAAACACACTCTGCTTTTGAGAAAAGAGCACTCTTCTACTCTACTGTGTTTCGTATAAGGCCAGAACAGTGAGCTTGCTCAGAAAAAAAGAACTGTGCTTCCTACACACGGGCAATAACTAGTTCAACTTTGCTTAGGAAACTGACAAGAACAGTAGCTCCTCTTCAGTCCGATACACTGTACTTGCTGGGAACAGACGCGAGTGCTATTTGCACTGTGTATGGCAATGGGAGCGCAATAGTGACTTTCCTTACCAGAAAACAACTCTTGATCGTAGGACCAGAAACTGCATGTGATTCAACTCCACTTAGGACTGGGAACCAAACGCTAGCTTGCCTTACAAGAAACACACTCTTCTTTTGAGAAAAGAGCACTCTTCTACTCTACTGTGTTTCCTATAGGGCCAGAATAGTGAGCTTGCTCAGAACAAAATAACTGTGCTTCCTACACACAGGGGCCATATCTAGGTCAACTCTGCTTATGGAACTGAGAAGAACAGTAGCTCATCTTCAGTCCAATACAGTTTACTTGCTGGGAACAGACGCGAGTGCTATTTGCACTATGTATGGCAATGGGATCTCAATAGTGACTTTCCTTACCAGAAAACAACTCTAGCTGGTAGGACCAAAAACTGCATGTGATTCAACCCCATTTAGGACTGGGAAACAAACGCTAGCTCGCCTTACAAGAAACATACTCTGCTTTTGATAAAAGAGCACTCTTCTACTCTACTGTGTTTCCTACAGGGCCAAAACAGTGAGCTTGCTCAGAACAAAAGAACTGTGCTTCCTACACACACGACCATATCTAGTTCAATTCTGCTTAAGAAACTGACAAGAACAGTAGATCCTGTTCCGTCCCATACACTGTACTTGCTGGGAATAGACGCCAAGGCTATTTGCCCTGTGCATGACAATGGGAGCACAATAGTGACTCTTCTTACCAGACAACAACTCTTGCTCGTAGGACCAGAAACTGCATGTGATTCAACTCCATTTAGGACTGGGAAACAATCGCTAGCTCGCTTTACAAGAAAAACACTCTGCTTTTGAGAAAAGAGCACTCTTCTACTCTACTGTGTTTCCTATAGGGCCAGAATAGTGAGCTTGCTCAGAACAAAAGAACTGTGCTTCCTACACACACGGGCTATATCTAGTTCAACTCTGCTTAAGAATCTGAGAAGAAAAGTAGCTCCTCTAAAGTCCAATACTCTGTAAAGCCTGGGAACAGACGGGAGGGCTATTTGCACTGTGTATGGCAATGGGAGCGCAATAGTGACTTTCCTTACCAGAAAACAACTGTTGCTCATAGGACCAGAAACTGTATGTGATTCCACTCCATTTAGGACTGGGAAACAAACGGTAGCTCAACTTCCAAGATACACACTTTGCTTTTGAGAAAAGAGCTCTCTTCTACTCTACTGTGTTTCGTATATGTTCCGAACAGTGAGCTTGCTCAGAAAAAAAAAACTGTGCTTCCTACTCACATGGCCATATCTAGTTCAAGTCTGCTTAGGAACCTGACAAGAACAGTAGATCCTCTTCAGTTCAATACACTGTACTTGCTGGGAACAGACGCCAGTGCTATTTGTCCTGTGTATGGCAATGGCAGCGCAATAGTGACTCTTCTTACCAGAAAACAACTCTTGCTTGTAGGACCAGAAACTGCATGTGATTCAACTCCATTTAGGACTGGGAAACAAAAGCTAGCTCACCTTGCAAGAAACACTCTCTGCTTTAGAGAAAAGAGCACTCTTCTACTCTACTGTTTTTCCTATAGGGCCAGAACAGTGAGCTTGCTCAGAACAAAATAACTGTGCTTCCTACACACACGGGCCATATCTAATTCAACTCTGCTTAGGAAACCCACAAGAACAGTAGCTCCTCTTCAGTCCCATACACTGTATTTGCTGGGAACAGACGCCAGTGCTATTTGTACTGTGTACGGCAATGGGAGCGCAATAGTGACTTTCCTTACCAGAAAACAACTCTTGATCGTAGGACCAGAAACTGCATGTGATTCAATACACTTGGGAGTGGGAAACAAATGCTAGGTCGCCTTACATGAAACACACTCTGCTTTTGAGAAAAGAGCACTCTTCTACTCTACTGTGTTTCCTATGTGTTCTGAACAGTGAGCTTGCTCAGAACAAAAAAACTGTACTTCCTACTCACACGGCCATATCTATTTCAAGTCTGCTGAGGAACCTGACAAGAACAGTATATCCTCTTCAGTCCAATACACTGTACTTGCTGGGAACAGACGCCAGTGCTATTTGTCCTGTGTATGGCAGTTGCAGCGCAATAGTGACTCTTCTTACCAGAAAACAACTCTTGCTCGTAGGACCAGAAACTGCATATGATTCAACTCCATTTAGGACTGGGAAACAAAAGCTAGCTCACCTTACAAGAAACACACTCTGCTTTAGAGAAAAGAGCACTCTTCTACTCTACTGTGTTTCCTATAGGGTCAGAACAGTGAGCTTGCTCAGAACAAAAGAACTGTGCTTCCTACACATGGGCCATATCTAGTTCAACTCTGCTTAGGAAACTGACAAGAACAGTAGCTCCTCTTCAGTCCGATACACTGTACTTGCTGGGAACAGACGCGAGTGCTATTTGCACTGTGTATGGAAATGGGAGCCCAATAGTGACTTTCCTTACCAGAAAACAACTCTTGCTCGTAAGACCAGAAACTGCGTGTGATTCAACTCCACTTAGGACTGGGAAACAAATGCTAGCTCGCCTTACATGAAACACACTCTCCTTTTGAGAAAAGAGCACTCTTCTACTCTACTGTGTTTCCTATGGGGTCCGAACAGTGAGCTTGCTCAGAACAAAAGAACTGTGCTTCCTACACACACGGCCATATCTAGTTCAAGTCTGCTTAGGAAACTGACAAGAACAGTAGCTCCTCTTCCGTCCAATACACTGTACTTGCTGGGAACAGATGCCAGTGCTATTTGTCCTGTGTATGGCAATGGCAGTGCAATAGTGACTCTTCTTACCAGAAAACAACTCTTGCTCGTAGGACCAGAAACTGCATGTGATTCAACTCCATTTAGGACTGGGAAACAAATGCTAGCTTGCCTTACATGAAACACACTCTGCTTTTGAGAAAAGAGCACTCTTCTAATCTACTGTGCTTCCTATGGGGTCCGAACAGTGAGCTTACTCAGAACAAAAGAACTGTGCTTCCTACACACACGGGCCATATCTAGTTCAACTCTGCTTAGGAAACTGACAAGAACAGTAGATCTGCTTCAGTCCAATACACTGTACTTGCGGGGAACAGATGCGAGTGCTCTTTGCACTGTGTATGGCAATTGGAGCACAATAGTGACTCGTCTTACCAGACAACAATTCTTGCTCGTAGGACAAAAAACTGCATGTGACTCAACTCCATTTAGGACTGGGAAACAAACGCTAGCTCGCCTTACAAGAAACACACTCTGCTTTTGAGAAAAGAGCACTCTTCTACTCTACTGTTTTTCCTATAGGGCCAGAACAGTGAGCTTGCTCAGAACAAAAGAACTGTGCTTCCTACACACGGGCCATATCTAGTTCAACTCTGCTTAGTAAAGTGACAAGAACAGTAGCTCCTCTTCAGTCCAATACACTGTACTTGCTGGGAACAGACGCGAGTGCTATTTGCACTGTGTATGGCAATGGGAGCACAATAGTGACTCTTCTTACCAGAAAACAACTCTTCCTCGTAAGACCAGAAACTGCATGTGATTCAACTCCATTTAAGACTAGGAAACAAACGCTAGCTCGCCTTACAAAAACACACTCTGCTTTTGTGAAAAGAGCACTCTTCTACTCTACTGTGTTTTCTATGTGTTCCGAAAAGTGAGCTTGCTCAGAACAAAAAAACTGTGCTTCCTACACACGGGCCATATCTAGTTCAACTCTGCTTTGGAAACTGACAAGAACAGTAACTCCTCTTCAGTCCAATACACTGTACTTGCTGGGAACAGACGCGAGTGCTATTTGCACTGTGTATGGCAATGGGAGCACAATAGTGACTCTTCTTACCAGAAAAGAACTCTTGCTCGTAGGACCGCAAACTGCATGTGATTCAACTCCATTTAGGACTGGGAAACAAACACTAGCTCGACTTCCAAGAAACACACTCTGCTTTTGAGAAAAGAGCACTCTTCTACTCTACTGTGTTTCCTATGGGGTCCGAACAGTGAGCTTGCTCAGAACAAAAAAACTGTGCTTCCTACACACACGGCCATATCTAGTTCAAGTCTGCTTAGGAACCTGACAAGAACAGTAGATCCTCTTCAGTCCAATACAGTGTACTTGCTGGGAACAGACGCCAGTGCTATTTGTCCTATGTATGGCAATTGGAGCACAATAGTGACTTGTCTTATCAGAAAACATCTCTTGCTCGTAGGACAAAAAACTGCATGTGACTCAACTCCATTTAGGACTGGGAAACAAACGCTAGCTTGACTTCCAAGAAACACACTCTGCTTTTGATAAAAGAGCACTCTTCTACTCTACTTTGTTTCCTATAGGGCCAGAACAGTGAGCTTGCTCAGAACAAAAAAACTGTGCTTCCTACTCACACGGCCATATCTATTTCAAGTCTGCTTAGGAACCTGACAAGTACAGTAGATCCTCTTCAGTTCAATAGACTGTACTTGCTGGGAACAGACGCCAGTGCTATTTGTCCTGTGTATGGCAATGGCAGCGCAATAGTTACTCTTCTTAACAGAAAACAACTCTTGCTCTTAGGACCAGAAACATCATGTGATTCAACTCCATTTAGGACTGGGAAACAAACTCTAGCTCGCTTTACAAGAAACACACTCTGCTTTTGAGAAAAGAGCACTCTTCTACTCTACTGTGTTTCCTATAGGGCCAGAACAGTGAGCTTGCTCAGAACAAAGGACTGTGCTTCCTACACACGGGCCATATCTAGTTCAACTCTGCTTAGGAAACTGACAAGAACAGTAGATCCTCTTCAGTCCGATACACTGTACTTGCTGGGAGCAGACGCGAGTGCTATTTGCACTGTGTATGACAATGGGAGCACAATAGTGACTTTCCTTACCAGAAAACAAGTCTTGCTCGTAGGACAAAAAATTGCATGTGACTCAACTCCATTTAGGACTGGGAAACAAACGCTAGCTCAACTTCCTAGAAACACACTTTGCTTTTGAAAAAAGAGCACTCTTCTACTCTACTGTGTTTCCTATATGTTCCGAACAGTGAGCTTGCTCAGAAAAAAAAAAAACTGTGCTTCCTACTCACACGGCCATATCTAGTTCAAGTCTGCTTAGGAACCTGACAAGAACAGTACATCCTCTTCAGTTCAATACACTATACTTGCTGGGAACAGACGCCATTGCTATTTGTCCTGTGTATGGCAATGGCAGTGCAATAGTGACTCTTCTTAACAGAAAACAACTCTTGCTCGTAGGACCAGAAACTGCATGTGATTCAACTCCATTTAGGACTGGGAAACAAATTCTAGCTCGCTTTACAAGAAACACACTCTGCTTTTGAGAAAAGAGCACTCTTCTACTCTACTGTGTTTCCAATAGGGCCAGAACAGTGAGCTTGCTCAGAAAAAAAGAACTGTGCTTCCTACAAACACGGGCCATATCTAGTTCAACTCTGCTTAGGAAACTGAGAAGAACAGTAGCTCCTCTTCAGTCCAATACACTGTAGTTGCTGGGAACAGACGGGAGGGCTATTTGCACTGTGTATGGCAATGGGAGCGCAATAGTGACTTTCCTTACCAGAAAACAACTCTTGCTCGTAGGACCAGAAACTGCATGTGATTCCACTCCATTTAGGACTGGGAAACAAACGGTAGCTCAACTTCCAAGATACACACTTTGCTTTTGAGAAAAGAGCACTCTTCTACTCTACTGTGTTTCCTATATGTTCCGAACAGTGAGCTTGCTCAGAAAAAAAAAAACTGTGCTTCCTACTCACACGGCCATATCTAGTTCAAGTCTGCTTAGGAACCTGACTAGAACAGTAGATCCTCTTTAGTTCAATACACTGTACTTGCTGGGAACAGACGCCAGTGCTATTTGTCCTGTGTATGGCAATGGCAGCGCAATAGTGACTCTTCTTACCAGAAAACAACTCTTGCTTGTAGGACCAGAAACTGCATGTGATTCAACTCCATTTAGGACTGGGAAACAAAAGCTAGCTCACCTTGCAAGAAACACACTCTGCTTTAGAGAAAAGAGCACTCTTCTACTCTACTGTGTTTCCTATAGGGCCAGAACAGTGAGCTTGCTCAGAACAAAATAACTGTGCTTCCTACACACACGGGCCATATCTAATTCAACTCTGCTTAGGAAACGCACAAGAACAGTAGCTCCTCTTCAGTCCGATACACTGTACTTGCTGGGAACAGACGCCAGTGCTATTTGTACTGTGTACGGCAATGGGAGCGCAATAGTGACTTTCCTTACCAGAAAACAACTCTTGATCGTAGGACCAGAAACTGCATGTGATTCAACTCCACTTGGGAGTGGGAAACAAATGCTAGGTCGCCTTACATGAAACACACTCTGCTTTTGAGAAAAGAGCACTCTTCTACTCTACTGTGTTTCCTATGTGTTCTGAACAGTGAGCTTGCTCAGAACAAAAAAACTGTACTTCCTACTCACACGGCCATATCTAGTTCAAGTCTGCTGAGGAACCTGACAAGAACAGTATATCCTCTTCAGTCCAATACACTGTACTTGCTGGGAACAGACGCCAGTGCTATTTGTCCTGTGTATGGAAATGGCAGCGCAATAGTGACTCTTCTTACCAGAAAACAACTCTTGCTTGTAGGACCAGAAACTGCATGTGATTCAACTCCATTTAGGACTGGGAAACAAATGCTAGCTCGCCTTACATGAAACACACTCTGCTTTTGAGAAAAGAGCACTCTTCTACTCTACTCTGTTTCCTATGGGTTCCAAACAGTGAGCTTGCTCAGAACAAAAGAACTGTGCTTCCTACACACACGGGCCATATCTAGTTCAACTCTCCTTAGGAAACTGACAAGAACAGTAGCTCCTCTTCCGTCCAATACACTGTAATTGCGGGGAAGAGAAGCGAGTGCTATTTGCACTGTGTATGGCAATTGGAGCACAATAGTGACTTGTCTTACCAGAAAACAACTCTTGCTCGTAGGACAAAAAACTGCATGTGACTCAACTCCATTTAGGACTGGGAAAGAAACACTAGCTCGACTTCCAAGAAACACACTCTGCTTTTGAGAAAAGAGCACTCTTCTACTCTACTGTGTTTCCTATGGGGTCCGAACAGTGAGCTTGCTCAGAACAAAAGAACTGTGCTTCCTACACGCACGGATCATATCTAGTTCAACTCTGCTTAGGAAACTGACAAGATCAGTAGCTCCTATTCAGTCGAATACACTGTACTTGCTGGGTAAAGACTCGAGTGCTATTTGCCTTGTGAAGGGAAATGGGAGCACAATAGTGACTTTCCTTACCAGAAAACAATTCTTGTTCATAGGACCAGAAACTGCATGTGATTCAACTCCATATAGGACTGGGAAACAAACTCTAGCTCGCCTTACATGAAACACACTCTGCTTTTGAGAAAAGAGCACTCTTCTACTCTACTGTGTTTCCTAAGGGGTCCGAACAGTGAGCTTGCTCAGAACAAAAGAACTGTGCTTCCTACACACACGGGCCATATCTAGTTCAACTGTGCTTAGGAAACTGACAAGAACAGTAGCTCCTCTTCCGTCCAATACACTGTACTTGCGGGGAACAGACGCGAGTGCTATTTGCATTGTGTATGGCAATTGGAGAACAATAGTGACTTGTCTTACCAGAAAACAACTTTTGCTCATACGACAAAAAACTGCATGTGACTCAACTCCATTTAGGACTGGGAAACAAACGCTAGCTCGCCTTACAAGAAACAAACTCTGCTTTTGAGAAAAGAGCACTCTTCTACTCTACTGTGTTTCCTATGTGTTCCAAACAGTGAGCTTGCTCAGAACAAAAAAACTGTGCTTCCTACACACACGGCCATATCTAATTCAAGTCTGCTTAGGAACCTGACAAGAACAGTAGATCCTCTTCAGTCCAATACACTGTACTTGCTGGGAACAGACGCCAGTGCTATTTGTCCTGTGTATGGCAATTGGAGCACAATAGTGACTTGTCTTACCAGAAAACATCTCTTGCTCGTAGGACAAAAAGCTGCATGTGACTCAACTCCATTTAGGACTGGGAAACAAACGCTAGCTCGACTTCCAAGAAACACACTCTGCTTTTGATAAAAGAGCACTCTTCTACTCTACTTTGTTTCCTATAGGGCCAGAACAGTGAGCTTGCTCAGAACAAAAAAACTGTGCTTCCTACTCACACGGCCATATCTAGTTCAATTCTGCTTAGGAACCTGACAAGTACAGTAGATCCTCTTCAGTTCGATAGACTGTACTTGCTGGGAACAGACGCCAGTGCTATTTGTCCTGTGTATGGCAATGGCAGCGCAATAGTTACTCTTCTTAACAGAAAACAACTCTTGCTCTTAGGACCAGAAACTTCATGTGATTCAACTCCATTTAGGACTGGGAAACAAACTCTAGCTTGCTTTACAAGAAACACACTCTGCTTTTGAGAAAAGAGCACTCTTCTACTCTACTGTATTTCGTATAAGGCCAGAAGAGTGAGCTTGCTCAGAAAAAAAGAACTGTGCTTCCTACACACGGGCAATAACTAGTTCAACTTTGCTTAGGAAACTGACAAGAACAGTAGCTCCTCTTCAGTCCGATACACTGTACTTGCTGGGAACAGACGCGAGTGCTATTTGCACTGTGTATGGCAATGGGAGCGCAATAGTGACTTTCCTTACCAGAAAACAACTCTTGATCGTAGGACCAGAAACTGCATGTGATTCAACTCCATTTAGGACTGGGAAACAAATGCTAGCTCGCCTTACATGAAACACACTCTGCTTTTGAGAAAAGAGCACTCTTCTAATCTACTGTGCTTCCTATGGGGTCCGAACAGTGAGCTTACTCAGAACAAAAGAACTGTGCTTCCTACACACACGGGCCATATCTAGTTCAACTCTGCTTAGGAAACTGACAAGAACAGTAGATCTTCTTCAGTCCAATACACTGTACTTGCGGGGAACAGACGCGAGTGCTATTTGCACTGTGTATGGCAATTGGAGCACAATAGTGACTCGTCTTACCAGAAAACAATTCTTGCTCGTAGGACAAAAAACTGCATGTGACTCAACTCCATTTAGGACTGGGAAACAAACGCTCACTCGCCTTACAAGAAACACACTCTGCTTTTGAGAAAAGAGCAATCTTCTACTCTACTGTGTTTCCTATAAGTTCCGAAAAGTGAGCTTGCTCAGAAAAAAAAAAAACTGTGCTTCCTACTCACACGGCCATATCTAGTTCAAGTCTGCTTAGGAAACTGACAAGAACAGTAGTTCCTCTTCAGTTCAATACACTGTACTTGCTGGGAACAGATGCAAGTGCTATTTGTCCTGTGTATGGCAATGGCAGTGCAATAGTGACTCTTCTTAACAGAAAACAACTCTTGCTCGTAGGACCAGAAACTGCATGTGATTCAACTCCATTTAGGACTGGGAAACAAATTCTAGCTCACTTTACAAGAAACACGCTCTGCTTTTGAGAAAAGAGCACTCTTCTACTCTACTGTGTTTCCAATAGGGCCAGAACAGTGAGCTTGCTCAGAAAAAAAGAACTGTGCTTCCTACACACACGGGCCATATCTAGTTCAACTCTGCTTAGGAAACTGAGAAGAACTGTAGCTCCTCTTCAGTCCAATACACTGTAGTTGCTGGGAACAGACGGGAGGGATATTTGCACTGTGTATGGCAATGGGAGCTCAATAGTGACTTTCCTTACCAGAAAACAACTCTTGCTCGTAGGACCAGAAACTGCATGTGATTCCACTCCATTTAGGACTGGGAAACAAACGCTAGCTCAACTTCCAAGAAACACACTTTGCTTTTGAGAAAAGAGCACTCTTCTACTCTACTGTGTTTCCTATATGTTCCGAACAGTGAGCTTGCTCAGAAAAAAAAAAACTGTGCTTCCTACTCACAAGGCCATATCTAGTTCAAGTCTGCTTAGGAACCTGACAAGAACAGTAGATCCTCTTCAGTTCAATACACTGTACTTGCTGGGAACACACGCCAGTGCTATTTGTCCTGTGTAAGGCAATGGCAGCGGAATAGTGACTCTTCTTACCAGAAAACAACTCTTGCTTGTAGGACCAGAAACTGCATGTGATTCAACTCCATTTAGGACTGGGAAACAAAAGCTAGCTCACCTTGCAAGAAACACACTCTGCTTTAGAGAAAAGAGCACTCTTCTACTCTACGGTTTTTCCTATAGGGCCAGAACAATGAGCTTGCTCAGAACAAAAGAACTGTGCTTCCTACACACGGGCCATATCTCGTTCAACTCTGCTTAGGAAACTGACAAGAACAGTAGCTCCTCTTCAGTCCAATACACTGTACTTGCTGGGAACAGACGCAAGTGCTATTTGCACTGTGCATGGCAATGGGAGCGCAATAGTGACTTTCCTTACCAGAAAACAACTCTTGCTCATAAGACCAGAAACTGCATGTGATTCAACTCCATTTAGGACTGGGAAACAAATGCTAGCTCGCCTTACATGAAACACACTCTGCTTTTGAGAAAAGAGCACTCTTCTACTCTACTCTGTTTCCTATGGGTTCCAAACAGTGAGCTTGCTCAGAACAAAAGAACTGTGCTTCCTACACACACAGGCCATATCTAGTTCAACTCTCCTTAGGAAACTGACAAGAACAGTAGCTCCTATTCAGTCCAATACACTGTACTTGCTGGGAAAAGACGCGAGTGCTATTTGCCTTGTGAAGGGCAATGGGAGTGCAATAGTGACTTTCCTTACCAGAAAACAACTCTTGTTCATAGGACCAGAAACTGCATGTGATTCAACTCCATTTAGGACTAGAAAAAAAACGCTAGCTCGCCTTACAAAAACACACTCTGCTTTTGAGAAAAGAGCACGCTTCTACTCTACTGTGTTTTCTATGTGTTCTGAAAAGTGAGCTTGCTCAGAACAAAAAAACTGTGCTTCCTACACACGGGCCATATCTACTTCAACTCTGCTTTGGAAACTGACAAGAACAGTAGCTCCTCTTCAGTCCGATACACTGTACTTGCGGGGAACAGACGCGAGTGCTATTTGCACTGTGTATGGCAATGGGAGCGCAATAGTGACTTTCCTTACCAGAAAACAACTCTTGCTCGTAAGACCAGAAACTGCATGTGATTCAACTCCATTTAGGACTGGGAAACAAACTCTAGCTTGCCTTACATGAAACACACTCTGCTTTTGAGAAAAGAGCACTCTTCTAATCTACTGTGTTTCCTATGGGGTCCGAACAGTGAGCTTGCTCAGAACAAAAGAACTGTGCTTCCTACACACACGGCCATATCTAGTTCAAGTCTGCTTAGGAACCTGACAAGTACAGTAGATCCTCTACAGTTCAATACACTGTACTTGCTGGGAACAGACGCCAGTGCTATTAGTCCTGTGTATGGCAATGGCAGTGCAATAGTGACTCTTCTTAACAGAAAACAAGTCTTGCTCGTAGGACCAGAAACTGCATGTGATTCAACTCCATTTAGGACTGGGAAACAAATTCTAGCTCGCTTTACAAGAAACACACTCTGCTTTTGAGAAAAGAGCACTCTTCTACTCTACTGTGTTTCCAATAGGGCCAGAACAGTGAGCTTGCTCAGAAAAAAAGAACTGTGCTTCCTACACACACGGGCCATATCTAGTTCAACTCTGCTTAGGAAACTGAGAAGAACAGTTGCTCCTCTTCAGTCCAATACACTGTAGTTGCTGGGAACAGACGGGAGGGCTATTTGCACTGTTTATGGCAATGGGAGCGCAATAGTGACTTTCCTTACCAGAAAAGAACTCTTGCTCGTAGGACCAGAAACTGCATGTGATTCCACTCCATTTAGGACTGGGAAACAAACGGTAGCTCAACTTCCAAGATACACACTTTGCTTTTGAGAAAAGAGTACTCTTCTACTCTACTGTGTTTCCTATATGTTCCGAACAGTGAGCTTGCTCAGAAAAAAAAAAAAACTGTGCTTCCTACTCACACGGCCATATCTAGTTCAAGTCTGCTTAGGAACCTGACAAGAACAGTAGATCCTCTTCAGTTCAATACACTGTACTTGCTGGGAACAGACGCCAGTGCTATTTTTCCTGTGTATGGCAATGGCAGCGCAATAGTGTCTCTTCTTACCAGAAAACAACTCTTGCTTGTAAGACCAGAAACTGCATGTGATTCATCTCCATTTAGGACTGGGAAACAAAAGCTAGCTCACCTTGCAAGAAACACACTCTGCTTTAGAGAAAAGAGCACTCTTCTACTCTACTGTTTTTCCTAAAAGGCCAGAACAGTGAGCTTGCTCAGAACAAAATAACTGTGCTTCCTACACACACGGGCCTTATCTAATTCAACTCTGCTTAGGAAACCAACAAGAACAGTAGCTCCTCTTCAGTCCCATACACTGTACTTGCTGGTAACAGACGCGAGTGCTATTTGTACTGTGTACAGCAATGGGAGCGCATTAGTGACTTTCCTTACCAGAAAACAACTCTTGATCGTAGGACCAGAAACTGCATGTGATTCAACTCCACTTAGGAGTGGGAAACAATTGCTAGGTCGCCTTACATGAAACACACTCTGCTTTTGAGAAAAGAGCACTCTTCTACTCTACTTTGTTTCCTATAGGGCCAGAACACTGAGCTTGCTCAGATCAAAAAAACTGTGCTTCCTACTCACACGGCCATATCTAGTTCAAGTCTGCTTAGGAACCTGACAAGTACAGTAGATCCTCTACAGTTCAATACACTGTACTTATTGGGAACAGACGCCAGTGCTATTTGTCCTGTGTATGGCAAAGGCAGCGCAATAGTTACTCTTCTTAACAGAAAACAACTCTTGCTCTTAGGACCAGAAACTTCATGTGATTCAACTCCATTTAGGACTGGGAAACAAACTCTAGCTCGCTTTACAAGAAACACACTCTGCTTTTGAGAAAAGAGCACTCTTCTACTCTACTGTGTTTCCTATAAGGCCAGAAGAGTGAGCTTGCTCAGAAAAAAAGAAGTGTGCTTCCTACACACGGGCCATAACTAGTTCAACTTTGCTTAGGAAACTGACAAGAACAGTAGCTCCTCTTCAGTCCGATACACTGTACTTGCTGGGAACAGACGCGAGTGCTTTTTGCACTGTGTATGGCAATGGGAGCGCAATAGTGACTTTCCTTACCAAAAAACAACTCTTGATCATAGGACCAGAAACTGCATGTGATTCAACTCCATTTAGGACTGGGAAACAAATGCTAGCTCGCCTTACATGAAACACACTCTGCTTTTGAGAAAAGAGCACTCTTCTAATCTACTGTGCTTCCTATGTGGTCCGAACAGTGAGATTGCTCAGAACAAAAGAACTGTGCTTCCTACACACACGGGCCATATCTAGTTCAACTATGCTTAGGAAACTGACAAGAACAGTAGATCTTCTTCAGTCCAATACACTGTACTTGCGGGGAACAGACGCCAGTGCTATTTGCACTGTGTATGGCAATTGGAGCACAATAGTGACTCGTCTTACCAGAAAACAATTCTTGCTCGTAGAACAAAAAACTGCATGTGACTCAACTCCATTTAGGACTGGGAAACAAACTCTAGCTGGCCTTACAAGAAACACACTCTGCTTTTGAGAAAAGAGCACTCTTCTACTCTACTGTGTTTCCTATAGGGCCAGAACAGTGAGCTTGCTCAGAACAAAAGAACTGTGCTTCCTACACCTGCCATATCTAGTTCAACTCTGCTTTGGAAACTGACAAGAACAGTAGCTCCTCTTCAGTCCGATACACTGTACTTGCGGGGAACAGACGCGAGTGCTATTTGCACTGTGTATGGCAATGGGAGCGCAATAGTGACTTTCCTTACCAGAAAACAACTCTTGCTCGTAAGACCAGAAACTGCATGTGATTCAACTCCATTTAGGACTGGGAAACAAACTCTAGCTCGCCTTACATGAAACACACTCTGCTTTTGAGAAAAGAGCACTCTTCTAATCTACTGTGTTTCCTATGGGGTCCGAACAGTGAGCTTGCTCAGAACAAAAGAACTGTGCTTCCTACACACACGGCCATATCTAGTTCAAGTCTGCTTAGGAACCTGACAAGTGCAGTAGATCCTCTACAGTTCAATACACTGTACTTGCTGGGAACAGACGCCAGTGCTATTAGTCCTGTGTATGGCAATGGCAGTGCAATAGTGACTCTTCTTAACAGAAAACAAGTCTTGCTCGTAGGACCAGAAACTGCATGTGATTCAACTCCATTTAGGACTGGGAAACAAATTCTAGCTCGCTTTACAAGAAACACACTCTGCTTTTGAGAAAAGAGCACTCTTCTACTCTACTGTGTTTCCAATAGGGCCAGAACAGTGAGCTTGCTCAGAAAAAAAGAACTGTGCTTCCTACACACACGGGCCATATCTAGTTCAACTCTGCTTAGGAAACTGAGAAGAACAGTTGCTCCTCTTCAGTCCAATACACTGTAGTTGCTGGGAACAGACGGGAGGGATATTTGCACTGTGTATGGCAATGGGAGCGCAATAGTGACTTTCCTTACCAGAAAACAACTCTTGCTCGTAGGACCAGAAACTGCATGTGATTCCACTCCATTTACGACTGGGAAACAAACGGTAGCTCAACTTCCAAGATACACACTTTGCTTTTGAGAAAAGAGCACTCTTCTACTCTACTGTGTTTCCTATATGTTCCGAACAGTGAGCTTGCTCAGAAAAAAAAAAAAAAACTGTGCTTCCTACTCACACGGCCATATCTAGTTCAAGTCTGCTTAGGAACCTGACAAGAACAGTAGATCCTCTTCAGTTCAATACACTGTACTTGCTGGGAACAGACGCCAGTGCTATTTTTCCTGTGTATGGCAATGGCAGCGCAATAGTGACTCTTCTTACCAGAAAACAACTCTTGCTTGTAGGACCAGAAACTGCATGTGATTCATCTCCATTTAGGACTGGGAAACAAAAGCTTGCTCACCTTGCAAGAAACACACTCTGCTTTAGAGAAAAGAGCACTCTTCTACTCTACTGTTTTTCCTAAAAGGCCAGAACAGTGAGCTTGCTCAGAACAAAATAACTGTGCTTCCTACACACACGGGCCTTATCTAATTCAACTCTGCTTAGGAAACCAACAAGAACAGTAGCTCCTCTTCAGTCCCATACACTGTACTTGCTGGGAACAGACGCGAGTGCTATTTGTACTGTGTACAGCAATGGGAGCGCATTATTGACTTTCCTTACCAGAAAACAACTCTTGATCGTAGGACCAGAAACTGCATGTGATTCAACTCCACTTAGGAGTGGGAAACAATTGCTAGGTCGCCTTACATGAAACACACTCTGCTTTTGAGAAAAGAGCACTCTTCTACTCTACTTTTTTTCCTATAGGGCCAGAACACTGAGCTTGCTCAGATCAAAAAAACTGTGCTTCCTACTCACACGGCCATATCTAGTTCAAGTCTGCTTAGGAACCTGACAAGTACAGTAGATCCTCTACAGTTCAATACACTGTACTTGCTGGGAACAGACGCCAGTGCTATTTGTCCTGTGTATGGCAAAGGCAGCGCAATAGTTACTCTTCTTAACAGAAAACAACTCTTGCTCTTAGGACCAGAAACTTCATGTGATTCAACTCCATTTATAACTGGGAAACAAACTCTAGCTAGCTTTGCAAGAAACACACTCTGCTTTTGAGAAAAGAGCACTCTTCTACTCTACTGTGTTTCCTATAAGGCCAGAAGAGTGAGCTTGCTCAGAAAAAAAGAAGTGTGCTTCCTACACACGGGCCATAACTAGTTCAACTTTGCTTAGGAAACTGACAAGAACAGTAGCTCCTCTTCAGTCTGATACACTGTACTTGCTGGGAACAGACGCGAGTGCTATTTGCACTGTGTATGGCAATGGGAGCGCAATAGTGACTTTCCTTACCAAAAAACAACTCTTGATCATAGGACCAGAAACTGCATGTGATTCAACTCCATTTAGGACTGGGAAACAAATGCTAGCTCGCCTTACATGAAACACACTCTGCTTTTGAGAAAAGAGCACTCTTCTAATCTACTGTGCTTCCTATGTGGTCCGAACAGTGAGATTGCTCAGAACAAAAGAACTGTGCTTCCTACACACACGGGCCATATCTAGTTCAACTCTGCTTAGGAAACTGACAAGAACAGTAGATCTTCTTCAGTCCAATACACTGTACTTGCGGGGAACAGACGCCAGTGCTATTTGCCCTGTGTATGGCAATTGGAGCACAATAGTGACTCGTCTTACCAGAAAACAATTCTTGCTCGTAGGACAAAAAACTGCATGTGACTCAACTCCATTTAGGACTGGGAAACAAACTCTAGCTCGCCTTACAAGAAACACACTCTGCTTTTGAGAAAAGAGCACTCTTCTACTCTACTGTGTTTCCTATAGGGCCAGAACAGTGAGCTTGCTCAGAACAAAAGAACTGTGCTTCCTACACACGGGCCATATCTAGTTCAACTCTGCTTAGGAAACTGACAAGAACAGTAGCTCCTCTTCAGTCCGATACACTGTACTTGCTGGGAACAGACGCGAGTGCTATTTGCACTGTGTATGGCAATGGGAGCACAATAGTGACTTTCTTTCCAGAAAACAAGTCTTGCTCGTAGGACAAAAAATTGCATGTGACTCAACTCCATTTAGGACTGGGAAACAAACGCTAGCTCAACTTCCAAGAAACACACTTTGCTTTTAAGAAAAGAGCACTCTTCTACTCTACTGTGTTTCCTATATGTTCCGAACAGTGAGCTTGCTCAGAAAAAAAAAACTGTGCTTCCTACTCACACGGCCATATCTAGTTCAAGTCTGCTTAGGAACCTGACAAGAACAGTAGATCCTCTTCAGTTCAATACACTGTACTTGCTGGGAATAGACGCATGTGCTATTTGTCCTGTGTATGGCAATGGCAGTGCAATAGTGACTCTTCTTAACAGAAAACAACTCTTGCTCGTAGGACCAGAAACTGCATGTGATTCAACTCCATTTAGGACTGGGAAACAAATTCTAGCTCGCTTTACAAGAAACACACTCTGCTTTTGAGAAAAGAGCACTCTTCTACTCTACTGTGTTTCCAATAGGGCCAGAACAGTGAGCTTGCTCAGAACAAAAGAACTGTGCTTCCTACACACACGGGCCATATCTACTTCAACTCTGCTTAGGAAACAGACAAGAACAGTAGCTCATCTTCAGTCCATACACTGTACTTGCTGGGAACAGACGCGAGAGCTATTTGTACTGTGTATGGCAAGGGGAGCTCAATAATGACTTTCCTTACCAGTAAACAACTCTTGCTCGTAGGACAAAATACTGCATGTGATTCAACTCCATTTAGGACTGGGAAACAAATGCTAGCTCGCCTTACATGAAACACACTCTGCTTTTGAGAAAAGAGCACTCTTCTACTCTTCTGTGTTTCCTATATGGCCAGAACAGTGAGCTTGCTCAGAAAAAAAGAACTGTGCTTCCTACACACACGGGCCATATCTAGTTCAACTCTGCTTAGGAAACTGAGAAGAACAGTAGCTCCTTTGCAGTCCAATACACTGTACTTGCTGGGAAAAGATAGGAGGGCTATTTGCACTGTGTATGGCAATGGGAGCACAATAGTTACTTTCCTTACCAGAAAACAACTCTTGCTCGTAGGACCAGAAACTGCATGTGATTCAACTCCATTTAGGACTGGGAAACAAATGCTAGCTCGCATACATGAAACACACTCTGCTTTTGAGAAAAGAGTACTCTTCTACTCTACTGTGTTTCCTATGGGGTCCGAACAGTGAGTTTGCACAGAACAAAATAACTGTGCTTCCTACACACACGGGCCATAGCTAATTCAACTCTGCTTAGGAAACCAACAAGAACAGTAGCTCCTCTTCAGTCCGATACACTGTACTTGCTGGAAACAGACGCGAGTGTTATTTGTACTGTGTACGGCAATGGGAGCGCAATATTGACATTCCTTACCAAAAAACCACTCTTGATCGTAGGACCAGAAACTGCATGTGATTCAACTCCACTTAGGAGTGGGAAACAAATGCTAGGTCGCCTTACATGAAACACACTCTGCTTTTGAGAAAAGAGCACTCTTCTACTCTACTGTGTTTCCTATGTGTTCCCGAACAGTGAGCTTGCTCAGAACAAAAAAACTGTACTTCCTACTCACACGGCCATATCTAGTTCAAGTCTGCTTAGGAACCTGACAAGCACAGTATATCCTCTTCAGTCCAATACACTGTACTTGCTGGGAACAGACGGCAGTGCTATTTGTCCTGTGTATGGCAATGGCAGCGCAATAGTGACTCTTCTTACCAGAAAACAACTCTTGCTCGAAGGACCAGAAACTGCATGTGATTCAACTCCATTTAGGACTGGGAAACAAATGCTAGCTCGCCTTACATGAAACAAACTCTGCTTTTGAGAAAAGAGCACTCTTCTACTCTACTGTGCTTCCTATTGGGTCCGAACAGTGAACTTGCTCAGAACAAAAGAACTGTGCTTCCTACACACACGGGCCATATCTAGTTCAACTATGCTTAGGAAACTGACAAAAAGAGTAGATCCTCTTCAGTACAATACAATGTACTTGCGGGGAACAGACGCGAGTGCTCTTTGCACTGTGTATGGCAATTGGAGCACAATAGTGACTCATCTTACCAGAAAACAACTCTTGCACATAGGACAAAACACTGCATGTGACTCAACTCCATTTAGGACTGGGAAACAAATGCTAGCTTGCCTTCCATGAAACACACTCTGCTTTTGAGAAAAGAGCACTCTTCTACTCTACTGTGTTTCCTATGGGGTCCGAACAGTGAGCTGCTCAGAACAAAAGAACTGTGCTTCCTACACACACGGCCATATCTAGTTCAATTCTGCTTAGGAACCTGACAAGAACAGTAGATCCTCTTCAGTCCAATACACTGTACTTGCTGGGAACAGACGCCAGTGCTATTTGTCCTGTGTATGGCAATTTCAGCACAATAGTGACTCTTCTTACCAGAAAACAACTCTTGCTTGTAGGACCAGAAACTGCATGTGATTCATCTCCATTTAGGACTGGGAAACAAAAGCTATCTCACCTTGCGAGAAACACACTCTGCTTTAGAGAAAAGAGCACTCTTCTACTCTACTCTGTTTCCTATGGGTTCCAAACAGTGAGCTTGCTCAGAACAAAAGAACTGAGCTTCCTACACACACGGGCCATATCTAGTTCAACTCTCCTTAGGAAACTGACAAGAACAGTAGCTCCTCTTCCGTCCAATACACTGTACTTGCGGGGAACAGACGCGAGTGCTATTTGCACTGTGTATGGCAATTGGAGCACAATAGTGACTTGTCTTACCAGAAAACAACTCTTGCTCGTAGGACAAAAAACTGCATGTGACTCAACTCCATTTAAGACTGCGAAAGAAACACTAGCTCGACTTCCAAGAAACACACTCTGCTTTTGAGAAAAGAGCACTCTTCTACTCTACTGTGTTTCCTGTGGGGTCCAAACAGTGAGCTTGCTCAGAACAAAAGAACTGTGCTTCCTACACGCACCGACAATATCTAGTTCAACTCTGCTTAGTAAACTGACAAGAACAGTAGCTCCTATTCAGTCCAATACACTGTACTTGCTGGGAAAAGACGCGAGTGCTATTTGCCTTGTGAAGGGCAATGGGAGTGCAATAGTGACTTTCCTTACCAGAAAACAACTCTTGTTCATAGGACCAGAAACTGCATGTGATTCAACTCCATTTAGGACTAGGAAACAAACGCTAGCTCGCCTTACAAAAACACACTCTGCTTTTGAGAAAAGAGGACTCTTCTACTCTACTGTGTTTCCTATAGGGCCAGAAGAGTGGACTTGCTCAGAACATAAGAACTGTGCTTCCTACACATACGGGCCATATCTAGTTCAACTCTGCTTAGGAAACTGACAAGAACAGTAGCTCCTCTTCAGTCTGATACACTGTACTTGCTGGGAACAGACACGAGAGCTATTTGCACTGTGTATGGCAAGGGGAGCTCAATAGTGACTCGTCTTACCAGAAAACAATTCTTGCTCATAGGACAAAAAACTGCATGTGACTCAACTCCATTTAGGACTGGGAAACAAACGCTCGCTCGCCTTACAAGAAACACACTATGATTTTGAGAAAAGAGCACTCTTCTACTCTACTGTGTTTCCTATATGTTCCGAACAGTGAGCTTGCTCAGAAAAAAAAAAAACTGTGCTTCCTACTCACACGGCCATATCTATTTCAAGTCTGCTTAGGAACCTGACAAGAACAGTAGATCCTCTTCAGTTCAATACACTGTACTTGCTGGGAACAGACGCCAGTGCTATTTGTCCTGTGTATGGCAATGGCAGTGCAATAGTGACTCTTCTTAACAGAAAACAACTCTTGCTCGTAGGACAAGAAACTGCATGTGATTCAACTCCATTTAGGACTGGGAAACAATTTCTAGCTCGCTTTACAAGAAACACGCTCTGCTTTTGAGAAAAGAGCACTCTTCTACTCTACTGTGTTACCAATAGGGCCAGAACAGTGAGCTTGCTCAGAAAAAAAGAACTGTGCTTCGTACACACACGGGCCATATCTAGTTCAACTCTGCTTAAGAAACTGAGAAGAACAGTACCTCCTCTTCAGTCCAATACACTGTACTTGCTGGGAACAGACGGGAGGGATATTTGCACTGTGTATGGCAATGGGAGCTCAATAGTGACTTTCCTTACCAGAAAACAACTCTTGCTCGTAGAACCAGAAACTGCATGTAATTCCACTCCATTTAGGACTGGGAAACAAATGGTAGCTCAACTTCCAAGAAACACACTTTGCTTTTGAGAAAAGAGCACTCTTCTACTCTACTGTGTTTCCTATATGTTCCGAACAGTGAGCTTGCTCAGAAAAAAAAAACTGTGCTTCCTACTCACACGGCCATATCTAGTTCAAGTCTGCTTAGGAACCTGACAAGAACAGTAGATCCTCTTCAGTTCAATACACTGTACTTGCTGGGAACAGACGCCAGTGCTATTTGTCCTGTGTATGGCAATGGCATCGGAATAGTGACTCTTCTTACCAGAAAACAACTCTTGCTTGTAGGACCAGAAACTGCATGTGATTCAACTCCATTTAGGACTGGGAAACAAACGCTAGCTCACCTTGCAAGAAACACACTCTGCTTTAGAGAAAAGAGCACGCTTGTACTCTACTGTTTTTCCTATAGGGCCAGAACAGCGAGCTTGCTCAGAACAAAAGAACTGTGCTTCCTACACACGGGCCATATCTCGTTCAACTCTGCTTAGGAAACTGACAAGAACAGTAGCTCCTCTTCAGTCCAATACACTGTACTTGCTTGGAACAGACGCGAGTGCTATTTGCACTGTGTATGGCAATGGGAGCGCAATAGTGACTTTCCTTACCAGAAAACAACTCTTGCTCGTAAGACCAGAAACTGCATGTGATTCAACTCCATTTAGGACTGGGAAACAAATTCTAGCTTGCCTTACATGAAACACACTCTGCTTTTGAGAAAAGAGCACTCTTCTACTCTACTTTGTTTCCTATGGGTTCCAAACAGTGAGCTTGCTCAGAACAAAAGAACTGTGCTTCCTACACACACAGGCCATATCTAGTTCAACTCTCCTTAGGAAACTGACAAGAACAGTAGCTCCTATTCAGTCCAATACACTGTACTTGCTGGGAAAAGACGCGAGTGCTATTTGCCTTGTGAAGGGCAATGGGAGCGCAATAGTGACTTTCCTTACCAGAAAACAACTCTTGTTCATAGGACCAGAAACTGCATGTGATTCAACTCCATTTAGGACTAGGAAACAAACGCTAGCTCGCCTTACAAAAACACACTCTGCTTTTGAGAAAATAGTACTCTTCTACTCTACTGTGTTTCCTATGTGTTCTGAAAAGTGAGCTTGCTCAGAACAAAAAAACTGTGCTTCCTACACACGGGCCATATCTAGTTCAACTCTGCTTTGGAAACTGAAAAGAACAGTAGCTCCTCTTCAGTCCGATACACTGTACTTGCTGGGAACAGACGCGAGTGCTATTTGCACTGTGTATGGCAATGGGAGCGCAATAGTGACTTTCCTTACCAGAAAACAACTCTTGCTCGTAAGACCAGAAACTGCATGTGATTCAACTCCATTTAGGACTGGGAAACAAACTCTAGCTCGCCTTACATGAAACACACTCTGCTTTTGAGAAAAGAGCACTCTTCTACTCTACTGTGTTTCCCATGTGTTCTGAACAGTGACCTTGCTCAGAACAAAAGAACTGTGCTTCCTACACACACGGGCCATATCTAGTTCAAGTCTGCTTAGGAACCTGACAAGAACTGTAGATCCTCTTCAGTCCAATACACTCTACTTGCTGGGAACAGACGCCAGTGCTATTTGTCCTGTGTATGGCAATTGGAGCACAATAGTGACTTGTCTTACCAGAAAACAACTCTTGCTCGTAGGACAAAAAACTTCATGTGACTCAACTCCATTTAGGACTGGGAAACAAACGCTAGCTCGACTTCCAAGAAACACACTCTGCTTTTGATAAAAGAGCACTCTTCTACTCTACTTTGTTTCCTATAAGGCCAGAACAGTGAGCTTGCTCAGAACAATAAAACTGTGCTTCCTACTCACACGGCCATATCTAGTTCAAGTCTGCTTAGGAACCTGACAAAAACAGTAGCTCCTCTTCAGTTCAATACACTGTACTTGCAGGGAACAGACGCAAGTGCTATTTGCACTGTGTATGGCAATGGGAGCGCAATAGTGACTTTCCTTACCAAAAAACAACTCTTGATCGTAGGACCAGAAACTGCATGTGATTCAACTCCATTTAGGACTGGGAAACAAATGCTAGCTCGCCTTACATGAAACACACTCTGCTTTTGAGAAAAGAGCACTCTTCTAATCTACCGTGTTTCCTATGGGGTCCGAACAGTGAGCTTGCTCAGAACAAAAGAACTGTGCTTCCTACACACACGGGCCATATCTAGTTCAACTCTGCTTAGGAAACTGACAAGAACAGAAGATCTTCTTCAGTCCAATACACTGTACTTGCGGGGAACAGACGCCAGTGCTATTTGCACTGTGTATGGCAATTGGAGCACAATAGTGACTCGTCTTACCAGAAAACAATTCTGGCTCGTAGGACAAAAAACTGCATGTGACCCAACTCCATTTAGGACTGGGAAAAAAACTCTAGCTCGCCTTACAAGAAACACACTCTGCTTTTGAGAAAAGAGCACTCTTCTACTCTACTTGTTTCCTATAGGGCCAGAAGAGTGAGCTTGCTCAGAACAAAAGAACTGTGCTTCCTACACACGGGCCATATCTAGTTCAACTCTGCTTAGGAAACTGACAAGAACAGTAGCTCCTCTTCAGTCCGATACACTGTACTTGCTGGGAACAGACGCGAGTGCTATTTGCACTGTGTATGGCAATGGGAGCACAATAGTGACTTTCTTTCCAGAAAACAAGTCTTGCTCGTAGGACAAAAAATTGCATGTGACTCAACTCCATTTAGGACTGGGAAACAAACGCTAGCTCAACTTCCAAGAAACACACTTTGCTTTTGAGAAAAGAGCACTCTTCTACTCTACTGTGTTTCCTATATGTTCCGAACAGTGAGCTTGCTCAGAAAAAAAAAAAACTGTGCTTCCTACTCACACGGCCATATCTAGTTCAAGTCTGCTTAGGAACCTGACAAGAACAGTAGATGCTCTTCAGTTCAATACACTGTACTTGCTGGGAACAGACGCATGTGCTATTTGTCCTGTGTATGGCAATGGCAGTGCAATAGTGACTCTTCTTAACAGAAAACAACTCTTGCTCGTAGGACCAGAAACTGCATGTGATTCAACTCCATTTAGGACTGGGAAACAAATTCTAGCTCGCTTTATAAGAAACACACTCTGCTTTTGAGAAAAGAGCACTCTTTTACTCTACTGTGTTTCCAATAGGGCCAGAACAGTGAGCTTGCTCAGAAAAAAAGAACTGTGCTTCCTACACACACGGGCCATATCTAGTTCAACTCTGCTTAGGAAACTGAGAAGAACAGTAGCTCCTCTTCAGTCCAATACACTGTAGTTGCTGGGAACAGACGGGAGGGCTATTTGCACTGTGTATGGCAATGGGAGCGCAATAGTGACTTTCCTTACCAGAAAACAATTCTTGCTCGTAGGACCAGTAACTGCATGTGATTCCACTCCTTTTAGTACTGAGAAACAAACGGTAGCTTGCCTTACAAGAAACACACTCTGCTTTAGAGAAAAGTGTACTCTTCTACTCTACTGTGTTTCCTACGGGGTCCAAAAAGTGAGCTTGCTCAGAACAAAAGAACTGTGCTTCCTACACACACGGACCATATCTAGTTCAACTCTGCTTAGTAAACTGACAAGAAGAGTAGCTCCTATTCAGTCCAATACACTGTACTTGCTGGGAAAAGGCGCGAGTGCTATTTGCCTTGTGAAGGGCAATGGGAGCGCAATAGTGACTTTCCTTACCAGAAAACAACTCTTGTTCCTAGGACCAGAAACTGCATGTGATTCAACTCCATTTAGGACTAGGAAACAAATGCTAGCTCGCCTTATAAAAACACACTCTGCTTTTGAGAAAAGAGCACTCTTCTACTCTACTGTGTTTCCTGTAGGGCCAGAAGAGTGAACTTGCTCAGAGCATAAGAACTGTGCTTCCTACACACACGGGCCATATCTAGTTCAACTCTGCTTAGGAAACTGACAAGAACTGTAGCTCCTCTTCAGTCTGATACACTGTACTTGCTGGTAACAGACGCGAGAGCTATTTGCACTGTGTATGGCAAGGGGAGCTCAATAGTGACTTTCCTTACCAGTAAACAACTCTTGCTCGTAGGACCAGAAACTGCATGTGATTCAACTCCATTTAGGACTGGGAAACAAATGCTAGCTCGCCTTACATGAAACACACTCTGCTTTTGAGAAAAGAGCACTCTTCTACTCTTCCGTGTTTCCTATAGGGCCAGAACAGTGAGCTTGCTCAGAAAAAAAAGAACTGTACTTCCTACACACACGGCCCATATCTAGTTCAACTCTGCTGAGGAAACTGAGAAGAACAGTAGCTCCTTTGCAGTCCAATACACTGTACTTGCTGGGAACAGATAGGAGGGCTATTTGCACTGTGTATGGCAATGGGAGCGCAATAGTTACTTTAGTTACCAGAAAACAACTCTTGCTCGTAGGACCAGAAACTGCATGTGATTCAACTCCATTTAGGACTGGGAAACAAATGCTAGCTCGCATACATTAAACACAGTCTGCTTTTGAGAAAAGAGTACTCTTCTACTCTACTGTGTTTCCTATGGGGTCCGAACAGTGAGTTTGCACAGAACAAAATAACTGTGCTTCCTACACACACGGGCCATAGCTAATTCAACTCTGCTTAGGAAACCAACAAGAACAGTAGCTCCTCTTCAGTCCGATACACTGTACTTGCTGGGAACAGACGCGAGTGTTATTTGTACTGTGTACGGCAATGGGAGCGCAATAGTGACTTTCCTTACCAGAAAACAACTCTTGATCGTAGGACCAGAAACTGCATGTGATTCAACTCCACTTAGGAGTGGGAACCAAATGCTAGGTCGCCTTACATGAAACACACTCTGCTTTTGAGAAAAGAGCACTCTTCTACTCTACTGTGTTTCCTATGGGGTCCGAACAGTGAGCTTGCTCAGAACAAAAAAACTGTACTTCCTACTCACACGGCCATATCTAGTTCAAGTCTGCTTAGGAACCTGACAAGAACAGTATATCCTCTTCAGTCCAATACACTGTACTTGCTGGGAACAGACGCCAGTGCTATTTGTCCTGTGTATGGCAATGGCAGCGCAATAGTGACTCTTCTTACCAGAAAACAACTCTTGCTCGTAGGACCAGAAACTGCATGTGATTCAACTCCATTTAGGACTGGGAAACAAATGCTTGCTCGCCTTACATGAAACACACTCTGCTTTTGAGAAAAGAGCACTCTTCTACTCTACTGTGCTTCCTATGGGGTCCGAACAGTGAGCTTGCTCAGAACAAAAGAACTGTGCTTCCTACACACTCGGGCCATATCTAGTTCAACTCTGCTTAGGAAACTGACAAAAACAGTAGATCCTCTTCAGTACAATACAATGTACTTGCGGGGAACAGACGCGAGTGCTCTTTGCACTGTGTATGGCAATTGGAGCACAATAGTGACTCGTCTTACTAGAAAACAACTCTTGCTCGTAGGACAAAACACTGCATGTGACTCAACTCCATTTAGGACTGGGAAAGAAACACTAGCTCGAATTCCAAGAAACACACTAAGCTTTTGAGAAAAGAGCACTCTTCTACTCTACTGTGTTTCCTATGGGGTCCAAACAGTGAGCTTGCTCAGAACAAAAGAACTGTGCTTCCTACACGCACGGACCATATCTAGTTCATCTCTGCTTAGTAAACTGACAAGAACAGTAGCTCCTATTCAGTCCAATACACTGTACTTGCTGGGAAAATACGCGAGTGCTATTTGCCTTGTGAAGGGCAATGGGAGCGCAATAGTGACTTTCCTTACCAGAAAACAACTCTTGTTCATAGGACCAGAAACTGCATGTGATTCAACTCCATTTAGGACTAGGAAACAAACGCTAGCTCGCCTTACAAAAACACACTCTGCTTTTGTGAAAAGAGCACTCTTCTACTCTACTGTGTTTCCTATGTGTTCCGAAAAGTGAGCTTGCTCAGAACAAAAAAACTGTGCTTCCTACACACGGGCCATATCTAGTTCAACTCTGCTTTGGAAACTGACAAGAACAGTAGCTCCTCTTCAGTCCGATACACTGTACTTGCTGGGAACAGACGCGAGTGCTATTTGCACTGCGTATGGCAATGGGAGCACAATAGTGACTTTCCTTACCAGAAAACAACTGTTGCTCGTAAGACCAGGAACTGCATGTGATTCAACTCCATTTAGGACTGGGAAACAAACTCTAGCTCGCCTTACACGAAACACACTCTGCTTTTGAGAAAAGAGCACTCTTCTACTCTATTGTGTTTCCTACAGGGCCAGAACAGTGAGCTTGCTCAGAACAAAAGAACTGTGCTTCCTACACACGGGCCATATCTAGTTCAACTCTGCTTAGGAAACTGACAAGAACAGTAGATCCTATTCAGTCCGATACACTGTACTTGCTGGGAACAGACGCGAGTGCTATTTGCACTGTGTATGGCAATGGGAGCACAATAGTGACTTTCCTTACCAGAAAACAAGTCTTGGTCGTAGGACAAAAAATTGCATGTGACTCAACTCCATTTAGGACTGGGAAACAAACGCTAGCTCAACTTCCAAGAAACACACTTTGCTTTTGAGAAAAGAGCACTCTTCTACTCTACTGTGTTACCTATGTGTTCCGAACAGTGAGCTTGCTCAGAACAAAAAAACTGTACTTCCTACTCACACGGCCATATCTAGTTCAAGTCTGCTTAGGAACCTGACAAGAACAGTATATCTTCTTCAGTCCAATACACTGTACTTGCTGGGAACAGACGCCAGTGCTATTTGTCCTGTGTATGGCAGTGGCAGCGCAATAGTGACTCTTCTTACTAGAAAACAACTCTTGCTCGTAGGACCAGAAACTGCATGTGATTCAACTCCATTTAGGACTGGGAAACAAACTCTAGCTCGCTTTACAAGAAACACACTCTGCTTTTGAGAAAAGAGCACTCTTCTACTCTACTGTGTTTCCTATAGGGCCAGAACAGTGAGCTTGCTCAGAAAAAAAGAACTGTGCTTCCTACACACACGGGCCATATCTAGTTCAACTCTGCTTAGGAAACTGAGAAGAACAGTAGCTCCTCTTCAGTCCAATACACTGTACTTTCTGGGAACAGACGGGAGGGCTATTTGCACTGTGTATGGCAATATGAGCCCAATAGTGACTTTCCTTACCAGAAAACAACTCTTGCTCGTAGGACCAGAAACTGCATGTGATTCCACTCCATTTAGGACTGGAAAACAAACGGTAGCTCGCCTTACATGAAACACACTCTGCTTTTGAGAAAAGAGCACTCTTCTACTCTTCTGTGTTTCCTATAGGGCCAGAACAGTGAGCTTGCTCAGAAAAAAAGAACTGTACTTCCTACACACACGGCCCATATCTAGTTCAACTCTGCTGAAAAAACTGAGAAGAACAGTAGCTCCTTTGCAGTCCAATACACTGTACTTGCTGGGAACAGATAGGAGGGCTATTTGCACTGTGTATGGCAATGGGAGCACAATAGTTACTTTCCTTACCAGAAAACAACTCTTGCTCGTAGGACCAGAAACTGCATGTGATTCAACTCCATTTAGGACTGGGAAACAAATGCTAGCTCGCATACATGAAACACACTCTGCTTTTGAGAAAAGAGCACTCTTCTACTCTACTGTGTTTCCTATGGGGTCCGAACAGTGAGTTTGCACAGAACAAAATAACTGTGCTTCCTACACACACGGGCCATAGCTAATTCAACTCCGCTTAGGAAACCAACAAGAACAGTAGCTCCTCTTCAGTCCGATACACTGTACTTGCTGGGAACAGACGCGAGTGCTATTTGTACTGTGTACAGCAATGGGAGCGCAATAGTGACTTTCCTTACCAGAAAACAACTCTTGATCGTAGGACCAGAAACTGCATGTGATTCAACTCCACTTAGGAGTCGGAAACAAATGATAGGTCGCCTTACATGAAACACACTCTGCTTTTGAGAAAAGAGCACTCTTCTACTCTACTGTGTTTCCTCTGTGTTCTGAACAGTGAGCTTGCTCAGAACAAAAAAACTGTACTTCCTACTCACACGGCCATATCTAGTTCAACTCTGCTTAGGAACCTGACAAGAACAGTGGATCCTCTTCAGTCCAATACACTGTACTTGCTGGGAATAGACGCCAGTGCTATTTGTCCTGTGTATGGCAATGGCAGTGCAATAGTGACTCTTCTTACCAGAAAACAACTCTTGCTCGTAGGACCAGAAATTGCATGTGATTCAACTCCATTTAGGACTGGGAAACAAACGCTAGCTCGCTTTACAAGAATCACACTCTGCTTTTGAGAAAAGAGCACTCTTCTACTCTACTGTGTTTCCTATATGGCCAGAACAGTGAGCTTTCTCAGAAAAAAGGAACTGTACTTCCTACACACACCGGCCATATCTAGTTCAACTCTGCTTAGGAAACTGAGAAGAACAGTAGCTCCTTTTCAATCCAATACACTGTACTTGCTGGGAACGGACGGGAAGGCTATTTGCACTGTGTATGGCAATGGGAGCTCACAGTGACTTTCCTTACCAGAAAACAACTCTTGTTCCTAGGACCAGAAACTGCATGTGATTCAATTCCATATAGGACTAGGAAACAAATGCTAGCTTGCCTTACAAAAACACCCTCTACTTTTGAGAAAAGAGCACTCTTCTACAATACTGTGTTTCCTATAGGGCCAGAAGAGTGAACTTGCTCAGAACATAAGAACTGTACTTCCTACACATACGGGCAATATCTAGTTCAACTCTGCTTAGGAAACTGACAAGAACAGTAGCTCTTCTTCAGTCTGATACACTGTACTTGCTGGGAACAGACGCGAGAGCTATTTGCACTGTGTATGGCAAGGGGAGCTCAATAGTGACTTTCCTTACCAGTAAACAACTTTTGCTCGTAGGACCAGAAACTGCAAGTGATTCAACTCCATTTAGGACTGGGAAACAATTGCTAGCTCGCCTTACATGAAACACACTCTGCTTTTGAGAAAAGAGCACTCTTCTACTCTTCTGTGTTTCCTATAGGGCCAGAATAGTGAACTAGCTCAGAAAAAAATAACTGTACTTCCTACACACACGGCCCATATCTAGTTCAACTCTGCTTAGGAAACTGAGAAGAACAGTAGCTCCTTTGCAGTCCAAGAAACTGTACTTGCTGGGAACAGACAGGAGGGCTATTTGCACTGTGTATGGCAATGGGAGCGCAATAGTTACTTTCCTTACCAGAAAACAACTCTTGCTCGTAGGACCAGAAACTGCATGTGATTCAACTCCATTTAGGACTGGGAAACAAATGCTAGCTCGCATACATGAAACACACTCTGCTTGAGAAAAGAGTACTCTTCTACACTACTGTGTTTCCTATGTGGTCCGAACAGTGAGTTTGCACAGAACAAAATAACTGTGCTTCCTACACACACGGGCCATATCTAGTTCAACTCTGCTTAGGAAACCAACAAGAACAGTAGCTCCTCTTCAGTCCAATACACTGTACTTGCTGGGAACAGACGCGAGTGCTATTTGTACTGTGTACGGCAATGGGAGCCCAAGAGTGACTTTCCTTACCAGAAAACAACTCTTGATCGTAGGACCAGAAACTGCATGTGATTCAACTCCACTTAGGAGTGGGAAACAAATGCTAGGTCGCCTTACATGAAACACACTCTGCTTTTGAGAAAAGAGCACTCTTCTACTCTACTGTGTTTCCTATGTGTTCCCGAACAGTGAGCTTGCTCAGAACAAAAAAACTGTACTTCCTGCACACACGGGCCATATCTAGTTCAACTCTGTTTAGGAAACTGAGAAGAACAGTAGCTCCTTTTCAATCCAATACACTGTACTTGCTGGGAACAGACGGGAAGGCTATTTGCACTGTGTATGGCAATAGGAGCGCAATAGTGACTTTCCTTACCAGAAAACAACTCTTGCTCGTAGGACCAGAAACTTCATGTGACTCCACTCCATTTAGTACTGGGAATCAAACGGTAGCTCGCCTTACAAGAAACACACTCTGCTTTAGAGAAAAGAGCACTCTTCTACTCTACTGTGTTTCCTATGGGGTCCAAACAGTGAGCTTGCTCAGAACAAAAGAACTGTGCTTCCTACACACACGGGCCATATCTATTTCAACTCTGCTTAGGAAACTGACAAGAACAGTAGCCTCTCTTCCGTCCAATACACTGTACTTGCGGGAAACAGACGCAAGTGCTATTTGCACTGTGTATGGCAATGGGAGCACAATAGTGACTCGTCTTACCAGAAAACAACTCTTGCTCGTAGGACAAAAAACTGCATGTGACTCATTTCCATTTAGGACTGGGAAACAAACGCTAGCTCGCCTTACAAGAAACACACTCTGCTTTTGAGAAAAGAGCACTCTTCTACTCTACTGTGTTTCCTCTGGGTTCTGAACAGTGAGCTTGCTCAGAACAAAAGAACTGTGCTTCCTACACACACGGCCATATCTAGTTCAATTCTGCTTAGGAACCTGACAAGAACAGTAGATTCTCTACAGTCCAATACACTGTACTTGCTGCGAACAGACGCCAGTGCTATTAGTCCTGTGTATGGCAATGGCAGCGCAATAGTGACTCTTCTTACCAGAAAACAACTCTTGCTCGTAGGACCAGAAACTGCATGTGATTCAACTCCATTTGGGACTGGAAAACAATTGCTAGCTCGCCTTACATGAAACACACTCTGCATTTGAGAAAAGAGCACTCATCTACTCTATTGTGTTTCATATCGGGTCCGAAGAGTGAGCTTGCTCAGAACAAAAGGACTGTGCTTCCCCCACACACGGGCCATATCTAGTTCAACTCTGCTTAGGAAACCAACAAGAACAGTAGCTCCTCTTCAGTCCAATACACTGTACTTGCGGGGAACAGACGCGAGTGCTATTTGCACTGTGTATGGCATTGGAGCACAATAGTGACTTGTCTTACCAGAAAAAAACTCTTGCTCGTAGGACTAAAAACTGCATGTGACTCAACTCCATTTAGGACTGGGAAACAAACGCTAGCTTGCCTTACATGAAACACACTCTGCTTTTGAGAAATGAGCACTCTTCTACTCTACTGTGTTTCCGATGTGTTCCGAACAGTGAGCTTGCTCAGAACAAAAAAAACTGTACTTCCTACTCACACGGCCATATCTAGTTCAAGTCTGCTTAGGAACCTGACAAGAACAGTATATCCTCTTCAGTCCAATACACTGTACTTGCTGGGAACAGACGCCAGTGCTATGGCAATGGCAGCGCAATAGTGACTCTTCTTACCAGAAAACAACTCTTGCTCGTAGGACCAGAAACTGCATGTGATTCAACTCCATTTAGGACTGGGAAACAAACTCTAGCTCGCTTTACAAGAAACACACTCTGCTTTTGCGAAAAGAGCACTCTTCTACTCTACTGTATTTCCTATAGGGCCAGAACAGTGAGCTTGCTCAGAAAAAAAGAACTGTGCTTCCTACACACACGGGCCATATCTAGTTCAACTCTGCTTAGGAAACTGAGAAGAGCAGTAGCTCCTCTTCAGTCCAATACACTGTACTTGCTGGGAACAGACGGGAGGGCTATTTGCACTGTGTATGGCAATGGGAGCACAATAGTGACTTTCCTTAAGAGAAAACAACTCTTGCTCGTAGGACCAGAAACTGCATGTGATTCCACTCCATTTAGGACTGGGAAACAAACGGTAGCTCGCCTTACAAGAAACACACTCTGCTTTAGAGAAAAGAGCACCCTTCTACTCTACTGTGTTTCCTATGGGGTCCAAACAGTGAGCTTGCTCAGAACAAAAGAACTGTGCTTCCTACACACACGGACCATATCTAGTTCAACTCTGCTTAGGAAACTGACAAGAACAGTAGCTCCTATTCAGTCCAATACACTGTACTTGCTGGGAAAAGACGCGAGTGCTATTTGCCTTGTGAAGGGCAATGGGAGCGCAATAGTGACTTTCCTTACCAGAAAACAACTCTTGTTCATAGGACCAGAAACTGCATGTGATTCAACTCCATTTAGGACTGGGAAACAAAAGCTAGCTCACCTTACAAGAAACACACTCTGCTTTTGAGAAAAGAGCACTCTTCTACTCTACTGTGTTTCCTATTGGGCCAGAACAGTGAGCTAGCTCAGAACAAAAGAAATGTGCTTCCTACACACACAGCCATATCTAGTTCAAGTCTGCTTAGGAACCTGACAAGAACAGTAGATCCTCTTCAGTCCAATACACTGTACTTGCTGGGAACAGACGCCAGTGCTATTTGTCCTGTGTATGGCAATGGCAGCGCAATAGTGACTCTTCTTACCATAAAACAACTCTTGCTCATAGGACCAGAAACTGCATGTGACTCAACTCCATTTAGGACTGGGAAACAAACTCTAGCTCGCTTTACAAGAAACACACTCTGCTTTTGAGAAAAGAGCACTCTTCTAGTCTACTGTGTTTCCTATAGGGCCAGAAGAGTGAGCTTGCTCAGAACATAAGAAATGTGCTTCCTACACACACGGGCCATATCTAGTTCAACTCTGCTTAGGAAACTGACAAGAACAGTAGCTCCTCTTCAGTCCGATACACTGTACTTGCTGTGAACAGACGCGAGTGCTATTTGCACTGTGTATGGCAATGGGAGCACGATAGTGTCTTTCCTTACCAGAAAAAAACTCTTGCTCGTAGGACTAGAAACTGCATGTGATTCAACTCCATTTAGGACTGGGAAACAAACGCAAGCTCGCCTTACAAGAAACACACTATGCTTTTGAGAAAAGAGCACTCTTCTACTCTACTGTGTTTCCTATAGGGTCCGAACAGTGAGCTTGCTCAGAACAAAAGAACTGTGCTTCCTACACACACGGCCATATCTAGTTCAATTCTGCTTAGGAAACTGACAAGAACAGTAGCTCCTCTTCAGTCAAATACACTGTACTTGCTGGGAACAGACGCATGTGCGATTTGCACTGTGTATGGCAATGGGAGCACAATAGTGACTTTCATTACCAGAAAACAACTCTTGCTCGTAGGACCAGAAACTGCATGTGATTCAACTCCATTTAGGACTGGGAAACAAACGCTAGCTCTCCTTACAAAAACAAACTCTGCTTTTTGAGAAAAGAGCACGCTTCTACTCTACTGTGTTTCCTATAGGGCCAGAAGAGTGAGCTTGCTCTGAACATAAGAACTGTGCTTCCTACACAAGAGGGCCATATCATGTTCAACTCTGCTTAGGAAACTGAAAAGAACAGTAGCTCCTCTTCAGTCCAATACAGTGTACTAGCTGGGAACAGACGCGAGAGCTATTTGCACTGTGTATGGCAAGGGGAGCGCAATAGTGACTTTCCTTAACAGAAAACAACTCATGCTCTTAGGACCAGAAACTGCATGTGATTCAACTCCATTTAGGACTGGGAAACAAATGCTAGCTAGCCTTACAAGAAACACACTCTGCTTTTGAGAAAAGAGCACTCTTCTCCTCTACTGTGTTTTCTATGCTGTCCGAACAGTGAGCTTGCTCAGAACAAAAGAACTGTGCTTCCTACACACACGGCCATATCTAGTTCAATTCTGCTTAGGAACCTGACAAGAACAGTAGATCCTCTTCAGTCCAATACACTGTACTTGCTGGGAACAGACGCCAGTGCTATTTGTCCTGTGTAAGGCAAAGGCAGCGCAATAGTGACTCTTCTTACCATAAAACAACTCTTGCACGTAGGACTAGAAACTGCATGTGATTCAACTCCATTTAAGACTGGGAAACAAACGCTAGCTCGCCTTACAAGAAACACACTCTGCTTTAGAGAAAAGAGCACTCTTCTACTCTACTGTGTTTCCTATATGGCCAGAACAGTGAGCTTGGTCAGAACAAAAGAACTGTGCTTCCTACACACACGTACCATATCTAGTTCAACTCTGCTTAGGAAACTGACAAGAACAGTAGCTCCTATTCAGTCCAATACACTATAATTGCTGGGAAAAGACGCGAGTGCTATTTGCCTTGTGTAGGGCAATGGGAGCGCAATAGTGACTTTCCTTACCAGAAAACAACTCTTGTTCGTAGGACCAGAAACTGCATGTGATTCAACTCCATTTAGGACTGGGAAACAAACGCTAGCTCGCCTTACAATCAACACACTCTACTTTAGAGAAAAGAGCACTCTTCTACTCTACTGTGTTTCCTATAGGGCCAGAACAGTGAGTTTGCTCAGAACAGAAGAACTGTGCTTCCTACACACGGGCCATATCTAGTTCAACTCTGCTTAGGAAACTGACAAGAACAGTATCTCCTCTTCAGTCCGATACACTGTACTTGCTGGGAACAGACGCGAGTGCTATTTGCACTGTGTATGGCAATGGGAGCACAATAGTGACTTTCCTTACCAGAAAACAAGTCTTGGTCGTAGGACAAAAAATTGCATGTGACTCAACTCCATTTAGGACTGGGAAACAAACGCTAGCTCAACTTCCAAGAAACACACTTTGCTTTTGAGAAAAGAGCACTCTTCTACTCTACTGTGTTTCCTATGTGTTCCGAACAGTGAGCTTGCTCAGAACAAAAGAACTGTACTTCCTACTCACACGGCCATATCTAGTTCAAGTCTGCTTAGGAACCTGACAAGAAGAGTATATCCTCTTCAGTCCAATACACTGTACTTGCTGGGAACAGACGCCAGTGCTATTTGTCCTGTGTATGGCAATGGCAGCGCAATAGTGACTCTTCTTACTAGAAAACAACTCTTGCTCGTAGGACCAGAAACTGCATGTGATTCAACTCCATTTAGGACTGGGAAACAAACTCTATCTCGCTTTACAAGAAACACACTCTGCTTTTGAGAAAAGAGCACTCTTCTACTCTACTGTGTTTCCTATAGGGCCAGAACAGTGAGCTTGCTCAGAAAAAAAGAACTGTGCTTCCTACACACACCGGCCATATCTAGTTCAACTCTGCTTAGGAAACTGAGAAGAACAGTAGCTCCTCTTCAGTCCAATACACTGTACTTTCTGGGAACAGACGGGAGGGCTATTTGCACTGTGTATGGCAATATGAGCCCAATAGTGACTTTCCTTACCAGAAAACAACTCTTGCTCGTAGGACCAGAAACTGCATGTGATTCCACTCCATTTAGGACTGGGAAACAAACGGTAGCAGGCCTTACAAGAAACACACTCTGCTTTAGAGAAAAGAGCACTCTTGTACTCTACTGTGTTTCCTATGGGGTCCAAACAGTGAGCTTGCTCAGAACAAAAGAACTGTGCTTCCTACACACACGGACCATATCTAGTTCAAGTCTGCTTAGGAACCTGACAAGAACAGTAGATCCTCTTCAGTCCAATACACTGTACTTGCTGGGAACAGACGCCAGTGCTATTTGTCCTGTGTATGGCAATGGCAGCGCAATAGTGACTCTTCTTACCAGAAAACAACTCTTGCTCGTAGGACCAGAAATTGCATGTGATTCAACTCCATTTAGGACTGGGAAACAAACTCTAGCTCGCTTTACAAGAATCACACTCTGCTTTTGAGAAAAGAGCACTCTTCTACTCTACAGTGTTTCTTATATGGCCAGAACAGTCAGCTTGCTCAGAAAAAAAGAACTGTACTTCCTACACACACGGGCCATATCTAGTTCAACTCTGATTAGGAAACTGAGAAGAACAGTAGCTCCTTTTCAATCCAATACACTGTACCTACTGGGAACAGAAGGGAAGGCTATTTGCACTGTGTATGGCAATGGGAGCGCAATAGTGACTTTCCTTACCAGAAAACAACTCTTGCTCGTAGGACCAGAAACTGCATGTGACTCCACTCCATTTAGGACTGGGAATCAAACGGTAGCTCGCCTTACAAGAAACACACTCTGCTTTAGAGAAAAGAGCACTCTTCTACTCTACTGTGTTTCCTATGGGGTCCAAACAGTGAGCTTGCTCAGAACAAAAGAACTGTGCTTCCTACACACACGGGCCATATCTATTTCAACTCTGCTTAGGAAACTGACAAGAACAGTAGCTCCTCTTCAGTCCGATACACTGTACTTGCAGGGAACAGACGCGAGTGCTATTTGTTCTGTGTATGGCAATGGGAGCACAATAGTGACTCGTCTTACCAGAAAACAACTCTTGCTCGTAGGACAAAAAACTGCATGTGACTCAACTCCATTTAGGACTGGGAAACAAACGCTAGCTCGCCTTGCAAGAAACAAACTCTGCTTTTGAGAAAAGAGCACTCTTCTACTCTACTGTGTTTCCTCTGGGGTCCGAACAGTGAGCTTGCTCAGAACAAAAGAACTGTGCTTCCTACACACACGGCCATATCTAGTTCAATTCTGCTTAGGAACCTGACAAGAACAGTAGATCCTCTACAGTCTAATACACTGTACTTACTGGGAACAGACACCAGTGCTATTAGTCCTGTGTATGGCAATGGCAGCGCAATAGTGACTCTTCTTAACAGAAAACAACTCTTGCTCGTAGGACCAGAAACTGCATGTGATTCAACTCCATTTAGGACTGGGAAACAAATGCTAGCTCGCCTTACGTGAAACACACTCTGCATTTGAGAAAAGAGCACTCTTCTACTCTATTGTGTTTCCTATCGGTTCCGAACAGTGAGCTTGCTCAGAACAAAAGAACTGTGCTTCCTACACACACGGGCCATATCTAGTTCAACTCTGTTTAGGAAACCAACAAGAACAGTAGCTCCTCTTCAGTCCAATACACTGTACTTGCGGGGAACAGACACGAGTGCTATTTGCACTGTGTATGGCATTGGAGCACAATAGTGACTTGTCTTACCAGAAAACAACTCTTGCTCGTAGGACAAAAAACTGCATGTGACTCAACTCCATTTAGGACTGGGAAACAAACGCTTGCTCACCTTACATGAAACACACTCTGCTTTTGAGAAAAGAGCACTCTTCTACTCTACTGTGTTTCCTATGTGTTCCGAACAGTGAGCTTGCTCAGAAAAAAAAACCTGTACTTCCTACTCACACGGCCATATCTAGTTCAAGTCTGCTTAGGAACCTGACAAGAACAGTACATCCTCTTCAGTCCAATACACTGTACTTGCTGGGAACAGACGCCAGTGCTATTTGTCCTGTGTATGGCAATGGCAGCGCAATAGTGACTCTTCTTACAAGAAAACATCTCTTGCTCGTAGGACCAGAAACTGCATGTGATTCAACTCCATTTAGGCCTGGGAAACAAACTCTAGCTCGCTTTACCTGAAACACACTCTGCTTTTGAGAAAAGAGCACTCTTCTACTCTACTGGGTTTCCTATAGGGCCAGAACAGTGAGCTTGCTCAGAAAAAAAGGACTGTGCTTCCTACACACACGGGCCATATCTAGTTCAACTCTGCTTAGGAAACTGAGAAGAACAGTAGCTCCTCTTCAGTCCAATACACTGTAGTTGCTGGGAACAGACGGGAGGGCTATTTGCACTGTGTATGGCAATGGTAGCGCAATAGTGACTTTCCTTACCAGAAAACAACTCTTGTTCGTAGGACCAGAAACTGCATATGATTCCACTCCATTTAGGACTGGAAAACAAACGGTAGCTTGCCTTACAAGAAACACAATCTGCTTTAGAGAAAAGAGCACTCTTCTACTCTACTGTATTTCCTATGGGGTCCAAACAGTGAGCTTGCTCAGAACAAAAGAACTGTGCTTCCTACACACACGGCCCATATCTAGTTCAACTCTGCTTAGGAAACTGACAAGAACAATAGCTCCTATTCAGTCCAATACACTGTACTTGCTGAGAAAAGACGCGAGTGCTATTTGCACTGTGTATGGCAATGGGAGCTCAATAGTTACTTTCCTTACCAGAAAACAACTCTTGCGCGTAGGACCAGAAACTGCATGTGATTCAACTCCATTTAGGACTGGGAAACAAATGCTAGCTCGCATACATGAAACACACTCTGCTTTTGAGAAAAGAGCACTCTTCTACTCTACTGTGTTTCCTATGCGGTCCGAACAGTGAGTTTGCACAGAACAAAATAACTGTGCTTCCTACACACACGGGCCATAGCTAATTCAACTCTGCTTAGGAAACCAACAAGAACAGTAGCTCCTCTTCAGTCCGATACACTGTACTTGCTGGGAACAGACGCGAGTGTTATTTGTACTGTGTACGGCAATGGGAGCGCAATAGTGACTTTCCTTACCAGAAAACAACTCTTGATCGTAGGACCAGAAACTGCATGTGATTCAACTCCACTTAGGAGTCGGAAACAAATGCTAGGTCGCCTTACATGAAGCACACTCTTCTTTTGAGAAAAGAGCACTCTTCTACTCTACTGTGTTTCCTCTGTGTTCTGAACAGTGAGCTTGCTCAGAACAAAAAAACTGTACTTCCTACTCACACGGCCATATCTAGTTCAAGTCTGCTTAGGAACCTGACAAGAAGAGTATATCCTCTTCAGTCCAATACACTGTACTTGCTGGGAACAGACGCCAGTGCTATTTGTCCTGTGTATGGCAATGGCAGCGCAATAGTGACTCTTCTTACCAGAAAACAACTCTTGCTCGTAGGACCAGAAAATGCATGTGATTCAACTCCATTTAGGACTGGGAAACAAACTCTAGCTCGCTTTACAAGAAACACACTCTGCTTTTGAGAAAAGAGCACTCTTCTACTCTACTGTGTTTCCTATAGGGCCAGAACAGTGAGCTTGCTCAGAAAAAATGAACTGTGCTTCCTACACACATGGGCCATATCTAGTTCAACTCTGCTTAGGAAACTGAGAAGAACAGTAGCTCCTCTTCAGTCCAATACACTGTACTTTCTGGGAACAGACGGGAGGGCTATTTGCACTGTGTATGGCAATGGGAGCCCAATAGTGACTTTCCTTACCAGAAAACAACTCTTGCTCGGAGGACCAGAAACTGCATGTGATTCCACTCCATTTAGGACTGGGAAACAAATGCTAGCTCGCCTTACAAGAAACACACTCTGCTTTTGAGAAAAGAGCACTCTTCTACTCTACTGTGTTTTCTATGGTGTCCGAACAGTGAGCTTGCTCAGAACAAAAGAACTGTGCTTCCTACACACACGGCCATATCTAGTTCAATTCTGCTTAGGAACCTGAGAAGAACAGTAGATCCTCTTCAGTCCAATACACTGTACTTGCTGGGAACAGACGCCAGTGCTATTTGTCCTGTGTAAGGCAATGGCAGCGCAATAGTGACTCTTCTTACCATAAAACAACTCTTGCACGTAGGACTAGAAACTGCATGTGATTCAACTCCATTTCGGACTGGGATACAAATGCTAGCTCGCCTTCCATGAAACACACTCTGCTTTTGAGAAAAGAGCACTCTTCTACTCTACTGTGCTTCCAATGGGGTCCGAACAGTGAGCTTGCTCAGAACAAAAGAACTGTGCTTCCTACACACACGGCTATATCTAGTTCAACTCTGCTTAGGAATCTGACAAGAACAGTAGCTCCTCTTCAGTCCGATACATTGTACTTGCTGTGAACAGACGCGAGTGCTATTTGCACTGTGTATGGCAATGGGAGCGCAATAGTGTCTTTCCTTACCAGAAAACAACTCTTGCTCGTAGGACTAGAAACTGCATGTGATTCAACTCCATTTAGGACTGGGAACCAAACGCTAGCTCGCCTTACAAGAAACACACTATGCTTTTGAGAAAAGAGCACTCTTCTACTCTACTGTGTTTCCTATAGGGTCCGAACAGTGAGCTTGCTCAGAACAAAAGAACTGTGCTTCCTACACACACGGCCATATCTAGTTCAATTCTGCTTAGGAAACTGACAAGAACAGTAGCTCCTCTTCAGTCAAATACACTGTACTTGCTGGGAACAGACGCATGTGCGATTTGCACTGTGTATGGCAATGGGAGCACAATAGTGACTTTCATTACCAGAAAACAACTCTTGCTCGTAGGACCAGAAACTGCATGTGATTCAACTCCATTTAGGACTGGGAAACAAACGCTAGCTCTCCTTAGAAGAAACACACTCTGCTTTAGAGAAAAGAGCACTCTTCTACTCTACTGTGTTTCCTATGGGGTCCAAACAGTGAGCTTGCTCAGAACAAAAGAACTGTGCTTCCTACACACACGGACCATATCTAGTTCAACTCTGCTTAGGAAACTGACAAGAACAGTAGCTCCTATTCAGTCCAATACACTGTACTTGCTGGGAAAAGACGCGAGTGCTATTTGCCTTGTGTAGGGCAATGGGAGCGCAATAGTGACTTTCCTTACCAGAAAACAACTCTTGTTCGTAGGACCAGAAACTGCATGTGATTCAACTCCATTTAACTAGGAAACAAACACTAGCTCGCCTTACAAAAACACACTCTGCTTTTGAGAAAAGAGCACGCTTCTACTCTACTGTTTTTCTTATAGGGCCAGAACAGTGAGCTTGCTCAGAACATAAGAACTGTGCTTCCTACACACACGGGCCATATCATGTTCAACTCTGCTTAGGAAACAGACAAGAACAGTAGCTCCTCTTCAGTCCGATACACTGTACTTGCTGGGAACAAACGCGAGAGCTATTTGCACTGTGTATGGCAAGGGGAGCGCAATAGTGACTTTCCTTACCAGAAAACAACTCTTGCTCTTAGGACCAGAAACTGCATGTGATTCAACTCCATTTAGGACTGGGAAACAAACGCTAGCTCGACTTACAATCAACACACTCTGCTTTACAGAAAAGAGCACTCTTCTACTCTACTGTGTTTCCTATAGGGCCAGAACAGTGAGCTTGCTCAGAACAAAAGAACTGTGCTTCCTACACACGGGCCATATCTAGTTCAACTCTGCTTAGGAAACTGACAAGAACAGTAGCTCCTCTTCAGTCCGATACTCTGTACTTGCTGGGAACAGACGCGAGTGGTATTTGCACTGTGTATGGCAATGGGAACGCAATAGTGACTTTCTTTACCAGTAAACAACTCTTCTTCGTAGGACCAGAAACTGCATGTGATTCAACTCCATTTAACTAGGAAACAAACGCTAGCTCTCCTTACAAAAACACACTCTGCTTTTTGAGAAAAGAGCACGCTTCTACTCTACTGTGGTTTCCTATAGGGCCAGAAGAGTGAGCTTGCTCAGAACATAAGAACTGTGCTTCCTACACACAAGGGCCATATCATGTTCAACTCTGCTTAGGAAACTGACAAGAACAGTAGCTCCTCTTCAGTCCAATACACTGTACTAGCTGGGAACAGACGCGAGAGCTATTTGCACTGTGTATGGCAAGGGGAGCGCAATAGTGACTTTCCTTAACAGAAAACAACTCATGCTCTTAGGACCAGAAACTGCATGGGATTCAACTCCATTTAGGACTAGGAAAGAAATGCTAGCTTGCCTTACAAAAACACACTCTGCTTTTGAGAAAAGAGCACGCTTCTACTCTACTGTGTTTCCTATAGGGCCAGAACAGTGAGCTTGCTCAGAACATATGAACTGTGCTTCCTACACACACGGGCCATATCATGTTCAACTCTGCTTAGGAAACTGACAAGAACAGTAGCTCCTCTTCAGTCCGATACACTGTACTTGCTGGGAACAGACGCGGGAGCTATTTGCACTGTGTATGGCAAGGGGAGCACAATAGTGACTTTCCTTACCAGAAAACAACTCTTGCTCGTAGGACCAGAAACGGCATGTGATTCAACTCCATTTAGGACTGGGAAACAAACGCTAGCTCGCCTTACAAGAAACATACTCTGCTTTTGTGGAAAGAGCACTCTTCTACTCTACTGTGTTTCCTATAGGGCCAGAACAGTGAGCTTGCTCAGAACAAAAGAACTGTGCTTCCTTCACACACGTGCCATATCTAGTTCAACTCTGCTTAGGAAACTGACAAGAACAGTAGCTCCTCTTCAGTCCGATACACTGTATTGCTGGGAACAGACGTGAGTGCTATTTGCACTGTGTATGGCAATGGGAGCGCAATAGTGACTTTCTTTACCAGAAAACAACTCTTGCTCGTAGGACCAGAAACTGCATGTGATTCAACTCCATTTAGGACTGGGAAACAAATGCTAGCTCGCCTTACATGAAACAGACTCTGCTTTTGAGAAAAGAGCACTCTTCTACTCTACTGTGCTTCCTATGGGTTCCGAACAGTGAGCTTGCTCAGAACAAAAGAACTGTGCTTCCTACACACACGGGCCATATCTAGTTCAACTCTGCTTAGGAAACTGAGAAGAACAGTAGCTCCTCTTCAGTCCAATACACTGTACTTGCTGGGAACAGACAGGAGGGCTATTTGCACTGTGTATGGCAATGGGAGCGCAATAGTTACTTTCCTTACCAGAAAACAACTCTTGCTCGTAGGACCAGAAACTGCATGTGATTCAACTCCATTTAGGACTGGGAAACAAACGCTAGCTCGCCTTACAAGAATCACACTCTGCTTTTGAGAAAAGAGCAATATTCTACTCTACTGTGTTCCTATGGGGTCCGAACAGTGAGCCTGCTCAGAACAAAAGAACTGTGCTTCCTACATACACGACCATATCTAGTTCAATTCTGCTTAGGAAGCTGACAATAACAGTAGATCCTCTTCAGTCCAATACACTGTACTTGCTGGGAACAGACGCCAGTGCTATTTGTCCTGTGTATGGCAATGGCAGCGCAATAGTGACTCTTCTTACTATAAAACAAATCTTGCTCGTAGGACCAGAAACTGCATGTGATTCAACTCCATTTAGGACTGGGAAACAAAAGCTCGCTCACCTTACAAGAAACACACTCTGCTTTTGTGGAAAGAGCACTCTTCTACTCTACTGTGTTTCCTATAGGGCCAGAACAGTGAGCTTGCTCAGAACAAAAGAACTGTGCTTCCTACACACGGGCCATATCTAGTTCAACTCTGCTTAGGAAACTGACAAGAACAGTAGCTCCTCTTCAGTCCGATACACCGTACTTGCTGGGAAAAGACGCAAGTGCTATTTGCCTTGTGTAGGGCAATGGGAGCGCAATAGAGACTTTCCTTACCAGAAAAAAACTCTAGTTCGTAGGACCAGAAACTGCATGGGATTCCACTCCATTTAGGAATGGGAAACAAATGCTAGCTCGCCTTACAAAAAAACACTCTGCTTTTGAGAAAAGAGCACGCTTCTACTCTACTGTGTTTCCTATAGGGCCAGAACAGTGAGCTTGCTCAGAACATATGAACTGTGCTTCCTACACACACGGGCCATATCATGTTCAACTCTGCTTAGGAAACTGACAAGAACAGTAGCTCCTCTTCAGTCCGATACACTGTACTTGCTGGGAACAGACGCGGGAGCTATTTGCACTGTGTATGGCAAAGGGAGCACAATAGTGACTTTCCTTACCAGAAAACAACTTTTGCTCGTAGGACCAGAAACTGCATGTGATTCAACTCCATTTAGGACTGGGAAACAAACGCTAGCTCGCCTTACAAGAAACACACTCTGCTTTTGAGAAAAGAGCACTCTTCTACTCTACTGTGTTTCCTATGGTGTCCGAACAGTGAGCTTGCTCAGAACAAAAGAACTGTGCTTCCTACACACACGGCCATATCTAGTTCAATTCTGCTTAGGAACCTGACAAGAACAGTAGATCCTCTTCAGTCCAATACACTGTACTTGCTGGGAACAGACGCCAGTGCTTTTTGTCCTGTGTATGGCAATGGCAGCGCAATACTGACTCTTCTTACCATAAAACAACTCTTGCTCGTAGGACTAGAAACTGCATGTGATTCAACTCCATTTAGGACAGGGAAACAAAAGCTAGCTCACCTTACAGAAACACACTCTGCTTTAGAGAAAAGAGCACTCTTCTACTCTACTGTGTTTCCTATAGGGCCAGAACAGTGAGCTTGCTCAGAACAAAAGAACTGTGCTTCCTTCACACACGTGCCATATCTAGTTCAACTCTGCTTAGCAAACTGACAAGAACAGTAGATCCTCTTCAGTCCAATACACTTTAAATGCTGGGAACAGACGCGAGTGGTATTTGCACTGTGTATGGCAATGGGAACGCAATACTGACTTTCTTTACCAGAAAACAACTCTTCTTCGTAGGACCAGAAACTGCATGTGATTCAACTCCATTTAATTAGGAAACAAACGCTAGCTCGCGTTACAAAAACACACTCTGCTTTTTGAGAAAAGAGCACGCTTCTACTCTACTGTGTTTCCTATAGGGCCAGAAGAGTGAGCTTGCTCAGAACATAAGAATTGTGCTTCCTACACACAAGGGCCATATCATGTTCAACTCTCCTTAGGAAACTGACAAGAACAGTAGCTTCTCCTCAGTCCAATACAGTGTACTAGCTGGGAACAGACGCGAGAGCTATTTGCACTGTGTATGGCAAGGGGAGCGCAATAGTGACTTTCCTTAACAGAAAACAACTCATGCTCTTAGGAAGAGAAACTGCATGTGATTCAACTCCATTTAGGACTGGGAAACAAATGCTAGCTCGCCTTACAAGAAACACACTCTGCTTTTGAGAAAAGAGCACTCTTCTCCTCTACTGTGTTTTCTATGGTGTCCGAACAGTGAGCTTGCTCAGAACAAAAGAACTGTGCTTCCTACACACACGGCCATATCTAGTTCAATTCTGCTTAGGAACCTGACAAGAACAGTAGATCCTCTTCAGTCCAATACACTGTACTTGCTGGGAACAGACGCATGTCCTATTTGTCCTGTGTAAGGCAATGGCAGCGCAATAGTGACTCTTCTTACCATAAAACAACTCTTGCACGTAGGACTAGAAACTGCATGTGATTCAACTCCATTTAGGACTGGGAAACAAACGCTAGCTCGCCTTACAAGAAACACACTCTGCTTTAGAGAAAAGAGCACTCTTCTACTCTACTGTGTTTCCTATATGGCCAGAACAGTGAGCTTGGTCAGAACAAAAGAACTGTGCTTCCTACAAACGGGCCATAACAAGTTCAACTCTGCTTAGGAAACTGACAAGAACAGTAGCTCCTCTTCAGTCCGAAACACTGTACTTGCTGGGAACAGACGCGAGTGCTATTTGCACTGTGTATGGCAATTGGAGAACAATAGTGACTCGCCCTACCAGAAAACAACTCTTGCTCGTAGGACAAAAAACTGCATGTGAGTCAACTCCATTTAGGACTGGGAAACAAACGCTAGCTCGCCTTACAAGAAACACACTCTGCTTTTGAGAAAAGAGCTCTCTTCTACTCTACTGTGTTTCCTATGGGGTCCAAACAGTGAGCTTGCTCAGAACAAAAGAACTGTGCTTCCTACACACACGGACCATATCTAGTTCTACTCTGCTTAGGAAACTGACAAGAACAGCAGCTCCTATTTAGTCCAATACACTGTACTTGCTGGGAAAAGACGCGAGGTCTATTTGCCTTGTGTAGGGCAATGGGAGCGCAATAGTGACTTTCCTTACTAGAAAACAACTCTTGCTCGTAGGACCAGAAACTGCATGTGATTCAACTCCATTTAGGAGTAGGAAACAAACGCTAGCTCGCCTTACAAAAACACACTCTGCTTTTGAGAAAAGAGCACTCTTCTACTCTACTGTGTTTCCTATGGTTTCCGAACATTGAGCTTGCTCAGAACAAAAGAACTGTGCTTCCTACACACATGGCCATATGTAGTTCAATTCTGATTAGGAACCTGACAAGAACAGTAGATCCTCTTCAGTCCAATACACTGTACGTGCTGGGAACAGACGCCAGTGCTATTTGCACTGTGTATGGCAATGGCAGCACAATAGTGACTCTTCTTACCATAAAAAAACTCTTGCTCGTAGGACCAGAAACTGCATGTGATTCAACTCCATTTAGGACTGGGAAACAAAAGCTAGCTCACCTTACAGAAACACACTCTGCTTTAGAGAAAATAGCACTCTTCTACTCTACTGTGTTTCCTATAGGGCCAGAACAGTGAGAATGCTCAGAACAAAGAACTGTGCTTCCTACACACGAGCCATATCTAGTTCAACTCTGCTTAGGAAACTGACAGGAACAGTAGCTCCTCTTCAGTCCGATACACTGTACTTGCTGGGAAAAGACGCGAGTGCTATTTGCACTGTGTATTGCAATGGGAGCCCAAAAGTGACTTGTCTTACCAGAAAACAACTCTTGCTCGTAGGCCAAAAAACTGCATGTGACTCAACTCCATTTAGGACTGGGAAACAAATGCTAGCTCGACTTCCAAGAAACACACTCTGCTTTTGAGAAAAGAGCACTCTTCTACTCTACTGTGTTTCCTATGTGTTCCGAACAGTGAGCTTCCTCAGAACAAAAAAACTGTGCTTCCTACACACACGGCCATATCTAGTTCAATTCTGCTTAGGAACCTGACAAGAACAGTAGATCCTCTTCAGTCCATTACACTGTACTTGCTGGGATCAGACGCCAGTGCTATTTGTCCTGTGTATGGCAATGGCAGAGCAATAGTGACTCTTGTTACCATAAAACAACTCTTGCTCGTAAGACTAGAAACTCCATGTGATTCAACTCCATTTAGGACTGGGAACCAAACCCTAGCTCGCCTTACAAGAAACACACTCTGCTTTAGAGAAAAGAGCACTCTTCTACTCTACTGTGTTTCCTATAGGGCCAGAACAGTGAGCTTGCTCAGAACAAAAGAACTGTGCTTCCTACACACACGGGCCATATCTAGTTCAACTCTGCTTAGGAAACTGACAAGAACAGTAGCTCCTCTTCAGTTCCATACACTGTACTTGCTGGGAACAGACGCAAGTGCTATTTGCACTGTGTATGGCAATGGGAGCGCAATAGTGACTTTCCTTACCAGAAAACAACTCTTGCTCGTAGGACCAGAAACTGCATGTGATTCCACTCCATTTAGGACTGGGAAGCAAACGCTAGCTCGCCTTACAAGAAACACACTCTGCTTTAGAGAAAAGAGCACTCTTCTACTTTACTGTGTTTCCTATGGGGTCCAAATAGTGAGCTTGCACAGAACAAAAGAACTGTGGTTCCTACACAGACGGACCATATCTAGTTCAACTCTGCTTAGGAAACTGACAAGAACAGTAGCTCCTCTTCAGTCCAATACACTGTACTTGCTGGGAACAGACGCATGTGCTATTTGCACTGTGTATGCCAATGGGAGCGCAATAGTGACTTTCCTTACCAGAAAACAACTCTTGCTCATAGGACTAGAAACGGCATGTGATTCCACTCCATTTAGGACTGGGAAACAAATGCTAGCTCGCCTTACAAGAAACACACTCTGCTTTAGAGAAAAAAGCACTCTTCTACTCTACTGTGATTCCAATGGGGTCCAAACAGTGAGCTTGCTCAGAACAAAAGAACTGTTATTAATACACACACGGACCACATCTAGTTCATCTCTGCTTAGGAAACTGACAAGAACAGTAGCTCCTATTCAGTCCGATACACTGTACTTGCTGGGAAAATACGCGAGTGCTATTTGCCTTGTGTAGGGCAATGGGAGCGCAATAGTGCCTTTCCTTACCAGAAAACAACTCTTGCTCGTAGGACCAGAAACTGCATGTGATTCAACTCAATTTAGGAGTAGGAAACAAACGCTAACTCGCCTTACAAAAACACACTCTGCTTTTGAGAAAAGAGCACTCTTCTACTCTACTGTGTTTTCTATGTGTTCCGAACAGTGAGCTTCCTCAGAACAAAAAAAATGTGCTTCCTACACACACGGCCATATCTAGTTCAATTCTGCATAGGAACCTGACAAGAACAGTAGATCCTCTTCAGTCCAATACACTGTACTTGCTGGGAACAGACGACAGTTCTATTTGTCCTGTGTTTGGCAATAGCATAGCAATAGTGACTCTTGTTACCATAAAACAACTCTTGCTCGTAAGACTAGAAACTGCATGTGATTCAACTCCATTTAGGACCGGGAAACAAACGCTAGCTCGACTTCCAAGAAACACACTCTGCTTTTGAGAAAAGAGCACTCTTCTACTCCACTGTTTTTCCTATGTGTTCCGAATAGTGAGCTTGCTCAGAACAAAAAAACTGTGCTTCCTACACACACGGCCATATCTAGTTCAAGTCTGCTTAGGAACCTGACAAGAACAGTAGATCCTCTTCGTTCCAATACACTGTACTTGCTGGGAACAGACGCGAGTGCTATTTGTCCTGTGTATGTCAATGGCAGCGCAATAGTGACTCTTCTTACAAGAAAACAAATCTTGCTCGTAGGACCAGAAACTGCATGTGATTCATCTCCATTTAGGACAGGGAAACAAACTCTAGGTCGCTTTACAAGAAACACACTCTGCTTTTGAGAAAAGAGCACTCTTCTACTCTACTGTGTTTCTTATAGGGCCAGAACAGTGAGCTTGCTCAGAAAAAAAGAACTGTGCTTCCTACACACACGGACCCTATCTAGTTCAACTCTGCTTAGGACACTGAGAAGAACAGTAGCTCCTCCTCAGTCCAATACACTGTACTTGCTGGGAACAGATGGGAGGGCTATTTGCTCTGAGTATGGCAATGGGAGCGCAATATTTACTTTCCTTACCAGAAAACAACTCTTGCTCGTAGGACCACAAACTGCATGTGATTCCACTCCATTTAGGAATGGGAAACAAATGCTAGCTCGCCTTACAGAAACACACTCTGCTTTAGAGAAAAGAGCACTCTTTTACTCTACTGTGTTTCCTATGGGATCCAAACAGTGAGCTTGCTCAGAACAAAAGAACTGTGCTTCCTACACACGGGCCATATCTAGTTCAACTCTGCTTAGGAAACTGACAAGAACAGTAGCTCCTCTTCAGTCCGATAGACTGTACTTGCTGGGAACAGACGCGAGTGCTATATGCACTGTGTATGGCAATGGGAGCACAATAGTGACTCTTCTTAACAGAAAACATCTCTTGCTCGTAGTACCAGAAACTGCATGGGACTCAACTCCATTTCTGACTGGGAAGTAAATCCTAGCTCGCCTTTCAAGGAACTCAATCTAATTTTGAGAAAAGAGCACTCATCTACTCTACAGTGTTTCCTATGGTGTCCGCACAGTGTGCTTTCCTAGAAAAAAAGAACTGTGTTTCCTACACACACGGGCCATATCTAGTTCAACTCCTCTTAGGAAAATGACAAGAACAGTAGCTCCTCTTCAGTCCAATACACTGTACTTGCTGGGAAAAGATGCGAGTGCTATTTGCACTATGTATGGCAATGGGAGCGCAATAGTGACTTTCCTTACCAGAAAACAACTCTTGCTCATAGGACCAGAAACTGCAAGTGATTCAACTCCATTTAGGACTGGGAAACAAACGCTAGCTCGCCTTACATGAAACACACTCTGCTTTTGAGAAAAGAGCACTCTTCTACTCTACTGTGTTTCCTATAGGGCCAGAACAGTGAGCTTGCTCAGAACATAATAACTGTGCTTCCTAAACACACGGGCCATATCTAGTTCAACTCTGCTTAGAAAACTGACAAGAACAGCAGCTCCTCTTCAGTCCGATACACTGTACTTGCTGAGAACAGACGTGAGTGCTATTTGCATTGTGTATGGAAATTGGAGCACAATAGTGACTCATCTTACCAGAAAACAACTCTTGCTCGTACGACCAGAAACTGCATGTGACTCAACTCCATTTAGGTTGGGAAACAAACTCTAGCTCACCTTACAAGAAACACACTCTGCTTTTAAGAAAAGAGCACTCTTCTACTCTACTGTGTTTCCTATAGGGCCAGAACAGTTAGCTTGCTCAGAACAAATGAACTGTGCTTCCTAGACACACGGGCCATATCTAGTTCAACTCTGCTTAGGAAACTGAGAAGAACAGTAGCTCCTCTTCAGTCCAATACACTGTACTTGCAGGGAACAGAAGCATGTGCTATTTGCACTGTGTATGGCAATGGGAGCGCAATAGTGACTTTCCTTACCAGAAAACAACTCTTGCTCATAGGACCAGAAACTGCATGTGATTCAACTCCATTTAGGACTGGGAAACAAACGTTAGCTCGCCTTACAAGAAACACACTGCTTTAGAGAAAAGAGCACTCTTCTACTCTACTGTGTTTCCTATGGGGTCCAAACAGTGAGCTTGCTCAGAACAAAAGAACTGTGCTTCCTACACACATGGACCATATGTAGTTCAACTCTGCTTAGGAAACTGACAAGAACAGTAGCTCCTCTTCAGTCTAATACACTGTACTTGCTGGGAACAGACGCGAGTGCTATTTACACTGTGTATGGCAATTGGAGCACAATAGTGACTCTTCTTACCAGAAAACAACTCTTGCTCATAGAACAAAAAATTGCATGTGACTCAACTCCATTTAGGACTGGGAAACAAACGCTAGCTCGCCTTACAAGAAACACACTCTGCTTTTGAGAAAAGAGCAATCTTCTACTCTACTGTGTTTCCTATAAGGCCAGAACAGTGAACTTGCTCAGAACAAAAGAACTGTGCTTCCTACACACGGGCCATAACTAGTTCAACTCTGCGTAGGAAACTGACAAGAACAGTAGCTCCTCTTCAGTCCAATACACTGTACTTGCTGGGAACAGACGCGAGTGCTATTTGCACTGTGTATGGCAATGAGAGCGCAATAGTGACTTTCCTTAACAGAAAACAACTCTTGCTCCTAGGAACACAAACTGCATGTGATTCAACTCCATTTAGGACTGGGAAACAAACGCTAGCTCGCCTTACAAGAAACACACTCTGCTTTTGAGAAAAGAGCACTCTTCTACTCTACTGTGTTTCCTATGGGGTCCGAACAGTGAGCTTGCTCAGAACAAAAGAACTGTGCTTCCTACACACACGGCCATATCTAGTTCAATTCTGCTTAGGAACCTGGCAAGAACAGTAGATCCTCTTCAGTCCGATACACTGTACTTGCTGGGAAAAGACGCGAGTGCTATTTGCCCTGTGTATGGCAATGGGAGCACAATAGTGACTTTCCTTACCAGAAAAAAACTCTTGTTCGTAGGACCAGAAACTGCATATGATTCAACTCCATTTAGGACTGGGAAACAAACTCTAGCTCACCTTACAAGAAACACATTCTACTTTTGAGAAAAGAGCACTCTTCTACTCTACTGTGTTTCCTATAGTGCCAGAACAGTTAGCTTGCTCAGAACAAATGAACTGTGCTTCCTAGACACACGGGCCATATCTAGTTCAACTCTGCTTACGAAACTGAGAAGAACAGTAGCTCCTCTTCAGTCCAATACACTGTACTTGCTGGGAACAGACACATGTGCTATTTGCACTGTGTATGGCAATGGGAGCGCAATAGTGACTTTCCTTACCAGAAAACAACTCTTGCTCGGAGGACCAGAAACTGCATGTGATTCAACACCACTTAGGACTGGGAAACAAACGCTAGCTCGCCTTACAAGAAACACACTGCTTTAGAGAAAAGAGCACACTTCTACTCTACTGTGTTTCCTATGGGGTCCGAACAGTGAGCTTGCTCAGAACAAAAGAACTGTGCTTCCTACACACACGGACCATATGTAGTTCAACTCTGCTTAGGAAACTGACAAGAACAGTAGCTCCTCTTCAGTCCAATACACTGTACTTGCTGGGAACAGACGCGAGTGCTATTTACACTGTGTATGGCAATTAGAGCGCAATAGTGACTTTCCTTACCAGAAAACAACTCTTGCTCGTAGGACCACAAACTGCATGTGATTCAACGCCATTTAGGACTGGAAAACAAATGCTAGCTCGCCTTACAAGAAACACACTCTGCTTTAGAAAAAGAGCACTCTTCTACTCTACTGTGTTTCCTACAGGGCCAGAACAGTGAGCTTGCTCAGAACAAAAGAACTGTGCTTCCTACACACACGTCCATATTTAGTTCAATTCTGCTTAGGAAACTGAGAAGAACAGTAGCTCCTCTTCAGTCCAATACACTGTACTTGCTGGGAACAGACGCGAGTGCTATTTGCACTGTGTATGGCAATGGGAGCGCAATAGAGACTTTCCTTACCAGAAATCAACTCTTGCTCATAGGACCAGAAACTGCATGTGATTCAACTCCATTTAGGACTGGGAAACAAAGGCTTGCTCGCCTTACAAGAAACACACTCTGCTTTTGAGAAAAGAGCACTCTTCTACTCTACTGTGTTTCCTATAGGGTCCGAACAGTGAGCTTGCTCAGAACAAAAGAACTGTGCTTCCTACACACACGGCCATATCTAGTTCAAGTCTGCTTAGGAACCTGACAAGAATAGTAGATCCTCTTCAGTCCAATACACTGTACTTGCTGGGAACAGATGCCAGTGCTATTTGGCTGGTGTATGGCAATGGCAGCACAATAGTGACTCTTCTTACCAGAAAACAACTCTTGCTCGTGGACCAGAAACTGCATGTGATTCAACTCCATTTAGGACTGGGAAACAAACTCTAGCTCGCTTTACAAGAAACACACTCTGCTTTTGAGAAAAGAGCACTCTTCTACTCTACTGTGTTTCCTATGGAGTCCGAACACTGAGCTTGCTCAGAAAAAAAGAACTGTGCTTCCTACACACACGGGCCATATCTAGGTCAACTCTGCTTAGGAATCTGAAAAGAGCAGTAGCGCCTCTTCAGTCCAATACACTGTACTTGCTGGGAACAGATGGGAGGGCTATTTGTACTGTGTATGGCAATGGGAGCACAATAGTGACTTTCCTTACCAGAAAACAACTTTTGCTCGTAGGAACACAAACTGCATGTGATTCCACTCCTTTTAAAAATGGGAAACAAACGCTAGCTCGCCTTAAAAGAAACACACTCTGCTTTTGAGAAAAAAGCACTCTTCTACTCTACTGTGTTTCCTATGGGGTCAGAACAGTGAGCTTGCTCAGAAAAAAAAACTGTGCTTCCTACACACACGGCCATATCTAGTTCAAGTCTGCATAGGAACCTGACAAGAACAGTAGATCCTCTTCAGTCCAATACACTGTACTTGCTGCGAACAGATGCCAGTGCTATTTGTCCTGTGTATGGCAATGGCAGTGCAATATTGACTCTTCTTACCATAAAACAACTCTTGCTCGTAGTACCAGAAACTGCATGGGATTCAACTCCATTTAGGACTGCGAAACAAACGCTAGCACGCCTTACAAGAAATACACTCTGCTTTAGAGAAAAGAGCACTCTTCTACTCTACTGTGTTTCCTATGGGGTCCAAACAGTGAGCTTGCAAAGAACAAAAGAACTGTGCTTCCTACAAACACGGATCATATCTAGTTCAACTCTGCTTAGGAAACTGACAAGAACAGTAGCACCTATCCAGTCCAATACACTGTACTTGCTGGGAACAGACGCGAGTGCTATTTGCACTGTGTATGGCAATGGGAGCGCAATGTGACTTTCCTTACCAGAAAAGAACTCTTGATCGTAGGACCTGAAACTGCATGTGATTCAACTCCATTTAGGACTAGGAAACAAACGCTAGCTCGCCTTACAAGAAACACACTCCGTTTTTGAGAAAAGAGCACTCTTCTACTCTACTGTGTTTCCTATAGGGCCAGAACAGTGACTTGCTCAGAACATAAGAACTGTGCTTCCTACACACACGGGACATATCTACTTCAACTCTGCTTAGGAAACTGACAAGAACAGTAGCTCCTTTTCAGTCCCATACACTGCACTTGCTGGGAACAGACGCGAGTGCTATTTGCACTGTGTATGCAATGGGAGCGCAATAGTGACTTTCCTTACCAGAAAACAACTCTTGCTCGTAGGACCAGAAACTGCATGTGATTAAACTCAATTTGGGACTTGGAAACAAATGCTAGCTCGCCTTACAAGAAACAAACTCTGCTTTTGAGAAAAGAGCACTCTTCTACTCTACTGTGTTTCCTATAGGGTCTGAACAGTGAGCTTGCTCAGAACATAAGAACTGTGCTTCCTACACACACGGGCCATATCTACTTCAACTCTGCTTAGGAAACTGACAAGAACAGTAGCTCCTCCCTCAGTCCCATACACTGTACTTGCTGGGAACAGACGCGAGTGCTATTTGCACTGTGTATGGCAATGGGAGCACAATAGTGACATTTCTTACCAGAAAACAACTCTTGCTCGTAGGACCAGAAACTTATTGTGACTCAACTCCATTTAGGACTGGGAAACAAATGCTAGCTCGCCTTACATGAAACGCACTCTGCTTTTGAGAAAAGAGCACTCTTCTACTCTACTGTGTTTCCTATGGGGACCGAACAGTGAGCTTGCTCAGAACAAAAATCTGTGCTTCCTACACACACGGCCATATCTAGTTCAAGTCTGCTCAGGAACCTGACAAGAACAGTAGATCCTCTTCAGTCCAATACAGTGTACTTGCTGGAAACAGACGCCAATGCTATTTGTCCTGTGTATGGCAATGGCAGCGCAATAGTGACTCTTCTTAACAGAAAACAACTCTTGCTCGTGGACCAGAAACTGCATGTGATTCAACTCCATTTAGGAATTGGAAACAAACTCTAGCTCACTTTACAAGAAACACACTCTGCATTTTGAGAAAAGAGCACTCTTCTACTCTACTGTTTTTCCTATAGGGCCAGAAAAGTGAGCTTGCTCAGAAAAAAAGAACTGTGCTTCCTACACACAGGGGCCATATGTAGTTCAACTCTGCTTAGGAAACTGAGAAGAACAGTAGCTCCTCTTCTTTCCAATACACTGTACTTGCTGGGAACAGATGGGAGGGCTATTTGCACTGTGTATGGCAATGGGAGCACAATAGTGACTTTCCTTACCAGAAAACAACTCTTGCTCGTAGGAACACAAACTGCATGTGATTCCACTCCATTTAGGAATGGGAAACAAACGCTAGCTCGCCTTAAAAGAAACAAACTCTGCTTTTGAGAAAAAAGCACTCTTCTACTCTACTGTGTTTCCTATGGGGTCCGAACAGTGAGCTTGCTCAGAACAAAAGAACTGTGCTTCCTACACACACGGCCATATCTAGTTCAACTCTGCTTAGGAAACTGACAAGAACAGTAGCTCCTCTTCAGTCTGATACAGTGTACTTGCTGGGAACAGACGCGAGTGCTATTTGCACTGTGTATGGCAATGGGAGCGCAATAGTGACTTTCCTTACCAGAAAACAACTCTTGCTCGTAGGACCACAAACTGCATGTGATTCAACTCCATTTAGGACTGAGAAACAAATGCTAGCTCGCCTTATATGAAACACACTCTGCTTTTGAGAAAAGAACACTCTTCTACTCTACTGTGTTTCTTATGGGGTCCAAACCGTGAGCTTGCTCAGAACCAAAGAACTGTTCTTCCTACACATACGGATCATATCTAGTTCAACTCTGCTTAGTAAACTTACAAGAACAGTAGCTCCTATTCAGTCCAATACAATGTACTTGCGGGGAACAGAAGCGAGTGCTATTTGCACTGTGTATGGCAATTGGAGCCCAATATTGACTTGTCTTACCAGAAAACAACTCTTGCTCGTAGGACAAAAAACTGCATGTGACTCAACTCCATTTAGGACTGGGAAACAAACGCTAACTCGACTTTTAAGAAACACACTCTGCTTTTGAGAAAAGAGCACTCTTCTACTCTACTGTGTTTCCTATGTGTTCCGAACAGTGAGCTTGCTCAGAACAAAAAAACTGTGCTTCCTACACACACGGCCATATCTAGTTCAATTCTGCTTAGGAACCTGACAAGAACAGTAGATCCTCTTCAGTCCAATACACTGTACTTGATGGGAACAGACGCCAGTGCTATTTGTCCTGTGTATGGCAATGGCAGCGCAATACTGACTCTTCTTACCAGAAAACAACTCTTGCTCATGGACCAGAAACTGCATGTGATTCAACTCCATTTAGGACTGGGAAACAAACGCTAGCTCGCCTTACAAGAAACACAATTTGCTTTTGAGAAAAGAGCACTCTTCTACTCTACTGTGTTTCCTATAGGGCCAGAACAGTGAGCATGCTCAGAAAAAAAGAACTGTGCTTCCTACACACGGGCCATATGTAGTTCAACTCTGCTTAGGAAACTGAGAAGAACAGTAGCTCCTCTTCTTTCCAATACACTGTACTTGCTGCGAACAGATGGGAGGGCTATTTGCACTGTGTATGGCAATGGGAGCACAATAGTGACTTTCCTTACCAGAAAACAACTCTTGCTCGTAGGACCAGAAACTGCATATGATTAAACTCCATTTAGGACTGAGAAACAAATGCTAGCTTGCCTTCCATGAAACACACTCTGCTTTTGAGAAAAGAGCACTCTTCTACTCTACTGTGTTTCCTATGGGGTCCAAACAGTGAGCTTGCTCAGAACAAAAGAACTGTGATTCCTACACACGCGGGACATATCTCGTTCAACTCTGCTTAGGAAACTGACAAGAACAGTAGCTCCTCTTCAGTCCGATACACTGTACTTGCTGGGAACAGACGTGAGTGCTATTTGCACTGTGTATGGCAATGGGAGCGCAATAGTGACTTTCCTTACCAGAAAACAACTCTTGCTCGTAGGACCAGAAACTGCATGTGATTCAACTCCATTTAGGACTGGGAAACAAACGCTAGCTCGCCTTACAAGAAACACAATTTGCTTTTGAGAAAAGAGCACTCTTCTACTCTACTGTGTTTCCTATTGGGCCAGAACAGTGAGCTTGCTCAGAACAAAAGAACTGTGCTTCCTACACACACGGCCATATCTAGTTCAACTCTGCTGAGGAAACTGACAAGAACAGTAGCTCCTAATCAGTCCAATACACTGTACTTTCTGGGAACAGACACGAGTACTATTTGCACTGTGTATGGCGTTTGGAGCACAATAGTGACTCTTCTTACCAGAAAACAACTCTTGCTCGTAGGACCAAAAACTGCATGTGACTCAACTCCATTTAGGACTGGGAAACAAACGCGAGCTCACCTTACAAGAAAAACACTCTGCTTTAGAGAAAAGAGCACTCTTCTACTCTACTGTGTTTCCTATGGTGTCCAAACAGTGAGCTTGCTCAGAAGAAAAGAACTGTGCTTCCTACACACAGCGTCCATATCTCGTTCAACTCTTCTTAGGAAACTGACAAGAACAGTAGCTCCTATTCAGTCCAATACACTGTACTTGCTGGGAACAGACGCGAGTGCTATTTGCACTGTGTATGGCAATTGGAACACAATAGTGACTCGTCTTACCAGAAAACAACTCTTGCTCGTAGTACAAAAAACTGCATGTGACTCAACTCCATTTAGGACTGGGAAACAAACGCTAGCTCGCCTTCCAAAAACACACTCTGCTTTTGAGAAAAGAGCACTCTTCTACTCTACTGTGTTTCCTATGTGTTCCGAACAGTGAGCTTGCTCAGAACAAAAAAAATGTGCTTCCTACAGACATGGCCATATCTAGTTCAAGTCTGCTTAGGAAACTGACAAGAACAGTAGCTCCTATTCAGTGTGATACACTGTACTTGCTGGGAACAGACGCGAGTGCTATTTGCACTGTATATGGCATTTGGAGCGCAACAGTGATTCTTCTTACCAGAAAACAACTCTTGCTTGTAGGACAAAAAACTGCATGTGACTCAACTCCATTTAGGAATGGGAAACTAACGCGAGCTCGCCTTCCAAAAACACACTCTGCTTTTGAGAAAAGAGCACTCTTCTACTCTACTGTGTTTCCTATGTTTTCCGAACAGTGAGCTTACTCAGAACAAAACAACAACTGTGCTTCCTACACAGACGGCCATATCGAGATCAAGTCTGCTTAGGAAACTGACAAGAACAGTAACTCCTATTCAGTCCGATACACTGTACTTGCTGGGAAGAGACGTGAGTGCTATTTGCACTTTATATGGCATTTGGAGCACAACAGTCACTCTTCTTACCAGAAAACAACTCTTGCTTGTAGGACCAAAATCTGCATGTGACTCAACTCCATTTAGGACTGGGACAAACGCGAGCTTGCCTTACAAGAAACACACTCTGCTTCAGAGAAAAGAGCACTCTTCTACTCTACTGTGTTTCCTATGGCGTCCGAACAGTGAGCTTGCTCAGAACCAAAAAACTGTGCTTCCTACACTCACGGCCATATCTAGTTCAAATCTGCTTAGGAACCTGACAAGAACAGTAGATCCTCTTCAGTACAATACACTATACTGCTGGGAAAAGACAACAGTGCTATTAGTCCTGTGTATGGCAATGGCAGCGCAATAGTGACTCTTCTTACCATAAAACAACTCTTGCTCGTAGGACCAGAAACTGCATGTGATTACACTCCATTTAGGACTGGGAAACAAACGCTAGCTTGCCTTACAAGAAACACACTCTGCTTTAAAGAAAAGAGCACTCTTCTACTCTACTGTGTTTCCTAAAGGGCCAGAACAGTGAGCTTGCTCAGAAGAAAAGAACTGTGCTTCCTACACTCGGGCCATATCTAGTTCAACTCTGCTTAGGAAACTGACAAGAACAGTAGCTCCTCTTCAGTCCAATACACTGTACTTGCTGGGAACAGACGCGAGTGCTATTTGCACTGTATATGGCATTTGGAGCGCAACAGTGACTCTTCTTACCAGAAAACAACTCTTGCTCATAGGACCAAAAACTGCATGTGACTCATCTCCATTTAGGACTGGAAAACAAACGCGAGCTCTCCTTACAAGAAACACACTCTGCTTTTAAGAAAAGTGCACTCTTCTACTCTACTGTGTTTCCTATAGGGCCAGAACAGTGAGCTTGCTCAGAACATAAGAACTGTGCTTCCTACACACAAGGGCCATATCTAGTTCAACTCTGCTTAGGAAAGTGACAAGAAGAGTAGATCCTCTTCAGTCCTATACACTGTACTTGCTGAGAACAGACTCCAGTGCAATTTGTCCTGTGTATGGCAATGGCAGCACAATATTGACTATTCTTACCAGAAAACAACTCTTGCTCATAGGAACAGAAACTGCACGGGATTCAACTCCATTTAGGACTGGGAAACAAACGCTAGCTCTCCTTACAAGTAACACACTCTGCTTTTGAGAAAAGAGCACTCTTCTACTCTACTGTGTTTCCTATGGGGTCCAAACAGTGAGCTTGCTCAGAACAAAAGAACTGTGATTCCTACACACACCGACCATATCTAGTTCAACTCTGCTTAGGAAACTGACAAGAACAGTAGCTCCTCTTCAGTCCAATACACTGCACTTGCTGGGAACAGACGCGAGTGCTATTTGCACTGTGTATGGCAATGGAAGCACAATAGTAACTTTCCTTACCAGAAAACAAGTCTTGCTCATAGGACCGGAAAATGCCTGTGATTGAACTCCATTTAGGACTGGGAAACAAACGCTAGCTCGCCTTACAAGAAACACACTCTGCTTTAGAGAAAAGAGCACTCTGCTACTCTACTGTGTTTCCTATGGGGTCCAAACAGTGAGCTTGCTCAGAACAAAAGAACTGTGCTTCCTACACGGGAAATATCTAGCTCAACTCTGCTTAGGAAACTGACAAGAACAGTAGCTCCTATTCAGTCCAATACACTATACTTGCTGGGAACAGATGCGAGAGCTATTTGCACTGTGTATGGAATTTGGAGCGCTATAGTGACTCTTCTTACCAGAAAACAACTCTTGATCGTAGGACCAAAAACTGCCTGTGACTCAACTCCATTTAGGACTGGGAAACAAACGCGAGCTCGCCTTACAAGAAACACACTCTGCTTTAGAGAAAAGAGCACTCTTCTTCTCTACTGTGTTTCCTATGGCGTCCGAACAGTGAGCTTGCTCAGAACAAAAAAACTGTGCTTCCTACACACACGGCCATATCTAGTTCAAATCTGCTTAGGAACCTGACAAGAACAGTAGATCCTCTTCCGTCCAATACACTGTACTTGCTGGGAAAAGACGCCAGTGCTATTTTTCCTGTGTATGGCAATGGCAGCGCAATAGTGACTCTTCTTACCAGAAAACAACTCTTGTTTGTAGGACCAGAAACTGCATGTGATTCAACTCCATATTGGACTGGGAAACAAACGCTAGCTCGCCTTACAAGAAACACACTCTGCTTTTGAGAAAAGAGCACTCTTCTACTATACTATGTTTCCTATAGGGCCAGAACAGTGAGCTTGCTCAGAACAAAAGAACTGTTCTTCCCACACACATGGCCATATCTAGTTCAACTCTGCTTAGGTACCTTACAAGAACCGTAGATCCTCTTCAGTCCAATACACTGTGCATGCTGGGAACAGACGCGAGTGCTCTTTGCCTGTGTATGACAATGGGAGCACAATAGTGACTCTTCTTAGCAGAAAACAACTCTTGCTCGTAGGACCAGAAACTGCATGTGATGCAACTCCATTTAGGACTGGGAAACAAATGCTAGCTCGCCTTACAAGAAACACACTCTGATTTAGAGAAAAAAGCACTCTTCTACTCTACTGTGTTTCCTAAGAGGTCCGAACAATGAACTTGCTCAAACCAAAAGAACTGTGCTTCCTACACACAAGGCCATATCTAGTTCAATTCTGCTTAGGAACCTGACAAGAACAGTAGCTCCTCTTCAGTCCAAAACACTGTACTTGCTTGGAACAGACTCCAGTGCTATTTGTCCTGTGTATGGCAATGGCAGCGCAATATTTACTATTCTTACCATAAAACAACTCTTGACAATAGGACCAGAAACTGCATGGGATTCAACTCCATTTAGGACTGGGAAACAAACGCTAGCTCGCCTTACAAGAAACACACTCTGCTTTTGAGAAAAGAGCACTCTTCTACTCTACTGTGTTTCCTATGGGGTCCAAACAGTTAGCTTGCTCAGAACAAAAGAACTGTGCTTCCTACACACACCGACCATATCTAGTTCAACTCTGCTTAGGAAACTGACAAGAACAGTAGCTGCTATTTAGTCCAATACACTGTACTTGCTGGGAACAGACGCTAGTGCTATTTGCACTGTGTATGGCAATGGGAGCACGATAGTAACTTTCCTTACCAGAAAACAACTCTTGCTCATAAGACCGGAAACTGCCTGTGATTGATCTCCAATTAGGGCTAGGAAACAAACGCTAGCTCGCCTTACAAGAAACACACTCTGCTTTAGAGAAAAGAGCACTCTTCTACTCTACTGTGTTTCCTATGAGGTCCGAACAGTGAGCTTGCTCAGAACAAAAAAAAAACGTCATTCCTACACACACCGTCACACCTAGTTCAATTATGCTTAGGAACCTGACAAGAACAGCAGATCCTCTTCAGTCCAATACACTGTACTGCTGAGAACAGACAACAGTGCTATTTGTCCTGTGTATGGCAATGGCAGCGCAATAGTGACTCTTCTTACCATAAAACAACTCTTGCTCGTAGGACCAGAAACTGCATGTGATTCAACTCCATTTAGGACTGGGAAACAAACGCTAGCTCGCCTTACAAGAAACACACTCTGCTTTTGAGAAAAGTGCACTCTTCTACTCTACTGTGTTTCCTATGGGGTCCAAAGAGTGAGCATGCTCAGAACAAAAGAACTGTGCTTCCTACACACACGGACCATATCTAGTTCAGCTCTGCTTAGGAAACTGACAAGAACAGTAGCTCCTCTTCAGTCCAATACACTGTACTTGCTGGGAACAGACGCCAGTGCTATTTGTCCTGTGTAGGGCAATGGCAGCACAATATTGACTCTTCTTACCAGAAAACAACTCTTGCTCGTAGGACCAGAAACTGCATGTGATTCAACTCCATTTAGGACTGGGAAACAAACGCTAGCTCGCCTTACAAGAAACACACTCTGCTTTTGAGAAAAGAGCACTCTTCTACTCTACTGAGTTTCCTATGGGGTCTGAACAGTGAGCTTGCTCAGAACAAAAGAACTGTGCTTCCTACACACACGGCCATATCTAGTTCAATTATGCTTAGGAACCTGACAAGAACAGTAGATCCTCTTCAGTCCAATACACTGTACTTGCTAGGAACAGACGCCAGTGTAATTTGTCCTGTGTATGGCAATGGCAGCGCAATAGTGACTCTTCTTACCATAAAACAACTCTTGATCGTAGAACCAAAAACTGCCTGTGACAACTCCATTTAGGACTGGTAAACAAAGGCGAGCTCGTCTTACAAGAAACACACTCTGCTTTAGAGAAAAGAGCACTCTTCTACTCTACTGTGTTCCCTATGGGGTCCAAACAGTGAGCTTGCTCAGAACAAAAAAATTGTGCTTCCTACAAACATGGCCATATCTAGTTCAAGTCTGATTAGGAACCTGACAAGAACAGTAGATCCTCTTCTGTCCAATGCACTGTATTTGCTGGGAAGAGACACCAGTGCTATTTGTCCTGTGTATGGCATTGGCAGCACAATAGTGACTCTTCTTACCAGAAAACAACTCTTGCTTGTAGGACAAGAAACTGCATGTGATTCAACTACATTTAGGACTGGGAAACAAACGCTAGCTCGCCTTACAAGAAACACACTCTGCTTTAGAGAAAAGAGCACTCTTCTACTCTACTGTGTTTCCTATGGGGTCCAAACAGTGAGCTTGCTCAGAACAAAAGAACTGTGCTTAATACACACGCGGGACATATCTCGTTCAACTCTGTTTAGGAAACTGACAGAAACAGTAGCTCCTGTTCAGTCTGAAACACTGTACTTGCTGGGAACAGACGTGAGTGCTATTTGCACGGTTTATGGCAATGGGAGCGCAATAGTGACTTTCCTTACCAAAAAACAACTCTTGCTCGTAGGACCAGAAACTGCATGTGATTCAAATCCATATAGAACTGGGAAACAAACGCTAGCTCGCCTTACAAGAAATACACTCAGCTTTTGAGAAAAGAGCACTCTTCTACTCTACTGTGTTTCCTATAGGGCCAGAACAGTGAGCTTGCTCAGAACAAAAGAACTGTGCTTCCTACACACACGGCCATATCTAGTTCAACTCTGCTTAGGAACCTGACAAGAACAGCAGATCCTCTTCAGTCCAATACACTGTACATGCTGGGAACAGACGCGTGTGCTATTTGCCCTGTGTATGACAATGGGAGCACAATAGTTACTCTTCTTACCAGAACACAACTCTTGCTCATAGGACCAGAAAGTGCATGTGATTCAACTCCATTTAGGACTGTGAAACAAACACTAACTCGCTTTACAAGAAACACACTCTGAGTTAGAGAAAAAAGCACTCTTCTACTCTATTGTGTTTCCTAAGAGGTCCGAACAGTAAACTTGCTCAGAACAAAAGAACTGTGCTTCCTACACACACGGCCATATCTAGTTCAATTCTGCTTAGGAACCTGACAAGAACAGTAGATCTTCTTCAGTCCAATACACTGTACTTGCTGGGAAGAGACTCCAGTACTATTTGTCGTGTGTATGGCAATGGCAGCGCAATATTGACTCTTCTTACCAGAAAACAACTCTTGCTCATAGGACCGGAAACTGCCTGTGATTGAACTCCATTTAAAACTAGGAAACAAACGCTAGCTCGCCTTACAAGAAACACACTCTGCTTTTGAGAAAAGAGCACTCTTCTACACTACTGTGTTTCCTATGAGTTCCGAACAGTGAGCTTGCTGAGAACAAAAAATCCAGCTTCCTACACACACCGCCACACCTAGTTCAATTCTGCTTAGGAACCTGACAAGAACAGTAGATCCTCTTCAGTCCGATATGCTGTACTTCCTGGGATCAGAAACGAGTGCTATTTGCACTGTGAATGGCAATGGGAGCGCAATAGAGACTTTCCTTACCAGAAAACAACTCTTGCTCGTAGGACCAGAAACTGCATGTGATTCAACTCAATTTAGGACTAGGAAACAAATGCTAGCTTGCCTTACATGAAACACACTCTGCTTTAGAGAAAAGAGCACTCTTCTACTCTACTGTCTTTCCTATGGGGTCCGAACAGTGAGCTTGCTCAGAACAAAAGAACTGTGCTTCCTACACACACGGGCCATATCTAGTTCAACTCTGCTTAGGAAACTGACAAGAACAGTAGCTCCTCTTCAGTCCAATACACTGTACTTGCGGGGAACAGACGCGAGTGCTATTTGCACTGTGTATGGCTATTGGAGCACAATAGTGACTCGTCTTATCAGAAAACAACTCTTGCTCGTAGGACAAAAAACTGCATGTGACTCAACTCCATTCATGACTGGGAACCATCGCTAGCTCGCCTTCCAAGAAACACACTCTGCTTTTGAGGAAAGAGCACTCTGTACTCTACTGTGTTTCCTATGGGGTCCGAACAGTGAGCTTGCTCAGAACAAAAAAACTGTGCTTCCTACACACACGGCCATATGTAGTTCAAGTCTGCTTAGGAACCTGACAAGAACAGTAGATCCTCTTCCATCCAATACACTGTACTTGCTGGGAAAAGACGCCAGTGTTATTTGTCCTGTGTATGGCAGTGGCAGCTCAATAGTGACTCTTCTTAACAGAAAACAACTCTTGCTTGTAGGACCAGAAACTGCATTTGATTCAACTCCATTTAGGACTGGGAAACAAACGCTAGCTCGCCTTACAAGAAACACACTCTGCTTTTGAGAAAAGAGCACTCTTCTACTCTACTGTGTTTCCTATGGTGTCCAAACAGTGAGCTTGCTCAGAACAAAAGAACTGTGCTTCCTACACACATGAGCCATATCTAGTTCAACTCTGCTTAGGAAACTGACAAGAACAGTACCTCCTCTTCAGTCCAATACACTGTACATGCTGGGAACAGACGCGAGTGCTATTTGCACTGTGTATGTCAAGGGGAGCGCAATAGTGACTTTCCTTAACAGAAAACAACTCTTGCTCATAGGACCAGAAACTGTATGTGATTCAACTCCATTGAGGACTGGTAAACAAACGCTAGCTCGCCTTACAAGAAATACAATCTGCTTTAGAGAAAAGAGCTCTCTTCTACTCTAAAGTGTTTCCTGTAGGGCCAGAACAGTGAGCTTGCTCAGAACAAAAGAACTGTGCTTCCAACACACACGGCCATATCTAGTTCAATTCTGATTAGAAACCTGACAAGAACAGTAGATCCTCTTCAGTCCAATACACTGTACTTGCTGGGAACAGACGGCAGTGCTATTTGTCCTGTCTATGGCAATGGCAGCGCAATAGTGACTATTCTTACCATAAAAAACTCTTGCTCGTAGCAGCAGAAACTGCATGTGATTCAACTCCATTTAGGACTGGGAAACAAACGCTAGCTCGCCTTACAAGAAACACACTCTGCTTTAGAGAAAAGAGCACTCCTCAACTCTACTGTGTTTCCTATAGCGCCAGAACAGTGTGCTTGCTCAGAACAAAAGAACTGTGCTTTCTACACACACGGGCCATATGTAGCTCAACTCTGCTTTGGAAACTGACAAGAACAGTAGCTCCTCTTCAGTCCAATAAACTGTACTTGCTGGGAAAAGACGCGAGTGCTATTTGCACTGTGTATGTCAATGGGAGCGCAATAGTGACTTTCCTTACCAGAAAACAACTCTTGCTCGTAGGACCAGAAACTGTATGTGATTCAACGCCATTTAGGACTGGGAAACAATTGCTACCTCGCTTACAAGAAACACAATCTGCTTTAGAGAAAAGAGCACTCTTCTACTCTACTGTGTTTACTATGGTGTCCGAACAGTGAACTTGCTCAGAACAAAAAAAACTGTGCTTCCTACACACACGGCCATATCTAGTTCAATTCTGCTTATAAACCTGACAAGAACAGTAGATCCTCTTCAGTCCAATACACTGTACTTCCTGGCAACAGACGCCAGTGCTATTTGTCCTGTGTATGGCAATGGCAGCGCAATAGTGACTCTTCTTACCAGAAAACAACTCTTGCTCGTAGGACAAAAAACTGCATGTGATTCAACTCCATTTAGGACTGGGAAACAAACGCTAACTCGCCTTACATGAAACACACTCTGCTTTAGAGAAAAGAGCACTCTTCTACTCTACTGTGTTTCCTGTAGGGCCAGAACAGTGAGATTGCTCAAAACAAAAGAACTGTGCTTCCTACACACGGGCCATATCTAGTTCAACTCTGCTTAGGAAACTGACAAGAGCAGTAGCTCCTCTTCAGTCCGATACACTGTAATTGCTGGGAACAGACGCGAGTGCTATTTGCACTGTGTATGGCAATGGGAGCGCAAAGTGACTTTCCTTACCAGAAAACAACTCTTGCTTGTAGGACCAGAAATTGCATGGGATTCAACTCCATTTAGGACTGGGAAACAAATGCTAACTCCTCTTACATGAATCACACTCTGCTTTTGAGAAAAGAGCACTCTTCTACTCTACTGCGTTTCCTATGTTGTCCAAACAGTGAGCTTGCTCAGAACAAAAGAACTGTGCTTCCTACACACACGGGCCATATCTCGTTCAACTCTGCTTAGGAAACTGACAAGAACAGTAGCTCCTCTTCAGTCTGATACACTGTACTTGCTGGGAACAGATGCGAGGGCTATTTGCACTGTGTATGTCAATGGGAGCACAATAGTGTCTTCCTTACCAGAAAACAACTCTTGCTCGTAGGACCAGAAAGTGCATGTGAATCCACTCCATTTAGGACTGGGAAACAAACGCTGGTCGACTTAAAAGAAACACACTCTGCTTTTGAGAAAAGAGCACTCTTCTACTCTACTGTGTTTCCTATAGTGCCAGAACAGTGAGCTTGCTCAGAACAAAAGAACTGTGCTTCCTACACACACGGCCATATCTAGTTCAACTCTGCTTAGGAACATGACAAGAACAGTAGATCCTGTTCAGTCCAATACACTGTACATACTGGGAACAGACGCCAGTGCTATTTGCCCTGTGTATGACAATTGGAGCACAATAGTGACTCTTCTTACCAGAAAACAACTCTTGCTCGTAGGACAGGAAACTGCATGTGATTCAACTCCATTTAGGACTGGGAAACAAACGCTAGCTGGCCTTACAAGGAACACACTCTGCTTAGAGAAAAGAGCACTCTTCTACTCTACTGTGTTTCCTATGGGGTCCGAACAGTGAGCTTGCTCAGAACAAAAAAAAACTGTGCTTCCTACACACATGGCCATATCTAGTTCAATTCTGCTTATAAACCTGACAAGAACAGTAGATCCTCTTCAGTCCAATACACTGTACTTGCTGGGAACAGACAACAGTGCTATTTGTCCTGTGTATGGCAATGGCAGCGCAATAGTGACTCTTCTTTCCAGAAAACAACTCAGCTCTTAGGATCAGAAACTGCATGTGATTCAACTCCATTTAAGACTGCGAAACAAACACTAGCTCGCCTTACAAGAAAACACTCTGCTTTTGAGAAAAGCGCACTCTTCTACTTTACTGTGTTTCCTATGGGGTCCAAACAGTGAGCTTGCTCAGAACAAAAAACTGTGCTTCCTACACACGGACAATATCTAGTTCAACTCTGCTTAGGAAACTGACAAGAACAGTAGCTCCTCTTCATACCGATACACTGTACTTGCTGTGAACAGACGCGAGAGCTATTTGCACTGTGTATGGCAATGGGAGCACAACAGTTACTTCCTTACCAGAAAAAAACTCTTGCTCGTAGGACCAGAAACTGCATATGATTCAACTCCATTTAGGACTGGGAAACAAACGCTAGCTCGCCTTACAAGAAACACACTCTGCTTTTGAGAAAAGAGCACTCTTCTACTCTACTGTGTTTCCTATTGGGCCAGAACAGTGAGCTTGCTGAGAACAAATGAACTGTGCTTCCTAAACACACGGTCATATCTAGTTCAATTCTGCTTAGGAAACTGACAAGAATAGTAGATCCTCTTCAGTCCACAACACTGTACTTGCTGGGAACAGACGCGAGTGCTATATGCCCTGTGTATGACAATGGGAGCACAATAGTGACTCTTCTTACCAGAAAACAACTCTTGATCATAGGACAAGAAACTGCATGGGATTCAACTCCATTTACGACTGGGAAACAAATGCTAGCTCGCCTTCCAAAAACACACTCTGCTTTTGAGAATAGAGCACTGTTCTACTCTACTGTGTTTCCTATGTTTCCGAACAGTGAGCTTGCTCAGAACAAAAAAACTGTGCTTCCTACACACACGGCCATATCTAGTTCAAGTCTGCTTAGGAACCTGACAAAAACAGTAGCTCCTATTCAGTCTGATACACTGTACTTGCTGGGAACAGACGCGAGTGCTATTTGAACTGTATATGACATTTGGAGCGCAACAGTGACTCTTCTTACCAAAAAACAACTCTTGCTCGTAGGACCAAAAACTGCATGTGACTCAACTCCATTTAGGACTGGGAAACAAACACGAGCTCGCCTTACAAGAAACACACTCTGCTTTTAAGAAAAGTGCACTCTTCTACTCTACTGTGTTTCCTATAGGGCCAGAACAGTGTGCTTGCTCAGAACATAAGAACTGTGCTTCCAACACACACGGGCCATATCTAGTTCAACTCTGCTTAGGAAACTGACAAGAATAGTAGCTCCTCTTCAGTCTGATACACTGTACTTGCTGGGAACAGACGCATGTGCTATTTGCACTGTGTATGGCAATGGGAGCGCAATAGTGACTTTCCTTACCAAAAAACAACTCTTGCTCGTAGGACCAGAAACTGCATGTGATTCAACTCCATATAGGACTGGAAAACAAACACTAGCTCCCCTTACAAGAAACACATTCTGCTTTAGAGAAACGAGCACTCTTCTACTCTACTGTGTTTCCTATAGGGCCAGAACAGTGAGCTTGCTCAGAAGAAAAGAACTGTGCTTCCTACACTCGGGCCATATCTAGTTCAACTCTGCTTAGGAAACTGACAAGAACAGTAACTCCTCTTCAGTCCAATACACTGTACTTGCTCTGAACAGACGCGAGTGCTATTTGCACTGTGTATGGCAATTGGAGCACAATAGTGACTCGTCTTACCAGAAATCAACTATTGCTCATAGGACAAAAAACTGCATGTGACTCAACTCCATTTAGGCCTGGGAAACAAACGCGAGTACGCCTTACAAGAAACACACTCTGCTTTTGAGAAAAGAGCACTCTTCTACTCAACTGTGTTTCCATTAAGACCAAAACAGTGAGCTTGCTCAGAACAAAAGAACTGTGCTTCCTACACATACGGTCATATCTAGTTCAATTCTGCTTAGGAAATTGACAAGAATAGTAGATCCTCTTCAGTGCAATACACTGTACTTGCTGGGAACAGATGCCAGTGCTATTTGTCCTGTGTATGGCAATGGCAGCGCAATAGTGACTATTCTTACCATAAAACAACTCTTGCTCGTAGGACCAGTAACTGCATGTGATTCAACTCCATTTAGGACTGGGACACAAACCCTAGCTTGCCTTACAAGAAACACACTCTGCTTTAGAGAAAAGAGCACTCTTCTACTCTACTGTGTTTCCTATAGGGCCAGAACAGTGAGCTTGCTCAGAACAAAAGAACTGTGCTTCCTACACACACGGCCATATCTAGTTTAACTCTGCTTAGGAACCTGAGAAGAACAGTAGATCCTCTTCAGTCCAATACACTGTACATGCTGGGAACAGACGCCAGCGCTATTTGCCCTGTGTATGACAATGGGAGCACAATAGTGACTCTTCTTACCAGAAAACAACTCTTGCTCATAGGACCAGAAACTGCATGTGATTCAACTCCATTTAGGACTGGGAAACAAACGATAGCTCGTTTTACAAGAAACACACTCTGCTTTTGAGAAAAGAGCACTCTTCTACTCTACAGTGTTTCCTATCGGGCCAGAACAGTGAGCTTGCTCAGAACAAAAGAACTGTGCTTCCTACACACACGGACCATATCTAGTTCAACTCTGCTTAGGAAACTGACAAGAACAGTAGCTCCTATTCAGTCCAATACACTGTACTTGCTGGGAACAGATGCAAGTGCTATTTGCACTGTGTTTGGCAATGAAAGTGCAATAGTGACTCTTCTTACCAGAAAAAAACTCTTGCTCGTAGGACCAAAAACTGCATGTGTCTCAACTCCATTTAGGACTGGGAAAGAAATGCTAGCTCGCCTTACAAGAAAAACTCTGTGCTTTTGACAAAAGAGCATTCTTCTACTATACTGTGTTTCCTATAGGGCCAGATGAGTGAGCTTCCTCAGAACAAAAGAAATGTGCTTCCTGCACACAGGGGCCATATCTATTCAATTCTGCTTAGGAAACTGACAAGAACAGTAGATCCTCTTCAGTCCAATACACTGTACATGCTGGGAACAGACATCAGTACTATTTGCCCTGTGTATGACAATGGGAGCACAATAGTGACTCTTCTTACCAGAAAACAACTCTTGTTCCTAGGACCAGAAACTGCATGTGACTCAACTCCATTTAGGACTGGGAAACAAATGCTAGCTCGCCTTACAAGAAATACACTCTGCTTTTGAGAAAGAGCACTCTTCTACTCTACTGTGTTTCCTGTAGGGCCAGAACAGTGAGCTTGCTCAGAATAAAAGAACTGTGCTTCCTACACACATGGCCATATCTAGTTCAATTCTGTTTAGGAACCTGACAAGAACAGTAGATCCCCTTCAGTCCAATACACTGTACTTGCTGGGAACAGACGCCAGTGCTATTTGTCCTGTGTATGGCAATGGCAGCGTAATAGTGACTATTCTTACCATAAAACAACTATTGCTCGTAAGACCAAAAACTGCATGTGATTCAACTCCATTTAGGACTGGGAAACAAATGCTAGCTCGCCTTACAAGAAACACACTCTGCTTTTGAGAAAAGAACACTCTTCTACTCTATTGTGTTTCCTACGGGGTCCAAACAGTGAGCTTGCTCAGAACAGAAAACTGTGCTTCCTACACACGGACCATATCTAGTTCAACTCTGCTTAGGAAACCTACAAGAACAGTAGCTCCTCTTCAGTCCTATACACTGTACTTGTTGGGAACAGACGCGAGTGCTATTTGCACTGTGTATGGCAATGGGAGCGCAATAGTGACTTTCCTTACCAGAAAACAACTCTTGCTCGTAGGACCAGAAACTGCATGTGATTCAACTCCACGTAGGACTGGGAAACAAACACTAGTTCGCCTTACAAGAAACACACCCTGCTTTTGAGAAAAGAGCACTCTTCTACTCTACTGTGTTTCCTATGTGGTCAAAACAGTGAGCTTGCTCAGAACAAAAGAACTGAGCTTCCTACACACACGGGCCATATCTCGTTCAACTCTGCTTAGGAAACTGACAACAACAGTAGCTACTCTTCAGTCTGATACACTGTACTTGCTGGGAACAGACGCGAGTGCTATATGCTCTGTGCATGGCAATGGGAGCACAATAGTGACTCTTCTTACCAGAAAACAACTCTTGCTCGTAGGACCAGAAACTGCATGAGATTCAACACCATTTAGGACTGGGAAACAAACGCTAGCTCGCATTACAAGAAACACACTCTGCTTTTTAGAAAAGAGCCCTCTTATACTCTAAAGTGTTTCCTATAGGGCCAGAACAGTGAGCTTGCTCAGAAAAAAAAACTGTGCTTCCTACACACACGGGCCATATCTAGTTCAACTCTGCTTAGGAAACAGACAAGAACAGTAGCTCCTCTTCAGTACAATACACTGTACTTGCGGGGAACAGACCCCAGTGCTATTTGCACTGTGTATGGCAATTGGAGCACAATAGTGACTTGTCTTACGAGAAAACAAATCTTGCTCGTAGGACAAAAAACTGCATGTGACTCAACTCCATTTAGGACTAGGAAACAAACGCTAGCTCGACTTCCAAGAAACACACTCTGCTTTTGAGAAAAGAGCACTCTTCTACTCTACTGTGTTTCCTAGGTGTTCCGAAAAGTGAGCTTGCTCAAAACAAAAAAAACTGTGCTTCCTGCACACACGGCCATATCTAGTTCAAGTCTGCTTAGGAAACTGACAAGAACAGTAGATCCTCTTCAGTCCAATACACTGTACTTGCTGGGAAGAGACGCCAGTGCTATTTGTCCTGTGTATGGCAATGGCAGCGCAATAGTGACTCTTCTTACCAGAAAACAACTCTTGCTCGTAGGACCAGAAACTGCATGTGATTCCACTCCATTTAGGACTGGGAAACAAATGCTAGCTCGCCTTACAAGAAACACACTCTTCTTTTGAGAAAAGAGCACTCTTCTACTCTACTGTGTTTCCTAAGTGGTCCGAACAGTGAGCTTGCTCAGAACAAAAGAACTGTGCTTTCAACACACACGGGCCATATCTAGTTCAACTCTGCTTAGGAAACAAACAAGAACAGTAGCTCCTCTTCAGTCCGATACACTGTACTTGCGGGGAACAGACGCGAGTGCTATTTGCATTGTGTATGGCATTGGAGCACAATAATGACTCGTCTTACGAGAAAAAAACTCTTGCTCGTAGGACAAAAAACTGCATGTGACTCAACTCCATTGAGGACTGGGAAACAAACGCTAGCTTGCCTTACAAGAAACACACACTGATTTTGAGAAAAGAGCACTCTTCTACTCTACTGTGTTTCCTATGGGGTCCGAACAGTGAGCTTGCTCAGAACAAAAGAACTGTGCTTCCTTCACACACGGCCATATCTAGTTCAATTCTGCTTAGGAACCTGACAAGAACAGTAGATCCTCTTCAGTCCAATACACTGTACTTGCTGGGAACAGAGGCCAGTGCTATTTGTCCTGTGTATGGCAATGGCAGCGCAATAGTGACTCTTCTTACCAGAAAACAACTCTTGCTTGTAGGACCAGAAACTGCATGTGATTCAACTCCATTTAGGACTGGGAAACAAAAGCTAGTTCACCTTACAAGAAACACACTCTGCTTTAGAGAAAAGAGCACTCTTCTACTCTATTGTGTTTCCTATAGGGCCAGAACAGTGAGCTTGCTCAGAACAAAAGAACTGTGCTTCCTACACACGGGCCATATCTAGTTCAACTATGATTAGGAAACTGACAAGAACAGTAGCTCCTCTTCAGTCCGATACACTGTACTTGCTGGGAACAGACGCGAGTGCTATTTGCACTGTGTATGGCAATGGGAGCACAATAGTGACTTTCCTTACCAGAAAACAACTCTTGCTCGTAAGACCAGAAACTGCATGAGATTCAACTCCATTTAGGACTGGGAAACAAATGCTAGCTCGCCTTACATGAAACACACTCTGCTTTTGAGAAAAGAGCACTCTTCTACTCTACTGTGTTTCCTATGTGTTCCGAACAGTGAGCTTGCTCAGAACAAAAGAACTGTGCTTCCTACACACATGGGCCATATCTAGTTCAACTCTGCTTAGGTTACTGACAAGAACAGTAGCTCCTCTTTCTTCCAATACACTGTACTTGCAGGGAACAGACGCGAGTGCTATTTGCACTGTGTATGGCAATTGGAGCACAATAGTGACTTGTCTTACGAGAAAAAAACTCTTGCTCGTAGGACAAAAAACTGCATGTGACTCAACTCCATTTAGGACTAGGAAACAAACGCTAGCTCGCCTTACAAGAAACACACTCTGCTTCAGAGAAGAGCACTCTTCTACTATACTGTGTTTCCTATAGGGCCAGAACAGTGAGCATGCTCAGAACATAAGAACTGTGCTTCCTACATACGGTCCATATCTAGTTGAACTCTGCTTAGGAAACTGACAAGAACAGTAGCTCCTATTCAGTCCAATACACTGTACTTGCTGGCAAAAGATGCGAGTGCTATTTGCCTTGTGTAGGGCAATGGGAGCGCAATAGTGACTTTCCTTACCAGAAAACAGCTCTTTATTGTAGGACCAGAAACTGCATGTGATTCAACTCCATTTAGGACTAGGAAACAAACGCTAGCTCGCCTTACAAAAACACACTCTGCTTTTGAGAAAAGAGCAGTCTTCTACTCTACTGTGTTTCCAATAGGGCCAGAACAGTGAGCTTGTTCAGAACATAAGAACTGTGCTTCCTACACACACGGGCCATATCTAGTTCAACTCTGCTTAGGAAACTGACAAGAACAGTAGCTCCTCTTCAGTCCGATACACTGTACTTGCTGGGAATAGACGCGAGAGCTATTTGGACTATGTATGGCAAAGGGAGCACAATAGTGACTTTCCTTACCAGAAAACAACGCTTGCTCTTAGGACCAGAAACTGCATGAGATTCAACTCCATTTAGGACTGGGAAACATACGCGAGCTCGCCTTACAAGAAACACACTCTGCTTTTGAGAAAAGTGCACTCTTCTACTCTACTGTGTTTCCTATGGTGTCCGAACAGTGAGCTTACTCAGAACAAAAGAACTGTGCTTCCTACACACACCGCCATATCTAGTTCAAGTCTGCTTAGGAACCTGACAAGAACAGTAGATCCTCTTCAGTCCAATACACTATACTTGCTGGGAATAGACGCCAGTGCTATTTGTCCTGTGTATGGCAATGGCAGCGCAATAGTGACTCTTCTTACCAGAAAACAACTCTTGCTCGTAGGACCAGAAACTGCATGTGATTCCACTCCATTTAGGACTGGGAAACAAACTCTAGCTTGCTTTACAAGAAACACACTCTGCTTTTGAGAAAAGATCACTCTTCTACTCTACTGTGTTTCCTAGGTGTTCCGAAAAGTGAGCTTGCTCAGAACAAAAAAACTGTGCTTCCTACACACACGGCCATATCTAGTTCAAGTCTGCTTAGGAACCTGACAAGAACAGTAGATCCTCTTCAGTCCAATACACTGTACTTGCTGGGAAGAGACGCCAGTGCTATTTGTCCTGTGTATGGCAATGGCAGCGCAATAGTGACTCTTCTTACCAGAAAACAACTCTTGCTTGTAGAACCAGAAACTGCATGTGATTCAACTCCATTTAGGACTGGCAAACAAAAGCTAGCTCACCTTACAAGGAACACACTCTGCTTTAGAGAAAAGAGCACACTTCTACTCTACTGTGTTTCCTATAGGGCCAGAACAGTGAGCTTGCTCAGAACAAAAGTACTGTGCTTCCTACACACGGGCCATATCTAGTTCAACTATGCTTAGGCAACTGACAAGAACAGTAGCTCCTCTTCAGTCCGATACACTGTACTTGCTGGGAACAGACGCGAGTGCTATTTGCACTGTGTATGTCAATGGGAGCGCAGTAGTGACTTTCCTTACCAGAAAACATCTCTTGCTCGTAAGACCAGAAACTGCATGTGATTCAACTCCATTTAGGATTGGGAAACAAATGCTAGCTCGCCTTACATGAAACACACTCTGCTTTTGAGAAAAGAGCACTCTTCTATTCTACTGTGTTTCCTATGGGGTCCGAACAGTGAGCTTGCTCAGAACAAAAGAACTGTGCTTCCTACACACATGGGCCATATCTAGTTCAACTCTGCTTAGGAAACTGACAAGAACAATAGCTCCTCTTCCGTCCAATACACTGTACTTGCAGGGAACAGACGCAAGTGCTATTTGCACTGTGTATGGCAATTGGAGCGCAATAGTGACTTCTCTTACCAGAAAACAACTCTTGCTCGTAGGACAAAAAACTGCATGTGACTCAACTCCATTTAACTGGGAAACAAACGCTAGCTCGACTTCCAAGAAACACACTCTGCTTTTGAGAAAAGAGCACTCTTCTACTCTACTGTGTTTCCTATGTGTTCCGAACAGTAAGCTTGCTCAGAACAAAAAAACTGTGCTTCCTACTCACACGGCCATATCTAGTTCAACTCTGCATAGGAAACTGACAAGAACAGTAGCTCCTCTTCAGTCCAATACACTGTACTTGCTGGGAAAAGATGCGAGTGCTATTTGTACTGTGGATGGCAATAGGAGCACAATAGTGACTTTCCTTACCAGAAAACAACTCTTGCTCGTAGGACCAGAAACTGCATGTGATTCAACTCCATTTATGACTGGGAAACAAATGCTAGCTCGCCTTACATGAAACACACTCTGCTTTTGAGAAAAGAGCACTCTTCTACTCTACTGTGTTTCCTATGGGGTCCGAACAGTGAGCTTGCTCAGAATAAAAGAACTGTGCTTCCTACATACACGGGCCATATCTAGTTCAACTCGGCTTATGAAACTGACAAGAACAGTAGCTCCTCTTCAGTCCAATACACTTTACTTGCGGGGAACAGACGCGAGTGCTATTTGCACTGTGTATGGCAATTTTAGCACAATAGTGACTTGTCTTACGAGAAAACAAATCTTGCTCGTAGGACAAAAAACTGCATGTGACTCAACTCCATTTAGGACTGGGAAACAAACGCTAGCTCGACTTCCAAGAAACACACTCTGCTTTTGAGAAAAGAGCACTCTTCTACTCTACTGTGTTTCCTAGGTGTTCCGAAAAGTGAGCTTGCTCAAAACAAAAAAACTGTGCTTCCTGCACACACGGCCATATCTAGTTCAAGTCTGCTTAGGAACCTGACAAGAACAGTAGATCCTCTTCAGTCCAATACACTGTACTTGCTGGGAAGAGACGCCAGTGCTATTTGTCCTGTGTATGTCAATGGCAGCGCAATAGTGACTCTTCTTACCAGAAAACAACTCTTGCTCGTAGGACCAGAAACTGCATGTGATTCCACTCCATTTAGGACTGGGAAACAAATGCTAGCTCGCCTTACAAGAAACACACTCTGCTTTTGAGAAAAGAGCACTCCTCTACTCTACTGTGTTTCCTATAGGGCCAGAACAGTGAGCTTGCTCAGAACAAAAAAAAATGTGCTTCCTACACACGGGCCATAAATAGTTCAACTCTGCTTAGGAAACTGAAAAGAACAGTAGCTCCTCTTCAGTCCGATACACTGTACTTGCTGGGAACAGACGTGAGTGCTATTTGCACTGTGTATGGCAATGGGAGCGCAATAGTGACTTTCCTTACCAGAAAACAACTCTTGCTCATAGGACCAGAAACTGCACGTGATTCAACTCCATTTAGGACTAGGAAACAAACGCTAGCTCGCCTTACAAAAACACACTCTGCTTTTGAGGAAAGAGCACTCTTCTACTCTACTGTGTTTCTTATAGGGCCAAAACAGTGAGCTTGCTCAGAACATAAGAACGGTGCTTCGTACACACATGGGCCATATCTAGTTGAACTCTGCTTAGGAAACTGACAAGAACAGTAGCTCCTCTTCAGTCCGATACACTGTACTTGCTGGGAACAGACGCGAGAGCTATTTGCACTATGTATGGCAAGGGGAGCACAATAGTGAATTTCCTTACCAGAAAACAACTCTTGCTCTTAGGACCAGAAACTGCATGTGATTCAACTCCATTTAGGACTGGGAAACAAACGCTAGCTCGCCTTAGAAGAACACACTCTGCTTTTGAGAAAAGAGCACTCTTCTACTCTACTGGGTTTCCTATGGTGTCCGAACAGTGAGCTTGCTCAGAACAAAAGAACTGTGCTTCCTACACACGGCCATATCTATTTCAATTCTGCTTAGGAACCTGACAAGGACAGTAGATCCTCTTCAGTCCAGTACACTGTAATTGCTGGTAAGAGACACCAGTGCTGTTTGTCCTGTGTATGGCAATGGCAGCACAATAGTGACTCTTCATACCAGAAAACAACTCTTGCTCATAGGACCACAAACTGCATGTGATTCAACACCATTTAGGACTGGGAAACCAAAGCTAGCTCACCTTACAAGAAACACACTCTGCTTTAGAGAAAAGCGCACTCTTCTACTCTACTGTGTTTCCTATAGGGCCAGAACAGTGAGCTTGCTCAAAACAAAAGAACTGTGCTTCCTACATACGGGCCATAACTAGTTCAACTCTGCTTAGGAAACTGACAAGAACAGTAGCTCCTCTTCAGTCCGATACACTGTACTTGCTGGGAACAGACGCGAGTGCTATTTGCACTGTGTATGTCAATGGGAGCGCAATAGTGACTTTCCTTACCAGAAAACAACTCTTGCTCGTAGGAACAGAAACTGCATGTGATTCCACTCCATTTAGGACTGGGAAACAAATGCTAGCTCGCCTTACATGAAACACACTCTGCTTTGGAGAAAAGAGCACTCTTCTACTCTACTGTGTTTCCTAAAGGGCCAGAACAGTGAGCTTGCTCAGAACAAAAGAACTGTGCTTCCTACACACGGGCCATAACTACTTCAACTCTGCTTAGGAAACTGACAAGAACAGTAGCTCCTCTTCAGTCCAATACACTGTACTTGCGGGGAACAGACGCGAGTGCTATTTGCACAGTGTATGGCATTGGAGCACAATAGTGACTTGTCTTACCAGAAAATAACTCTTGCTCGTTGGACAAAAAACTGCATGTGACTCAACTCCATTTAGGACTGGGAAACAAACGCTAGCTCGACTTCCAAGAAACACACTCTGCTTTTGAGAAAAGAGCACTCTTCTACCCTACTGTGTTTCCTATGTGTTCTGAACAGTGAGCTTGCTCAGAACAAAAAAACTGTGCTTCCTACACACACGGCCATATCTAGTTCAACTGTGCTTAGGAAACTGACAAGAACAGTAGCTCCTCTTCCGTCAAATACACTGTACTTGCGGGGAACAGACGTGAGTGCTATTTGCACTGGGTATGGCAATTGGAGCACAATAGTGACTTGTCTTACCAGAAAACAACTTTTGCTCATAGGACAAAAAACTTCATGTGACTCAACTCCATTTAGGACTGGGAAACAAACGCTAGCTCGCCTTACAAGAAACACACTACGATTTTGAGAAAAGAGCACTCTTCTACTCTACTGTGTTTCCTATGTGTTCCGAACAGTGAGCTTGCTCAGAACAAAAAAACTGTGCTTCCTACACACACGGGCATATCTAGTTCAAGTCTGCTTAGGAACCTGACAAGAACAGTAGATCCTCTTCAGTCCAATACACTGTACTTGCTGGGAACAGACGCCAGTGCTATTTGTCCTGTGTATGGCAATGGCAGTGCAATAGTGTCTCTTCTTACCAGAAAACAACTCTTGCTCATAGGACCAGAAACTGCATGTGATTCCACGCCATTTAGGACTGGGAAACAAATGCTAGCTCGCCTTACAAGAAACACACTCTGCTTTTGAGAAACGAGCACTCTTCTACTCTACTGTGTTTCCTATAGGGCCAGAACAGTGAGCTTGCTCAGAACAAAAGAACTGTGCTTCCTAAACACACGGCCATTTCTAGTTCAATTCTGCTTAGGAACCTGACAAGAACAGTAGATCCTCTTCAGTCCAATACACTGTAATTGCTGGGAACAGACGCCAATTCTGTTTGTCCTGTGTATGGCAATGGCAGCGCAATAGTGACTCTTCTTACCAGAAAACAACTCTTGCTCGTAGGACCAGAAACTGCATGTGATTCAACTCCATTTAGGACTGGGAAACAAAAGCTAGCTCACCTTACAAGAAACACACTCTGCTTTAGAGAAAGGAGCACTCTTCTACTCTACTGTGTTTCCTATAGGGCCAGAACAGTGAGCTTGCTCAGAACAAAAGAACTGTGCTTCCTACACACGGGACATATCTAGTTCAACTCCGCTTAGGAAACTGACAAGAACAGTAGCTCCTCTTCAGTCCGATACACTGTACTTGCTGGGAACAGAAGCGAGTGCTATTTGCTCTGTGTATGTCAATGGGAGCGCAAAAGTGACTTTCCTTACCAGAAAACAACTCTTGCTCGTAAGACCAGAAACTTCATGTGATTCAACTCCATTTAGGACTGGGAAACAAATGGTAGCTCGCCTTACATGAAACACACTCTGCTTTTGAGAAAAGAGCACTCTTCTACTCTACTGTGTTTCCTATGGGGTCCGAACAGTGAGCTTGCTCAGAACAAAAGAACTGTGCTTCGTACACACACGGGCCATATCTAGTTCAACTCTGCTTAGGAAACTGACAAGAACAGTAGCTCCTCTTCCGTCCAATACACTGTACTTGCGGGGAACAGACGCGACTGCTATTTGCACTGTGTATGGCAATTGGAGCACAATAGTGACTTGTCTTACCCGAAAACAACTCTTGCTCGTAGGACAAAAACTGCATGTGACTCAACTCCATTTAGGACTGGGAAACAAACGCTAGCTCGCCTTACAAGACACACACTCTGCTTTTGAGAAAAGAGCACTCTTCTACTCTACTGTGTTTCCTATAGGGCCAGAACAGTGAGCTTGCTCAGAACAAAAGAACTGTGCTTCCTACACACGGCCATATCTAGTTCAATTCTGCTTAGGAACCTGACAAGGACAATAGATCCTCTTCAGTCCAGTACACTGTAATTGCTGGGAACAGACACCAGTGCTGTTTGTCCTGTGTATGGCAATGGCAGCGCAATAGTGACTCTTCATACCAGAAAACAACTCTTGCTCGTAGGATCAGAAACGGCATGTGATTCAACAGCATTTAGGACTGGGAAACAAAAGCTAGCTCACCTTACAAGAAACACACTCTGCTTTAGAGAAAAGCGCACTCTTCTAGTCTACTGTGTTTCCTATAGGGCCAGAATAGTGAGCTTGCTCAGAACAAAAGAACTGTGCTTCCTACACATGGGCCATATCTAGTTCAACTGTGCTTAGGAAACTGACAAGAACAGTAGCTCCTCTTCAGTCCGATCCACTGTACTTGCTGGGAACAGACGCGAGTGCTATTTGCACTGTGTATGGCAATGGGAGCACAATAGTGACTTTGTTACCAGAAAACAATTCTTGTTCGTAAGACCAGAAACTTCATGTGATTCAACTCCATTTAGGACTGGGAAACAAACGCTACCTCGCCTTACATGAAACACATTCTGCTTTAGAGAAAAGAGCACTCTTCTACGCTACTGTGTTTCCTATGGGGTCAAAACAGTGAGCTTGCTCAGAACAAAAGAACTGTGCTTCCTACACACGCGGGCCATATCTAGTTCAACTCTGCTCAGGAAACTGACAAGAACAGTAGCTCCTCTTCAGTCCGATACACTGTACTTGCTGGGAACAGACGTGAGAGCTATTTGCACTATGTATAGCAAGGGGAGCACAATAGTGACTTTCCTTACCAGAAAACAGCTCTTGCTCTTAGGACCAGAAACTGTATGTAATTCAACTCCATTTAGGACTAGGAAACAAACGCTAGCTCACCTTACAAAAAACACACTCTGCTTTAGAGAAAAGAGCACTCTTCTACTCTACTGTGTTTCCTATAGGGCCAGAACAGTGAGCTTGCTCAGAACAAAAGAACTGTGCTTCCTACACACGGGCCATATCTAGTTCAACTCTGCTTAGGAAACTGACAAGAACAGTAGCTCCTCTTTAGTCCGATACACTGTACTTGCTGGGAACAGACGGGAGGGCTATTTGCACTGTGTATGGCAATGGGAGCGCAATAGTGACTTTCCTTACCAGAAAACAATTCTTGCTCGTAAGACCAGAAACTGCATGTGATTCAACTCCATTTATGACTGGGAAACAAACGCTAGCTTGCCTTACAAAAACACACTCTGCTTTTGAGAAAAGTGCACTCTTCTACTCTACTGTGTTTCCTATGTGTTCCAAACTGTGAGCTTGCTCAGAACAAAAAAACTGTGCTTCCTACACACACGGCCATATCTAGTTCAACTCTGCTTAGGAAACTGACAAGAACACTAGATCCTCTTCAGTCCAATACACTGTACTTGCTGGGAACAGACGCCAGTGCTATTTGTCCTGTGTATGGCAATGGCAGTGCAATAGTGACACTTCTTACCAGAAAACAACTCTTGCTCGTAGGACCAGAAACTGCATGTGATGCCACTCCATTTAGGACTGGGAAACAAACGCTAGCTCGCCTTACAAGAAACACACTTTGCTTTTGAGAAAAGAGCACTCTTCTACTCTACTGTTTTTCCTATGGGGTCCGAACAGTGAGCTTGCTCAGAACAAAAGAACTGTGCTTCCTACACACACGGGCCATATCTAGTTCAACTCTGCTTAGGAAACTGAAAAGAACAGTAGCTCCTCTTCCGTCCAATACACTGTACTTGCGGGGAACAGACGCGAGTGCTATTTGCACTGTGTATGGCAATTGGAGCACAATAGTGACTCGTCTTACCAGAAAACAACTCTTGCTCGTAGGACAAAAACTGCATGTGACTCAACTCCATTTAGGACTGGGAAACAAACGCTAGCTCGCCTTACAAGAAAGACACTCTGCTTTTGAGTAAAGAGCACTCTTCTACTCTACTGTGTTTCCTATAGGGCCAGAACAGTGAGCTTGCTCAGAACAAAAGAACTGTGCTTCCTACACACGGCCATATCTAGTTCAATTCTGCTTAGGAACCTGACAAGGACAATAGATCCTCTTCAGTCCAGTACACTGTAATTGCTGGGAACAGACACCAGTGCTGTTTGTCCTGTGTATGGCAATGGCAGCGCAATAGTGACTCTTCATACCAGAAAACAACTCTTGCTCGTAGGATCAGAAACGGCATGTGATTCAACAGCATTTAGGACTGGGAAACAAAAGCTAGCTCACCTTACAAGAAACACACTCTGCTTTAGAGAAAAGCGCACTCTTCTAGTCTACTGTGTTTCCTATAGGGCCAGAATAGTGAGCTTGCTCAGAACAAAAGAACTGTGCTTCCTACACATGGGCCATATCTAGTTCAACTGTGCTTAGGAAACTGACAAGAACAGTAGCTCCTCTTCAGTCCGATCCACTGTACTTGCTGGGAACAGACGCGAGTGCTATTTGCACTGTGTATGGCAATGGGAGCACAATAGTGACTTTGTTACCAGAAAACAATTCTTGTTCGTAAGACCAGAAACTTCATGTGATTCAACTCCATTTAGGACTGGGAAACAAACGCTAGCTCGCCTTACATGAAACACATTCTGCTTTAGAGAAAAGAGCACTCTTCTACGCTACTGTGTTTCCTATGGGGTCAAAACAGTGAGCTTGCTCAGAACAAAAGAACTGTGCTTCCTACACACGCGGGCCATATCTAGTTCAACTCTGCTCAGGAAACTGACAAGAACAGTAGCTCCTCTTCAGTCCGATACACTGTACTTGCTGGGAACAGACGTGAGAGCTATTTGCACTATGTATGGCAAGGGGAGCACAATAGTGACTTTCCTTACCAGAAAACAGCTCTTGCTCTTAGGACCAGAAACTGTATGTAATTCAACTCCATTGAGGACTAGGAAACAAACGCTAGCTCACCTTACAAAAAACACACTCTGCTTTAGAGAAAAGAGCACTCTTCTACTCTACTGTGTTTCCTATAGGGCCAGAACAGTGAGCTTGCTCAGAACAAAAGAACTGTGCTTCCTACACACGGGCCATATCTAGTTCAACTCTGCTTAGGAAACTGACAAGAACAGTAGCTCCTCTTTAGTCCGATACACTGTACTTGCTGGGAACAGACGGGAGGGCTATTTGCACTGTGTATGGCAATGGGAGCGCAATAGTGACTTTCCTTACCAGAAAACAATTCTTGCTCGTAAGACCAGAAACTGCATGTGATTCAACTCCATTTATGACTGGGAAACAAACGCTAGCTTGCCTTACAAAAACACACTCTGCTTTTGAGAAAAGTGCACTCTTCTACTCTACTGTGTTTCCTATGTGTTCCAAACTGTGAGCTTGCTCAGAACAAAAAAACTGTGCTTCCTACACACACGGCCATATCTAGTTCAACTCTGCTTAGGAAACTGACAAGAACACTAGATCCTCTTCAGTCCAATACACTGTACTTGCTGGGAACAGACGCCAGTGCTATTTGTCCTGTGTATGGCAATGGCAGTGCAATAGTGACACTTCTTACCAGAAAACAACTCTTGCTCGTAGGACCAGAAACTGCATGTGATGCCACTCCATTTAGGACTGGGAAACAAACGCTAGCTCGCCTTACAAGAAACACACTTTGCTTTTGAGAAAAGAGCACTCTTCTACTCTACTGTTTTTCCTATGGGGTCCGAACAGTGAGCTTGCTCAGAACAAAAGAACTGTGCTTCCTACACACACGGGCCATATCTAGTTCAACTCTGCTTAGGAAACTGAAAAGAACAGTAGCTCCTCTTCCGTCCAATACACTGTACTTGCGGGGAACAGACGCGAGTGCTATTTGCACTGTGTATGGCAATTGGAGCACAATAGTGACTCGTCTTACCAGAAAACAACTCTTGCTCGTAGGACAAAAACTGCATGTGACTCAACTCCATTTAGGACTGGGAAACAAACGCTAGCTCGCCTTACAAGAAAGACACTCTGCTTTTGAGTAAAGAGCACTCTTCTACTCTACTGTGTTTCCTATAGGGCCAGAACAGTGAGCTTGCTCAGAACAAAAACTGTGCTTCCTACACACGGCCATATCTATTTCAATTCTGCTTAGGAACCTGACAAGGACAGTAGATCCTCTTCAGTCCAGTACACTGTAATTGCTGGGAAGAGACACCAGTGCTGTTTGTCCTGTGTATGGCAATGGCAGCACAATAGTGACTCTTCATACCAGAAAACAACTCTTGCTCATAGGACTACAAACTGCATGTGATTCAACACCATTTAGGACTGGGAAACAAAAGCTAGCTCACCTTACAAGAAACACACTCTGCTTTAGAGAAAAGCGCACTCTTCTAGTCTACTGTGTTTCCTATAGGGCCAGAATAGTGAGCTTGCTCAGAACAAAAGAACTGTGCTTCCTACACATGGGCCATATCTAGTTCAACTCTGCTTAGGAAACTGACAAGAACAGTAGCTCCTCTTCAGTCCGATACACTGTACTTGCTGGGAACAGACACGAGTGCTATTTGCACTGTGTATGGCAATGGGAGCGCAATAGTGACTTTCCTTACCAGAAAACAACTCTTGCTCGTAAGACCAGAAACTTCATGTGATTCAACTCCATTTAGGACTGGGAAACAAATGGTAGCTCGCCTTATATGAAACACACTCTGCTTTTGAGAAAAGAGCACTCTTCTACTCTACTGTGTTTCCTATGGGGTCCGAACAGTGAGCTTGCTCAGAACAAAAGAACTGTGCTTCCTACACACACGGGCCATATCTAGTTCAACTCTGCTTAGGAAACTGACAAGAACAGTAGCTCCTCTTCTGTCCAATACACTGTACTTTCGTGGAACAGACGCGAGTGCTATTTGCACTGTGTATGGCAATTGGAGCACAGTAGTGACTCGTCTTACCAGAAAACAATTTTTCCTCGTAGGACAAAAAACTGCATGTGACTCAACTCCATTTAGGACTGGGAAACAAACGCTAGCTCGCCTTACAAGAAACACACTCTGCTTTTGAGAAAAGAGCACTCTTCTACTCTACTGTGTTTCCTATAGGGCCAGAACAGTGAGCTTGCTCAGAACAAAAGAACTGTGCTTCCTACACATGGGCCATATCTAGTTCAACTGTGCTTAGGAAACTGACAAGAACAGTAGCTCCTCTTCAGTCCGATACACTGTACTTGCTGGGAACAGACGCGAGTGCTATTTGCACTATGTATGGCAAGGGGAGCACAATAGTGACTTTCCTTACCAGAAAACAGCTCTTGCTCTTAGGACCAGAAACTGTATGTAATTCAACTCCATTTAGGACTGGGAAACAAACGCTAGCTCACCTTACAAAAAACACACTCTACTTTAGAGAAAAGAGCACTCTTCTAATCTACTGTGTTTCCTATAGGGCCAGAAGAGTGAGCTTGCTCAGAACAAAAGAACTGTGCTTCCTACACACGGGCCATATCTAGTTCAACTCTGCTTAGGAAACTGACAAGAACAGTAGCTCCTCTTCAGTCCAATACACTGTACTTGCTGGGAACAGACGCGAGTGCTATTTGCACTGTGTATGGCAATGGGAGCGCAATAGTGACTTTCCTTACCAGAAAACAACTCTTGCTCGTAAGACCAGAAACTGCATGTGATTCAACTCCATTTAGGACTGGGAAACAAATGCTAGCTCGCTTTACATGAAACACACTCTGCTTTTGAGAAAAGAGCACTCTTCTAATCTACTGTGGTTCCTATGGGGTCAGAACAGTGAGCTTGCTCAGAACAAAAGAACTGTGCTTCCTACACACACGGGCCATATCTAGTTCAACTCTGCTTAGGAAACTGACAAGAACAGTAGATCTTCTTCAGTCCAATACACTGTACTTGCGGGGAACAGACGCGAGCGCTATTTGCACTGTGTATGGCAATTGGAGCACAATAGAGACTCGTCTTACCAGAAAACAATTTTTGCTCGTAGGACAAAAAACTGCATGTGACTCAACTCCATTTAGGACTGGGAAACAAACGCTAGCTCGCCTTACAAGAAACACACTCTGCTTTTGAGAAAAGAGCACTCTTCTACTCTACTGTGTTTCCTATAGGGCCAGAACAGTGAGCTTGCTCAGAACAAAAGAACTGTGCTTCCTACACATGGGCCATATCTAGTTCAACTGTGCTTAGGAAAATGACAAGAACAGTAGCTCCTCTTCAGTCCGATCCACTGTACTTGCGGGGAACAGACGCGAGTGCTATTTGCACTCTGTATGGCAATTGGAGCACAATAGTGACTCGTCTTACCAGAAAACAACTCTTGCTCGTAGGACCAAAAACTCCATGTGACTCAACTCCATTTAGGACTGGGAAACAAATGCTAGCTCGCCTTACAAGAAACACACTCTGCTTTTGAGAAAAGAGCACTCTTCTACTCTACTGTGTTTCCTATGGGGTCCGAACAGTGAGCTTGCTCAGAACAAAAAAACTGTGCTTCCTACACACGGGCCAAATCTAGTTCAACTCTGCTTTGGAAACTGACAAGAACAGTAGCTCCTCTTCAGTCTGATACACTGTACTTGCTGGGAACAGACGCGAGTGCTATTTGCACTGTGCATGGCAATGGGAGCGCAATAGTGACTTTCCTTAACAGAAAACAACTCTTGCTCATAAGACCAGAAACTGCATGTGATTCAACTCCATTTAGGACTGGGAAACAAACGCTAGCTCGCCTTACAAGAAACACACTCTGCTTTTGAGAAAAGAGCACTCTTCTACTCTACTGTGTTTCCTATAGGGCCAGAACAGTGAGCTTGCTCAGAACAAAAGAACTGTGCTTCCTACACATGGGCCATATCTAGTTCAACTGTGCTTAGGAAACTGACATGAACAGTAGCTCCTCTTCAGTCCGATCCACTGTACTTGCTGGGAACAGACGCGAGTGCTATTTGCACTGTGTATGGCAATGGGAGCGCAATAGTGACTTTCCTTACCAGAAAACATCTCTTGCTCGTAAGACCAGAAACTGCATGTGATTCAACTCCATTTAGGACTGGGAAACAAATGGTAGCTCGCCTTACATGAAACACACTCTGCTTTTGAGAAAAGAGCACTCTTCTACTCTAGTGTGTTTCCTATGGGGTCCGAACATTGAGCTTGCTCAGAACAAAAGAACTGTGCTTCCTACACACACGGCCATATCTAGTTCAACTGTGCTTAGGAAACTGACAAGAACAGTAGCTCCTCTTCCGTCCAATACACTGTACTTGCGGGGAACAGACGCGAGTGCTTTTTGCACTGTGTATGGCAATTGGAGCACAATAGTGACTTGTCTTACCAGAAAACAACTTTTTCTCATAGTACAAAAAACTCCATGTGACTCAACTCCATTTAGGACTGGGAAACAAACGCTAGCTCGCGTTACAAGAAACACACTCTGCTTTTGAGAAAAGAGCACTCTTCTACTCTACTGTGTTTCCTATGTGTTCCAAACAGTGAGCTTGCTCAGAACAAAAAAACTGTGCTTCCTACACACACGGCCATATCTAGTTCAACTCTGCTTAGGAAACTGACAAGAACACTAGATCCTCTTCAGTCCAATACACTGTACTTGCTGGGAACAGACGCCAGTGCTATTTGTCCTGTGTATGGCAATGGCAGTGCAATAGTGACACTTCTTACCAGAAAACAACTCTTGCTCGTAGGACCAGAAACTGCATGTGATTCCACTCCATTTAGGACTGGGAAACAAACGCTAGCTCGCCTTACAAGAAACACACTTTGCTTTTGAGAAAAGAGCACTCTTCTACTCTACTGTTTTTCCTATGGGGTCCGAACAGTGAGCTTGCTCACAACAAAAGAACTGTGCTTCCTACACACACGGGCCATATCTAGTTCAACTCTGCTTAGGAAACTGACAAGAACAGTAGCTCCTCTTCCGTCCAATACACTGTACTTGCGGGGAACAGACGCGAGTGCTATTTGCACTGTGTATGGCAATTGGAGCACAATAGTGACTCGTCTTACCAGAAAACAACTCTTGCTCGTAGGACAAAAAACTGCATGTGACTCAACTCCATTTAGAACTGGGAAACAAATACTAGCTTGCCTTACAAGAAAGACACTCTGCTTTTGAGTAAAGAGCACTCTTCTACTCTACTGTGTTTCCTATAGGGCCAGAACAGTGAGCTTGCTCAGAACAAAGAACTGTGCTTCCTACACACGGCCATATCTATTTCAATTCTGCTTAGGAACCTGAGAAGGACAGTAGATCCTCTTCAGTCCAGTACACTGTAATTGCTGGGAAGAGACACCAGTGCTGTTTGTCCTGTGTATGGCAACTGGCAGCGCAATAGTGACTCTTCATACCAGAAAACAACTCTTGCTCATAGGACCACAAACTGCATGTGATTCAACACCATTTAGGACTGGGAAACAAAAGCTAGCTCACCTTACAAGAAACACACTCTGCTTTAGAGAAAAGCGCACTCTTCTACTCTACTGTGTTTCCTATAGGGCCAGAATAGTGAGCTTGCTCAGAACAAAAGAACTGTGCTTCCTACACATGGGCCATATCTAGTTCAACTCTGCTTAGGAAACTGACAAGAACAGTAGCTCCTCTTCAGTCCCATACACTGTACTTGCTGGGAACAGACACGAGTGCTATTTGCACTGTGTATGGCAATGGGAGCGCAATAGTGACTTTCCTTACCAGAAAACAACTCTTGCTCCTAAGACCAGAAACTTCATGTGATTCAACTCCATTTATAACTGGGAAACAAACTCTAGCTCGCTTTACAAGAAACACACTCTGCTTTGGAGGAAAAGAGCCACTCTTCTACTCTACTGTGTTTCCTATGGGGTCCGAACAGTGAGCTTGCTCAGAACAAAAGAACTATGCTTCCTACACACACGTGCCATATCTAGTTCAACTCTGCTTAGGAAACTGACAAGAACAGTAGCTCCTCTTCAGTCCGATACACTGTACTTTCTGGGAACAGACGCGAGTGCTATTTGCACTGTGTATGGCAATGGGAGCGCAATAGTGACTTTCCTTACCAGAAAACAACTCTTGCTCGTAAGACCAGAAATTGCATGTGATTCAACTCCATTTAGGACTGGGAAACAAATGCTAGCTCGCCTTACATGAAACACACTCTGCTTTTGAGAAAAGAGCACTCTTCTACTCTACTGTGTTTCCTATGGGGTCCGAACAGTGAGCTTGCTCAGAACAAAAGAACTGTGCTTCCTACACACACGGCCATATCTAGTTCAACTGTGCTTAGGAAACTGACAAGAACAGTAGCTCCTCTTCCGTCCAATACACTGTACTTGCTGGGAACAGACGCGAGTGCTATTTGCACTGTGTATGCAATTGGAGCACAATAGTGACTTGTCTTACCAGAAAACAACTTTTTCTCATAGTACAAAAAACTCCATGTGACTCAACTCCATTTTGGACTGGGAAACAAACGCTAGCTCGCGTTACAAGAAACACACTCTGCTTTTGAGAAAAGAGCACTCTTCTACTCTACTGTGTTTCCTATGGGGTCCGAACAGTGGGCTTGCTCAGAACAAAAAAAACTGTGCTTCCTACACACGGGCCAAATCTAGTTCAACTCTGCTTTGGAAACTGACAAGAACAGTAGCTCCTCTTCAGTCTGATACACTGTACTTGCTGGGAACAGACGCGAGTGCTATTTGCACTGTGCATGGCAATGGGAGCGCAATAGTGACTTTCCTTACCAGAAAACAACTCTTGCTCATAAGACCAGAAACTGCATGTGATTCAACTCCATTTAGGACTGGGAAACAAACTCTAGCTCGCCTTACATGAAACACACTCTGCTTTTCAGAAAAGAGCACTCTTCTACTCTACTGTGCTTCCTATGTGTTCTGAACAGTGAGCTTGCTCAGAACAAAAAAACTGTGCTTCCTACACACACGGCCATATCTAGTTCAAGTCTGCTTAGGAACCTGACAAGAACAGTAGATCCTCTTCAGTCCAATACACTGTACTTGCTGGGAACAGACGCCAGTGCTATTTGTCCTGTGTATGGCAATTGGAGCACAATAGTAACTTGTCTTACCAGAAAACAACTCTTGCTCGTAGGACAAAAAACTGCATGTGACTCAACTCCATTTGGGACTGGGAAGCAAACGCTAGCTCGACTTCCAAGAAACACACTCTGCTTTTGATAAAAGAGCACTCTTCTACTCTACTTTATTTCCTATAGGGCCAGAACAGTGAGCTTGCTCAGAACAAAAAAACTGTGCTTCCTACTCACACGGCCATATCTAGTTCAAGTCTGCTTAGGAACCTGACAAGTACAGTAGATCCTCTTCAGTTCAATACACTCTACTTGCTGGGAACAGACGCCAGTGCTATTTGTCCTGTGTATGGCAAAGGCAGCGCAATAGTTACTCTTCTTAACAGAAAACAACTCTTGCTCTTAGGACCAGAAACTTCATGTGATTCAACTCCATTTATAACTGGGAAACAAACTCTAGCTCGCTTTACAAGAAACACACTCTGCTTTTGAGAAAAGAGCACTCTTCTACTCTACTGTGTTTCCTATGGGGTCCGAACAGTGAGCTTGCTCAGAACAAAAGAACTATGCTTCCTACACACACGTGCCATATCTAGTTCAACTCTGCTTAGGAAACTGACAAGAACAGTAGCTCCTCTTCAGTCCGATACACTGTACTTTCTGGGAACAGACGCGAGTGCTATTTGCACTGTGTATGGCAATGGGAGCGCAATAGTGACTTTCCTTACCAGAAAACAACTCTTGCTCCTAAGACCAGAAACTGCATGTGATTCAACTCCATTTAGGACTGGGAAACAAATGCTAGCTCGCCTTACATGAAACACACTCTGCTTTTGAGAAAAGAGCACTCTTCTACTCTACTGTGTTTCCTATGGGGTCCGAACAGTGAGCTTGCTCAGAACAAAAGAACTGTGCTTCCTACACACACGGCCATATCTAGTTCAACTGTGCTTAGGAAACTGACAAGAACAGTAGCTCCTCTTCCGTCCAATACACTGTACTTGCTGGGAACAGACGCGAGTGCTATTTGCACTGTGTATGGCAATTGGAGCACAATAGTGACTTGTCTTACCAGAAAACAACTTTTTCTCATAGTACAAAAAACTCCATGTGACTCAACTCCGTTTTGGACTGGGAAACAAACGCTAGCTCGCGTTACAAGAAACACACTCTGCTTTTGAGAAAAGAGCACTCTTCTACTCTACTGTGTTTCCTATGTGTTCCAAACAGTGAGCTTGCTCAGAACAAAAAAACTGTGCTTCCTACACACACGGCCATATCTAGTTCAACTCTGCTTAGGAAACTGACAAGAACACTAGATCCTCTTCAGTCCAATACACTGTACTTGCTGGGAACAGACGCCAGTGCTATTTGTCCTGTGTATGGCAATGGCAGTGCAATAGTGACACTTCTTACCAGAAAACAACTCTTGCTCGTAGGACCAGAAACTGCATGTGATTCCACTCCATTTAGGACTGGGAAACAAACGCTAGCTCGCTTTACAAGAAACACACTCTGCTTTTGAGAAAAGAGCACTCTTCTACTCTACTGTGTTTCCTATGGGGTCCGAACAGTGAGCTTGCTCAGAACAAAAGAACTATGCTTCCTACACACACGTGCCATATCTAGTTCAACTCTGCTTAGGAAACTGACAAGAACAGTAGCTCCTCTTCAGTCCGATACACTGTACTTTCTGGGAACAGACGCGAGTGCTATTTGCACTGTGTATGGCAATGGGAGCGCAATAGTGACTTTCCTTACCAGAAAACAACTCTTGCTCGTAAGACCAGAAACTGCATGTGATTCAACTCCATTTAGGACTGGGAAACAAATGCTAGCTCGCCTTACATGAAACACACTCTGCTTTTGAGAAAAGAGCACTCTTCTACTCTACTGTGTTTCCTATGGGGTCCGAACAGTGAGCTTGCTCAGAACAAAAGAACTGTGCTTCCTACACACACGGCCATATCTAGTTCAACTGTGCTTAGGAAACTGACAAGAACAGTAGCTCCTCTTCCGTCCAATACACTGTACTTGCTGGGAACAGACGCGAGTGCTATTTGCACTGTGTATGGCAATTGGAGCACAATAGTGACTTGTCTTACCAGAAAACAACTTTTTCTCATAGTACAAAAAACTCCATGTGACTCAACTCCATCTAGGACTGGGAAACAAACGCTAGCTCGCGTTACAAGAAACACACTCTGCTTTTGAGAAAAGAGCACTCTTCTACTCTACTGTGTTTCCTATGTGTTCCAAACAGTGAGCTTGCTCAGAACAAAAAAACTGTGCTTCCTACACACACGGCCATATCTAGTTCAACTCTGCTTAGGAAACTGACAAGAACACTAGATCCTCTTCAGTCCAATACACTGTACTTGCTGGGAACAGACGCCAGTGCTATTTGTCCTGTGTATGGCAATGGCAGTGCAATAGTGACACTTCTTACCAGAAAACAACTCTTGCTCATAGGACCAGAAACTGCATGTGATTCCACTCCATTTAGGACTGGGAAACAAACGCTAGCTCGCCTTACAAGAAACACACTTTGCTTTTGAGAAAAGAGCACTCTTCTACTCTACTGTTTTTCCTATGGGGTCCGAACAGTGAGCTTGCTCAGAACAAAAGAACTGTGCTTCCTACACACACGGGCCATATCTAGTTCAACTCTGCTTAGGAAACTGACAAGAACAGTAGCTCCTCTTCCGTCCAATACACTGTACTTGCGGGGAACAGACGCGAGTGCTATTTGCACTGTGTATGGCAATTGGAGCACAATAGTGACTCGTCTTACCAGAAAACAACTCTTGCTCGTAGGACAAAAAACTGCATGTGACTCAACTCCATTTAGAACTGGGAAACAAATACTAGCTTGCCTTACAAGAAAGACACTCTGCTTTTGAGTAAAGAGCACTCTTCTACTCTACTGTGTTTCCTATAGGGCCAGAACAGTGAGCTTGCTCAGAACAAAGAACTGTGCTTCCTACACACGGCCATATCTATTTCAATTCTGCTTAGGAACCTGACAAGGACAGTAGATCCTCTTCAGTCCAGTACACTGTAATTGCTGGGAAGAGACACCAGTGCTGTTTGTCCTGTGTATGGCAATGGCAGCGCAATAGTGACTCTTCATACCAGAAAACAACTCTTGCTCATAGGACCACAAACTGCATGTGATTCAACACCATTTAGGACTGGGAAACAAAAGCTAGCTCACCTTACAAGAAACACACTCTGCTTTAGAGAAAAGCGCACTCTTCTACTCTACTGTGTTTCCTATAGGGCCAGAATAGTGAGCTTGCTCAGAACAAAAGAACTGTGCTTCCTACACATGGGCCATATCTAGTTCAACTCTGCTTAGGAAACTGACAAGAACAGTAGCTCCTCTTCAGTCCGATACACTGTACTTGCTGGGAACAGACACGAGTGCTATTTGCACTGTGTATGGCAATGGGAGCGCAATAGTGACTTTCCTTACCAGAAAACAACTCTTGCTCCTAAGACCAGAAACTTCATGTGATTCAACTCCATTTAGGACTGGGAAACAAATGCTAGCTCGCGTTACATGAAACACACTCTGCTTTTGAGAAAAGAGCACTCATCTACTCTACTGTGTTTCCTATGGGGTCCAAACAGTGAGCTTGCTCAGAACAAAAGAACTGTGCTTCCTACACACACGGGCCATATCTACTTCAATTCTGCTTAGGAAACTGACAAGAACAGTAGCTCCTCTTCCGTCCAATACACTGTACTTGCGGGGAACAGACGCGAGTGCTCTTTGCACTGTGTAGGGAAATTGGAGCACAATAGTGACTTGTCTTACCAGAAAACAACTCTTGCTCGTAGGACAAAAAACTGCATGTGACTCAACTCCATTTAGAACTGGGGAACAAACTCTAGCTCGCTTTACAAGAAAGAAAATCTGCTTTTGAGAAAAGAGCACTCTTCTAATCTACTTTGTTTCTTATAGGGCCAGAACAGTGAGCTTGCTCAGAAAAAAAGAACTGTACTTCCTACACACACGGGCCATATCTAATACAACTCTGCTTAGGAAACTGACAAGAAGAGTAGCTCCTCTTCAGTCCAATACACTGTACTTGCTGGGAACAGACGGGAGGGCTATTTGCACTGTGTATGGCAATGGGAGCACAATAGTGACTCGTCTTACCAGAAAACAACTCTTGCTCGTAGGACCAAAAACTCCATGTGACTCAACTCCATTTAGGACTGGGAAACAAATGCTAGCTCGCCTTACAAGAAACACACTCTGCTTTTGAGAAAAGAGCACTCTTCTACTCTACTGTGTTTCCTATGGGGTCCGAACAGTGAGCTTGCTCAGAACAAAAAAACTGTGCTTCCTACACACGGGCCAAATCTAGTTCAACTCTGCTTTGGAAACTGACAAGAATAGTAGCTCCTCTTCAGTCTGATACACTGTACTTGCTGGGAACAGACGCGAGTGCTATTTGCACTGTGCATGCATGGCAATGGGAGCGCAATAGTGACTTTCCTTACCAGAAAACAACTCTTGCTCATAAGACCAGAAACTGCATGTGATTCAACTCCATTTAGGACTGGGAAACAAACTCTAGCTCGCCTTACATGAAACACACTCTGCTTTTCAGAAAAGAGCACTCTTCTACTCTACTGTGCTTCCTATGTGTTCTGAACAGTGAGCTTGCTCAGAACAAAAAAACTGTGCTTCCTACACACACGGCCATATCTAGTTCAAGTCTGCTTAGGAACCTGACAAGAACAGTAGATCCTCTTCAGTCCAATACACTGTACTTGCTGGGAACAGACGCCAGTGCTATTTGTCCTGTGTATGGCAATTGGAGCACAATAGTAATTTGTCTTACCAGAAAACAACTCTTGCTCGTAGGACAAAAAACTGCATGTTACTCAACTCCATTTGGGACTGGGAAGCAAACGCTAGCTCGACTTCCAAGAAACACACTCTGCTTTTGATAAAAGAGCACTCTTCTACTCTACTTTGTTTCCTATAGGGCCAGAACAGTGAGCTTGCTCAGAACAAAAAAACTGTGCTTCCTACTCACACGGCCATATCTAGTTCAAGTCTGCTTAGGAACCTGACAAGTACAGTAGATCCTCTTCAGTTCAATACACTGTACTTGCTGGGAACAGACGCCAGTGCTATTTGTCCTGTGTATGGCAAAGGCAGCGCAATAGTTACTCTTCTTAACAGAAAACAACTCTTGCTCTTAGGACCAGAAACTTCATGTGATTCAACTCCATTTATAACTGGGAAACAAACTCTAGCTCGCTTTACAAGAAACACACTCTGCTTTTGAGAAAAGAGCACTCTTCTACTCTACTGTGTTTCCTATAAGGCCAGAACAGTGAGCTTGCTCAGAAAAAAAGAACTGTGCTTCCTACACACGGGCCATAACTAGTTCAACTTTGCTTAGGAACTGACAAGAGCAGTAGCTCCTCTTCAGTCCGATACACTGTACTTGCTGGGAACAGACGCGAGTGCTATTTGCACTGTGTATGGCAATGGGAGCGCAATAGTGACTTTCCTTACCAGAAAACAACTCTTGATCGTAGGACCAGAAACTGCATGTGATTCAACTCCATTTAGGACTGGGAAACAAATGCTAGCTCGCCTTATATGAAACACACTCTGCTTTTGAGAAAAGAGCACTCTTCTAATCTACTGTGCTTCCTATAGGGTCAGAACAGTGAGCTTGCTGAGAACAAAAGAACTGTGCTTCCTACACACACGGGCCATATCTGGTTCAACTCTGCTTAGGAAAGTGACAAGAACAGTAGATCTTCTTCAGTCCAATACACTGTACTTGCATGGAACAGACGCGAGTGCTATTTGCACTGTGTATGGCAATTGGAGCACAATAGTGACTCGTCTTACCAGAAAACAATTTTTGCTAGTAGGACAAAAACTGCATGTGACTCAACTCCATTTAGGACTGGGAAACAAACGCTAGCTCGCCTTACAAGAAACACACTCTGCTTTTGAGAAAAGAGCACTCTTCTACTCTACTGTGTTTCCTATAGGGCCAGAACAGTGAGCTTGCTCAGAACAAAAGAACTGTGCTTCCTACACATGGGCCATATCTAGTTCAACTGTGCTTAGGAAACTGACAAGAACAGTAGCTCCTCTTCAGTCCGATCCACTGTACTTGCTGGGAACAGACGCGAGTGCTATTTGCACTGTGTATGGCAATGGGAGCGCAATAGTGACTTTGTTACCAGTAAACAATTCTTGTTCGTAAGACCAGAAACTTCATGTGATTCAACTCCATATAGGACTGGGAAACAAACGCTAGCTCGCCTTATATGAAACACATTCTGCTTTAGAGAAAAGAGCACTCTTCTACTCTACTGTGTTTCCTATGGATCCGAACAGTGAGCTTGCTCAGAACAAAAGAACTGTGCTTCCTACACACGCGGGCCATATCTAGTTCAACTCTGCTTAGGAAACTGACAAGAACAGTAGCTCCTCTTCAGTCCGATACACTGTACTTGCTGGGAACAGACGTGAGAGCTATTTGCACTATGTATGGCAAGGGGAGCACAATAGTGACTTTCCTTACCAGAAAACAGCTCTTGCTCTTAGGACCAGAAACTGTATGTAATTCAACTCCATTTAGGACTGGGAAACAAACGCTAGCTCACCTTACAAAAAACACACTCTGCTTTAGAGAAAAGAGCACTCTTCTACTCTACTGTGTTTCCTATAGGGCCAGAAGAGTGAGCTTGCTCAGAACAAAAGAACTGTGCTTCCTACACACGGGCCATATCTAGTTCAACTCTGCTTAGGAAACTGACAAGAACAGTAGCTCCTCTTCAGTCCGATACACTGTACTTGCTGGGAACAGACGCGAGTGCTATTTGCACTGTGTATGGCAATGGGAGCGCAATAGTGACTTTCCTTACCAGAAAACAACTCTTGCTCGTAAGACCAGAAACTGCATGTGATTCAACTCCATTTAGGACTGGGAAACAAATGCTAGCTCGCGTTACATGAAACACACTCTGCTTTTGAGAAAAGAGCACTCATCTACTCTACTGTGTTTCCTATGGGGTCCAAACAGTGAGCTTGCTCAGAACAAAAGAACTGTGCTTCCTACACACACGGGCCATATCTACTTCAATTCTGCTTAGGAAACTGACAAGAACAGTAGCTCCTCTTCCGTCCAATACACTGTACTTGCGGGGAACAGACGCGAGTGCTCTTTGCACTGTGTAGGGAAATTGGAGCACAATAGTGACTTGTCTTACCAGAAAACAACTCTTGCTCGTAGGACAAAAAACTGCATGTGACTCAACTCCATTTAGAACTGGGGAACAAACTCTAGCTCGCTTTACAAGAAAGAAACTCTGCTTTTGAGAAAAGAGCACTCTTCTAATCTACTTTGTTTCTTATAGGGCCAGAACAGTGAGCTTGCTCAGAAAAAAAGAACTGTACTTCCTACACACACGGGCCATATCTAATACAACTCTGCTTAGGAAACTGACAAGAAGAGTAGCTCCTCTTCAGTCCAATACACTGTACTTGCTGGGAACAGACGGGAGGGCTATTTGCACTGTGTATGGCAATGGGAGCACAATAGTGACTCGTCTTACCAGAAAACAACTCTTGCTCGTAGGACCAAAAACTCCATGTGACTCAACTCCATTTAGGACTGGGAAACAAATGCTAGCTCGCCTTACAAGAAACACACTCTGCTTTTGAGAAAAGAGCACTCTTCTACTCTACTGTGTTTCCTATGGGGTCCGAACAGTGAGCTTGCTCAGAACAAAAAAACTGTGCTTCCTACACACGGGCCAAATCTAGTTCAACTCTGCTTTGGAAACTGACAAGAATAGTAGCTCCTCTTCAGTCTGATACACTGTACTTGCTGGGAACAGACGCGAGTGCTATTTGCACTGTGCATGCATGGCAATGGGAGCGCAATAGTGACTTTCCTTACCAGAAAACAACTCTTGCTCATAAGACCAGAAACTGCATGTGATTCAACTCCATTTAGGACTGGGAAACAAACTCTAGCTCGCCTTACATGAAACACACTCTGCTTTTCAGAAAAGAGCACTCTTCTACTCTACTGTGCTTCCTATGTGTTCTGAACAGTGAGCTTGCTCAGAACAAAAAAACTGTGCTTCCTACACACACGGCCATATCTAGTTCAAGTCTGCTTAGGAACCTGACAAGAACAGTAGATCCTCTTCAGTCCAATACACTGTACTTGCTGGGAACAGACGCCAGTGCTATTTGTCCTGTGTATGGCAATTGGAGCACAATAGTAATTTGTCTTACCAGAAAACAACTCTTGCTCGTAGGACAAAAAACTGCATGTTACTCAACTCCATTTGGGACTGGGAAGCAAACGCTAGCTCGACTTCCAAGAAACACACTCTGCTTTTGATAAAAGAGCACTCTTCTACTCTACTTTGTTTCCTATAGGGCCAGAACAGTGAGCTTGCTCAGAACAAAAAAACTGTGCTTCCTACTCACACGGCCATATCTAGTTCAAGTCTGCTTAGGAACCTGACAAGTACAGTAGATCCTCTTCAGTTCAATACACTGTACTTGCTGGGAACAGACGCCAGTGCTATTTGTCCTGTGTATGGCAAAGGCAGCGCAATAGTTACTCTTCTTAACAGAAAACAACTCTTGCTCTTAGGACCAGAAACTTCATGTGATTCAACTCCATTTATAACTGGGAAACAAACTCTAGCTCGCTTTACAAGAAACACACTCTGCTTTTGAGAAAAGAGCACTCTTCTACTCTACTGTGTTTCCTATAAGGCCAGAACAGTGAGCTTGCTCAGAAAAAAAGAACTGTGCTTCCTACACACGGGCCATAACTAGTTCAACTTTGCTTAGGAACTGACAAGAGCAGTAGCTCCTCTTCAGTCCGATACACTGTACTTGCTGGGAACAGACGCGAGTGCTATTTGCACTGTGTATGGCAATGGGAGCGCAATAGTGACTTTCCTTACCAGAAAACAACTCTTGATCGTAGGACCAGAAACTGCATGTGATTCAACTCCATTTAGGACTGGGAAACAAATGCTAGCTCGCCTTATATGAAACACACTCTGCTTTTGAGAAAAGAGCACTCTTCTAATCTACTGTGCTTCCTATAGGGTCAGAACAGTGAGCTTGCTGAGAACAAAAGAACTGTGCTTCCTACACACACGGGCCATATCTGGTTCAACTCTGCTTAGGAAAGTGACAAGAACAGTAGATCTTCTTCAGTCCAATACACTGTACTTGCATGGAACAGACGCGAGTGCTATTTGCACTGTGTATGGCAATTGGAGCACAATAGTGACTCGTCTTACCAGAAAACAATTTTTGCTAGTAGGACAAAAACTGCATGTGACTCAACTCCATTTAGGACTGGGAAACAAACGCTAGCTCGCCTTACAAGAAACACACTCTGCTTTTGAGAAAAGAGCACTCTTCTACTCTACTGTGTTTCCTATAGGGCCAGAACAGTGAGCTTGCTCAGAACAAAAGAACTGTGCTTCCTACACATGGGCCATATCTAGTTCAACTGTGCTTAGGAAACTGACAAGAACAGTAGCTCCTCTTCAGTCCGATCCACTGTACTTGCTGGGAACAGACGCGAGTGCTATTTGCACTGTGTATGGCAATGGGAGCGCAATAGTGACTTTGTTACCAGTAAACAATTCTTGTTCGTAAGACCAGAAACTTCATGTGATTCAACTCCATATAGGACTGGGAAACAAACGCTAGCTCGCCTTATATGAAACACATTCTGCTTTAGAGAAAAGAGCACTCTTCTACTCTACTGTGTTTCCTATGGATCCGAACAGTGAGCTTGCTCAGAACAAAAGAACTGTGCTTCCTACACACGCGGGCCATATCTAGTTCAACTCTGCTTAGGAAACTGACAAGAACAGTAGCTCCTCTTCAGTCCGATACACTGTACTTGCTGGGAACAGACGTGAGAGCTATTTGCACTATGTATGGCAAGGGGAGCACAATAGTGACTTTCCTTACCAGAAAACAGCTCTTGCTCTTAGGACCAGAAACTGTATGTAATTCAACTCCATTTAGGACTGGGAAACAAACGCTAGCTCACCTTACAAAAAACACACTCTGCTTTAGAGAAAAGAGCACTCTTCTACTCTACTGTGTTTCCTATAGGGCCAGAAGAGTGAGCTTGCTCAGAACAAAAGAACTGTGCTTCCTACACACGGGCCATATCTAGTTCAACTCTGCTTAGGAAACTGACAAGAACAGTAGCTCCTCTTCAGTCCGATACACTGTACTTGCTGGGAACAGACGCGAGTGCTATTTGCACTGTGTATGGCAATGGGAGCGCAATAGTGACTTTCCTTACCAGAAAACAACTCTTGCTCGTAAGACCAGAAACTGCATGTGATTCAACTCCATTTAGGACTGGGAAACAAATGGTAGCTCGCCTTACATGAAACACACTCTGCTTTTGAGAAAAGAGCACTCTTCTACTCCACTGTGTTTCCTATGGGGTCCGAACAGTGAGCTTGCTCAGAACAAAAGAACTGAGCTTCCTACACACACGGCCATATCTAGTTCAACTGTGCTTAGGAAACTGACAAGAACAGTAGCTCCTCTTCAGTCTGATACACTGTACTTGCTGGGAACAGACGCGAGTGCTATTTGCACTGTGCATGGCAATGGGAGCGCAATAGTGACTTTCCTTAACAGAAAACAACTCTTGCTCATAAGACCAGAAACTGCATGTGATTCAACTCCATTTAGGACTGGGAAACAAACGCTAGCTCGCCTTACAAGAAACACACTCTGCTTTTGAGAAAAGAGCACTCTTCTACTCTACTGTGTTTCCTATAGGGCCAGAACAGTGAGCTTGCTCAGAACAAAAGAACTGTGCTTCCTACACATGGGCCATATCTAGTTCAACTGTGCTTAGGAAACTGACATGAACAGTAGCTCCTCTTCAGTCCGATCCACTGTACTTGCTGGGAACAGACGCGAGTGCTATTTGCACTGTGTATGGCAATGGGAGCGCAATAGTGACTTTCCTTACCAGAAAACAACTCTTGCTCGTAAGACCAGAAACTGCATGTGATTCAACTCCATTTAGGACTGGGAAACAAATGGTAGCTCGCCTTACATGAAACACACTCTGCTTTTGAGAAAAGAGCACTCTTCTACTCTAGTGTGTTTCCTATGGAGTCCGAACATTGAGCTTGCTCAGAACAAAAGAACTGTGCTTCCTACACACACGGCCATATCTAGTTCAACTGTGCTTAGGAAACTGACAAGAACAGTAGCTCCTCTTCCGTCCAATACACTGTACTTGCGGGGAACAGACGCGAGTGCTTTTTGCACTGTGTATGGCAATTGGAGCACAATAGTGACTTGTCTTACCAGAAAACAACTTTTTCTCATAGTACAAAAAACTCCATGTGACTCAACTCCATTTAGGACTGGGAAACAAACGCTAGCTCGCGTTACAAGAAACACACTCTGCTTTTGAGAAAAGAGCACTCTTCTACTCTACTGTGTTTCCTATGTGTTCCAAACAGTGAGCTTGCTCAGAACAAAAAAACTGTGCTTCCTACACACACGGCCATATCTAGTTCAACTCTGCTTAGGAAACTGACAAGAACACTAGATCCTCTTCAGTCCAATACACTGTACTTGCTGGGAACAGACGCCAGTGCTATTTGTCCTGTGTATGGCAATGGCAGTGCAATAGTGACACTTCTTACCAGAAAACAACTCTTGCTCGTAGGACCAGAAACTGCATGTGATTCCACTCCATTTAGGACTGGGAAACAAACGCTAGCTCGCCTTACAAGAAACACACTTTGCTTTTGAGAAAAGAGCACTCTTCTACTCTACTGTTTTTCCTATGGGGTCCGAACAGTGAGCTTGCTCACAACAAAAGAACTGTGCTTCCTACACACACGGGCCATATCTAGTTCAACTCTGCTTAGGAAACTGACAAGAACAGTAGCTCCTCTTCCGTCCAATACACTGTACTTGCGGGGAACAGACGCGAGTGCTATTTGCACTGTGTATGGCAATTGGAGCACAATAGTGACTCGTCTTACCAGAAAACAACTCTTGCTCGTAGGACAAAAAACTGCATGTGACTCAACTCCATTTAGAACTGGGAAACAAATACTAGCTTGCCTTACAAGAAAGACACTCTGCTTTTGAGTAAAGAGCACTCTTCTACTCTACTGTGTTTCCTATAGGGCCAGAACAGTGAGCTTGCTCAGAACAAAGAACTGTGCTTCCTACACACGGCCATATCTATTTCAATTCTGCTTAGGAACCTGAGAAGGACAGTAGATCCTCTTCAGTCCAGTACACTGTAATTGCTGGGAAGAGACACCAGTGCTGTTTGTCCTGTGTATGGCAATGGCAGCGCAATAGTGACTCTTCATACCAGAAAACAACTCTTGCTCATAGGACCACAAACTGCATGTGATTCAACACCATTTAGGACTGGGAAACAAAAGCTAGCTCACCTTACAAGAAACACACTCTGCTTTAGAGAAAAGCGCACTCTTCTACTCTACTGTGTTTCCTATAGGGCCAGAATAGTGAGCTTGCTCAGAACAAAAGAACTGTGCTTCCTACACATGGGCCATATCTAGTTCAACTCTGCTTAGGAAACTGACAAGAACAGTAGCTCCTCTTCAGTCCCATACACTGTACTTGCTGGGAACAGACACGAGTGCTATTTGCACTGTGTATGGCAATGGGAGCGCAATAGTGACTTTCCTTACCAGAAAACAACTCTTGCTCCTAAGACCAGAAACTTCATGTGATTCAACTCCATTTAGGACTGGGAAACAAATGCTAGCTCGCGTTACATGAAACACACTCTGCTTTTGAGAAAAGAGCACTCTTCTACTCTACTGTGTTTCCTATGGGGTCCGAACAGTGGGCTTGCTCAGAACAAAAAAAACTGTGCTTCCTACACACGGGCCAAATCTAGTTCAACTCTGCTTTGGAAACTGACAAGAACAGTAGCTCCTCTTCAGTCTGATACACTGTACTTTCTGGGAACAGACGCGAGTGCTATTTGCACTGTGCATGGCAATGGGAGCGCAATAGTGACTTTCCTTACCAGAAAACAACTCTTGCTCATAAGACCAGAAACTGCATGTGATTCAACTCCATTTAGGACTGGGAAACAAACTCTAGCTCGCCTTACATGAAACACACTCTGCTTTTCAGAAAAGAGCACTCTTCTACTCTACTGTGCTTCCTATGTGTTCTGAACAGTGAGCTTGCTCAGAACAAAAAAACTGTGCTTCCTACACACACGGCCATATCTAGTTCAAGTCTGCTTAGGAACCTGACAAGAACAGTAGATCCTCTTCAGTCCAATACACTGTACTTGCTGGGAACAGACGCCAGTGCTATTTGTCCTGTGTATGGCAATTGGAGCACAATAGTAACTTGTCTTACCAGAAAACAACTCTTGCTCGTAGGACAAAAAACTGCATGTGACTCAACTCCATTTGGGACTGGGAAGCAAACGCTAGCTCGACTTCCAAGAAACACACTCTGCTTTTGATAAAAGAGCACTCTTCTACTCTACTTTGTTTCCTATAGGGCCAGAACAGTGAGCTTGCTCAGAACAAAAGAACTGTGCTTCCTACTCACACGGCCATATCTAGTTCAAGTCTGCTTAGGAACCTGACAAGTACAGTAGATCCTCTTCAGTTCAATACACTGTACTTGCTGGGAACAGACGCCAGTGCTATTTGTCCTGTGTATGGCAAAGGCAGCGCAATAGTTACTCTTCTTAACAGAAAACAACTCTTGCTCTTAGGACCAGAAACTTCATGTGATTCAACTCCATTTATAACTGGGAAACAAACTCTAGCTCGCTTTACAAGAAACACACTCTGCTTTGGAGAAAAGAGCACTCTTCTACTCTACTGTGTTTCCTATGGGGTCCGAACAGTGAGCTTGCTCAGAACAAAAGAACTATGCTTCCTACACACACGTGCCATATCTAGTTCAACTCTGCTTAGGAAACTGACAAGAACAGTAGCTCCTCTTCAGTCCGATACACTGTACTTTCTGGGAACAGACGCGAGTGCTATTTGCACTGTGTATGGCAATGGGAGCGCAATAGTGACTTTCCTTACCAGAAAACAACTCTTGCTCGTAAGACCAGAAATTGCATGTGATTCAACTCCATTTAGGACTGGGAAACAAATGCTAGCTCGCCTTACATGAAACACACTCTGCTTTTGAGAAAAGAGCACTCTTCTACTCTACTGTGTTTCCTATGGGGTCCGAACAGTGAGCTTGCTCAGAACAAAAGAACTGTGCTTCCTACACACACGGCCATATCTAGTTCAACTGTGCTTAGGAAACTGACAAGAACAGTAGCTCCTCTTCCGTCCAATACACTGTACTTGCTGGGAACAGACGCGAGTGCTATTTGCACTGTGTATGCAATTGGAGCACAATAGTGACTTGTCTTACCAGAAAACAACTTTTTCTCATAGTACAAAAAACTCCATGTGACTCAACTCCATTTTGGACTGGGAAACAAACGCTAGCTCGCGTTACAAGAAACACACTCTGCTTTTGAGAAAAGAGCACTCTTCTACTCTACTGTGTTTCCTATGGGGTCCGAACAGTGGGCTTGCTCAGAACAAAAAAAACTGGGCTTCCTACACACGGGCCAAATCTAGTTCAACTCTGCTTTGGAAACTGACAAGAACAGTAGCTCCTCTTCAGTCTGATACACTGTACTTGCTGGGAACAGACGCGAGTGCTATTTGCACTGTGCATGGCAATGGGAGCGCAATAGTGACTTTCCTTACCAGAAAACAACTCTTGCTCATAAGACCAGAAACTGCATGTGATTCAACTCCATTTAGGACTGGGAAACAAACTCTAGCTCGCCTTACATGAAACACACTCTGCTTTTCAGAAAAGAGCACTCTTCTACTCTACTGTGCTTCCTATGTGTTCTGAACAGTGAGCTTGCTCAGAACAAAAAAACTGTGCTTCCTACACACACGGCCATATCTAGTTCAAGTCTGCTTAGGAACCTGACAAGAACAGTAGATCCTCTTCAGTCCAATACACTGTACTTGCTGGGAACAGACGCCAGTGCTATTTGTCCTGTGTATGGCAATTGGAGCACAATAGTAACTTGTCTTACCAGAAAACAACTCTTGCTCGTAGGACAAAAAACTGCATGTGACTCAACTCCATTTGGGACTGGGAAGCAAACGCTAGCTCGACTTCCAAGAAACACACTCTGCTTTTGATAAAAGAGCACTCTTCTACTCTACTTTATTTCCTATAGGGCCAGAACAGTGAGCTTGCTCAGAACAAAAAAACTGTGCTTCCTACTCACACGGCCATATCTAGTTCAAGTCTGCTTAGGAACCTGACAAGTACAGTAGATCGTCTTCAGTTCAATACACTCTACTTGCTGGGAACAGACGCCAGTGCTATTTGTCCTGTGTATGGCAAAGGCAGCGCAATAGTTACTCTTCTTAACAGAAAACAACTCTTGCTCTTAGGACCAGAAACTTCATGTGATTCAACTCCATTTATAACTGGGAAACAAACTCTAGCTCGCTTTACAAGAAACACACTCTGCTTTTGAGAAAAGAGCACTCTTCTACTCTACTGTGTTTCCTATGGGGTCCGAACAGTGAGCTTGCTCAGAACAAAAGAACTATGCTTCCTACACACACGTGCCATATCTAGTTCAACTCTGCTTAGGAAACTGACAAGAACAGTAGCTCCTCTTCAGTCCGATACACTGTACTTTCTGGGAACAGACGCGAGTGCTATTTGCACTGTGTATGGCAATGGGAGCGCAATAGTGACTTTCCTTACCAGAAAACAACTCTTGCTCGTAAGACCAGAAACTGCATGTGATTCAACTCCATTTAGGACTGGGAAACAAATGCTAGCTCGCCTTACATGAAACACACTCTGCTTTTGAGAAAAGAGCACTCTTCTACTCTACTGTGTTTCCTATGGGGTCCGAACAGTGAGCTTGCTCAGAACAAAAGAACTGTGCTTCCTACACACACGGCCATATCTAGTTCAACTGTGCTTAGGAAACTGACAAGAACAGTAGCTCCTCTTCCGTCCAATACACTGTACTTGCTGGGAACAGACGCGAGTGCTATTTGCACTGTGTATGGCAATTGGAGCACAATAGTGACTTGTCTTACCAGAAAACAACTTTTTCTCATAGTACAAAAAACTCCATGTGACTCAACTCCGTTTTGGACTGGGAAACAAACGCTAGCTCGCGTTACAAGAAACACACTCTGCTTTTGAGAAAAGAGCACTCTTCTACTCTACTGTGTTTCCTATGTGTTCCAAACAGTGAGCTTGCTCAGAACAAAAAAACTGTGCTTCCTACACACACGGCCATATCTAGTTCAACTCTGCTTAGGAAACTGACAAGAACACTAGATCCTCTTCAGTCCAATACACTGTACTTGCTGGGAACAGACGCCAGTGCTATTTGTCCTGTGTATGGCAATGGCAGTGCAATAGTGACACTTCTTACCAGAAAACAACTCTTGCTCGTAGGACCAGAAACTGCATGTGATTCCACTCCATTTAGGACTGGGAAACAAACGCTAGCTCGCCTTACAAGAAACACACTTTGCTTTTGAGAAAAGAGCACTCTTCTACTCTACTGTTTTTCCTATGGGGTCCGAACAGTGAGCTTGCTCAGAACAAAAGAACTGTGCTTCCTACACACACGGGCCATATCTAGTTCAACTCTGCTTAGGAAACTGACAAGAACAGTAGCTCCTCTTCCGTCCAATACACTGTACTTGCGGGGAACAGACGCGAGTGCTATTTGCACTGTGTATGGCAATTGGAGCACAATAGTGACTCGTCTTACCAGAAAACAACTCTTGCTCGTAGGACAAAAAACTGCATGTGACTCAACTCCATTTAGAACTGGGAAACAAATACTAGCTTGCCTTACAAGAAAGACACTCTGCTTTTGAGTAAAGAGCACTCTTCTACTCTACTGTGTTTCCTATAGGGCCAGAACAGTGAGCTTGCTCAGAACAAAGAACTGTGCTTCCTACACACGGCCATATCTATTTCAATTCTGCTTAGGAACCTGACAAGGACAGTAGATCCTCTTCAGTCCAGTACACTGTAATTGCTGGGAAGAGACACCAGTGCTGTTTGTCCTGTGTATGGCAATGGCAGCGCAATAGTGACTCTTCATACCAGAAAACAACTCTTGCTCATAGGACCACAAACTGCATGTGATTCAACACCATTTAGGACTGGGAAACAAAAGCTAGCTCACCTTACAAGAAACACACTCTGCTTTAGAGAAAAGCACACTCTTCTACTCTACTGTGTTTCCTATAGGGCCAGAATAGTGAGCTTGCTCAGAACAAAAGAACTGTGCTTCCTACACATGGGCCATATCTAGTTCAACTCTGCTTAGGAAACTGACAAGAACAGTAGCTCCTCTTCAGTCCGATACACTGTACTTGCTGGGAACAGACACGAGTGCTATTTGCACTGTGTATGGCAATGGGAGCGCAATAGTGACTTTCCTTACCAGAAAACAACTCTTGCTCCTAAGACCAGAAACTTCATGTGATTCAACTCCATTTAGGACTGGGAAACAAATGCTAGCTCGCGTTACATGAAACACACTCTGCTTTTGAGAAAAGAGCACTCATCTACTCTACTGTGTTTCCTATGGGGTCCAAACAGTGAGCTTGCTCAGAACAAAAGAACTGTGCTTCCTACACACACGGGCCATATCTACTTCAATTCTGCTTAGGAAACTGACAAGAACAGTAGCTCCTCTTCCGTCCAATACACTGTACTTGCGGGGAACAGACGCGAGTGCTCTTTGCACTGTGTAGGGAAATTGGAGCACAATAGTGACTTGTCTTACCAGAAAACAACTCTTGCTCGTAGGACAAAAAACTGCATGTGACTCAACTCCATTTAGAACTGGGGAACAAACTCTAGCTCGCTTTACAAGAAAGAAACTCTGCTTTTGAGAAAAGAGCACTCTTCTAATCTACTTTGTTTCTTATAGGGCCAGAACAGTGAGCTTGCTCAGAAAAAAAGAACTGTACTTCCTACACACACGGGCCATATCTAATACAACTCTGCTTAGGAAACTGACAAGAAGAGTAGCTCCTCTTCAGTCCAATACACTGTACTTGCTGGGAACAGAAGGGAGGGCTATTTGCACTGTGTATGGCAATGGGAGCACAATAGTGACTCGTCTTACCAGAAAACAACTCTTGCTCGTAGGACCAAAAACTCCATGTGACTCAACTCCATTTAGGACTGGGAAACAAATGCTAGCTCGCCTTACAAGAAACACACTCTGCTTTTGAGAAAAGAGCACTCTTCTACTCTACTGTGTTTCCTATGGGGTCCGAACAGTGAGCTTGCTCAGAACAAAAAAACTGTGCTTCCTACACACGGGCCAAATCTAGTTCAACTCTGCTTTGGAAACTGACAAGAATAGTAGCTCCTCTTCAGTCTGATACACTGTACTTGCTGGGAACAGACGCGAGTGCTATTTGCACTGTGCATGCATGGCAATGGGAGCGCAATAGTGACTTTCCTTACCAGAAAACAACTCTTGCTCATAAGACCAGAAACTGCATGTGATTCAACTCCATTTAGGACTGGGAAACAAACTCTAGCTCGCCTTACATGAAACACACTCTGCTTTTCAGAAAAGAGCACTCTTCTACTCTACTGTGCTTCCTATGTGTTCTGAACAGTGAGCTTGCTCAGAACAAAAAAACTGTGCTTCCTACACACACGGCCATATCTAGTTCAAGTCTGCTTAGGAACCTGACAAGAACAGTAGATCCTCTTCAGTCCAATACACTGTACTTGCTGGGAACAGACGCCAGTGCTATTTGTCCTGTGTATGGCAATTGGAGCACAATAGTAATTTGTCTTACCAGAAAACAACTCTTGCTCGTAGGACAAAAAACTGCATGTTACTCAACTCCATTTGGGACTGGGAAGCAAACGCTAGCTCGACTTCCAAGAAACACACTCTGCTTTTGATAAAAGAGCACTCTTCTACTCTACTTTGTTTCCTATAGGGCCAGAACAGTGAGCTTGCTCAGAACAAAAAAACTGTGCTTCCTACTCACACGGCCATATCTAGTTCAAGTCTGCTTAGGAACCTGACAAGTACAGTAGATCCTCTTCAGTTCAATACACTGTACTTGCTGGGAACAGACGCCAGTGCTATTTGTCCTGTGTATGGCAAAGGCAGCGCAATAGTTACTCTTCTTAACAGAAAACAACTCTTGCTCTTAGGACCAGAAACTTCATGTGATTCAACTCCATTTATAACTGGGAAACAAACTCTAGCTCGCTTTACAAGAAACACACTCTGCTTTTGAGAAAAGAGCACTCTTCTACTCTACTGTGTTTCCTATAAGGCCAGAACAGTGAGCTTGCTCAGAAAAAAAGAACTGTGCTTCCTACACACGGGCCATAACTAGTTCAACTTTGCTTAGGAACTGACAAGAGCAGTAGCTCCTCTTCAGTCCGATACACTGTACTTGCTGGGAACAGACGCGAGTGCTATTTGCACTGTGTATGGCAATGGGAGCGCAATAGTGACTTTCCTTACCAGAAAACAACTCTTGATCGTAGGACCAGAAACTGCATGTGATTCAACTCCATTTAGGACTGGGAAACAAATGCTAGCTCGCCTTATATGAAACACACTCTGCTTTTGAGAAAAGAGCACTCTTCTAATCTACTGTGCTTCCTATAGGGTCAGAACAGTGAGCTTGCTGAGAACAAAAGAACTGTGCTTCCTACACACACGGGCCATATCTGGTTCAACTCTGCTTAGGAAAGTGACAAGAACAGTAGATCTTCTTCAGTCCAATACACTGTACTTGCATGGAACAGACGCGAGTGCTATTTGCACTGTGTATGGCAATTGGAGCACAATAGTGACTCGTCTTACCAGAAAACAATTTTTGCTAGTAGGACAAAAACTGCATGTGACTCAACTCCATTTAGGACTGGGAAACAAACGCTAGCTCGCCTTACAAGAAACACACTCTGCTTTTGAGAAAAGAGCACTCTTCTACTCTACTGTGTTTCCTATAGGGCCAGAACAGTGAGCTTGCTCAGAACAAAAGAACTGTGCTTCCTACACATGGGCCATATCTAGTTCAACTGTGCTTAGGAAACTGACAAGAACAGTAGCTCCTCTTCAGTCCGATCCACTGTACTTGCTGGGAACAGACGCGAGTGCTATTTGCACTGTGTATGGCAATGGGAGCGCAATAGTGACTTTGTTACCAGTAAACAATTCTTGTTCGTAAGACCAGAAACTTCATGTGATTCAACTCCATATAGGACTGGGAAACAAACGCTAGCTCGCCTTATATGAAACACATTCTGCTTTAGAGAAAAGAGCACTCTTCTACTCTACTGTGTTTCCTATGGATCCGAACAGTGAGCTTGCTCAGAACAAAAGAACTGTGCTTCCTACACACGCGGGCCATATCTAGTTCAACTCTGCTTAGGAAACTGACAAGAACAGTAGCTCCTCTTCAGTCCGATACACTGTACTTGCTGGGAACAGACGTGAGAGCTATTTGCACTATGTATGGCAAGGGGAGCACAATAGTGACTTTCCTTACCAGAAAACAGCTCTTGCTCTTAGGACCAGAAACTGTATGTAATTCAACTCCATTTAGGACTGGGAAACAAACGCTAGCTCACCTTACAAAAAACACACTCTGCTTTAGAGAAAAGAGCACTCTTCTACTCTACTGTGTTTCCTATAGGGCCAGAAGAGTGAGCTTGCTCAGAACAAAAGAACTGTGCTTCCTACACACGGGCCATATCTAGTTCAACTCTGCTTAGGAAACTGACAAGAACAGTAGCTCCTCTTCAGTCCGATACACTGTACTTGCTGGGAACAGACGCGAGTGCTATTTGCACTGTGTATGGCAATGGGAGCGCAATAGTGACTTTCCTTACCAGAAAACAACTCTTGCTCGTAAGACCAGAAACTGCATGTGATTCAACTCCATTTAGGACTGGGAAACAAATGGTAGCTCGCCTTACATGAAACACACTCTGCTTTTGAGAAAAGAGCACTCTTCTACTCCACTGTGTTTCCTATGGGGTCCGAACAGTGAGCTTGCTCAGAACAAAAGAACTGAGCTTCCTACACACACGGCCATATCTAGTTCAACTGTGCTTAGGAAACTGACAAGAACAGTAGCTCCTCTTCCGTCCAATACACTGTACTTGCGGGGAACAGACGCGAGTGCTATTTGCACTGTGTATGGCAATTGGAGCACAATGGTGACTCGTCTTACCAGAAAACAACTCTTGCTCGTAGGACCAAAAACTCCATGTGACTCAACTCCATTTAGGACTGGGAAACAAATGCTAGCTCGCCTTACAAGAAACACACTCTGCTTTTGAGAAAAGAGCACTCTTCTACTCTACTGTGTTTCCTATGGGGTCCGAACAGTGGGCTTGCTCAGAACAAAAAAACTGTGCTTCCTACACACGGGCCAAATCTAGTTCAACTCTGCTTTGGAAACTGACAAGAACAGTAGCTCCTCTTCAGTCTGATACACTGTACTTGCTGGGAACAGACGCGAGTGCTATTTGCACTGTGCATGGCAATGGGAGCGCAATAGTGACTTTCCTTACCAGAAAACAACTCTTGCTCATAAGACCAGAAACTGCATGTGATTCAACTCCATTTAGGACTGGGAAACAAACTCTAGCTCGCCTTACATGAAACACACTCTGCTTTTCAGAAAAGAGCACTCTTCTACTCTACTGTGCTTCCTATGTGTTCTGAACAGTGAGCTTGCTCAGAACAAAAAAACTGTGCTTCCTACACACACGGCCATATCTAGTTCAAGTCTGCTTAGGAACCTGACAAGAACAGTAGATCCTCTTCAGTCCAATACACTGTACTTGCTGGGAACAGACGCCAGTGCTATTTGTCCTGTGTATGGCAATTGGAGCACAATAGTAACTTGTCTTACCAGAAAACAACTCTTGCTCGTAGGACAAAAAACTGCATGTGACTCAACTCCATTTGGGACTGGGAAGCAAACGCTAGCTCGACTTCCAAGAAACACACTCTGCTTTTGATAAAAGAGCACTCTTCTACTGTACTTTGTTTCCTATAGGGCCAGAACAGTGAGCTTGCTCAGAACAAAAAAACTGTGCTTCCTACTCACACGGCCATATCTAGTTCAAGTCTGCTTAGGAACCTGACAAGTACAGTAGATCCTCTTCAGTTCAATACACTGTACTTGCTGGGAACAGACGCCAGTGCTATTTGTCCTGTGTATGGCAAAGGCAGCGCAATAGTTACTCTTCTTAACAGAAAACAACTCTTGCTCTTAGGACCAGAAACTTCATGTGATTCAACTCCATTTATAACTGGGAAACAAACTCTAGCTCGCTTTACAAGAAACACACTCTGCTTTTGAGAAAAGAGCACTCTTCTACTCTACTGTGTTTCCTATAAGGCCAGAACAGTGAGCTTGCTCAGAAAAAAAGAACTGTGCTTCCTACACACGGGCCATAACTAGTTCAACTTTGCTTAGGAAACTGACAAGAACAGTAGCTCCTCTTCAGTCCGATACACTGTACTTGCTGGGAACAGACGCGAGTGCTATTTGCACTGTGTATGGCAATGGGAGCGCAATAGTGACTTTCCTTACCAGAAAACAACTCTTGATCGTAGGACCAGAAACTGCATGTGATTCAACTCCATTTAGGACTGGGAAACAAATGCTAGCTGGCCTTATATGAAACACACTCTGCTTTTGAGAAAAGAGTACTCTTCTAATCTACTGTGCTTCCTATGGGGTCAGAACAGTGAGCTTGCTCAGAACAAAAGAACTGTGCTTCCTACACACACGGGCCATATCTAGTTCAACTCTGCTTAGGAAAGTGACAAGAACAGTAGATCTTCTTCAGTCCAATACACTGTACTTGCATGGAACAGACGCGAGTGCTATTTGCACTGTGTATGGCAATTGGAGCACAATAGTGACTCGTCTTACCAGAAAACAATTTTTGCTCGTAGGACAAAAAACTGCATGTGACTCAACTCCATTTAGGACTGGGAAACAAACGCTAGCTCGCCTTACAAGAAACACACTCTGCTTTTGAGAAAAGAGCACTCTTCTACTGTACTGTGTTTCCTGTAGGGCCAGAACAGTGAGCTTGCTCAGAACAAAAGAACTGTGCTTCCTACACATGGGCCATATCTAGTTCAACTGTGCTTAGGAAACTGACAAGAACAGTAGCTCCTCTTCAGTCCGATCCACTGTACTTGCGGGGAACAGACGCGAGTGCTCTTTGCACTGTGTAGTGCAATTGGAGCACAATAGTGACTTGTCTTACCAGAAAACAACTCTTGCTCGTAGGACAAAAACTGCATGTGACTGAACTCCATTTAGGACGGGGAAACAAACGCTAGCTCGCCTTACAAGAAACACACTCTGCTTTTGAGTAAAGAGCACTCTTCTACTCTACTGTGTTTCCTATAGGGCCAGAACAGTGAGCTTGCTCAGAACAAAAGAACTGTGCTTCCTACACACGGCCATATCTAGTTCAATTCTGCTTAGGAACCTGACAAGGACAATAGATCCTCTTCAGTCCAGTACACTGTAATTGCTGGGAACAGACACCAGTGCTGTTTGTCCTGTGTATGGCAATGGCAGCGCAATAGTGACTCTTCATACCAGAAAACAACTCTTGCTCGTAGGATCAGAAACTGCATGTGATTCAACAGCATTTAGGACTGGGAAACAAAAGCTAGCTCACCTTACAAGAAATACACTCTGCTTTAGAGAAAAGAGCACTCTTCTACTCTACTGTGTTTCCTATAGGGCCAGAATAGTGAGCTTGCTCAGAACAAAAGAACTGTGCTTCCTACACATGGGCCATATCTAGTTCAACTGTGCTTAGGAAACTGACAAGAACAGTAGCTCCTCTTCAGTCCGATCCACTGTACTTGCTGGGAACAGACGCGAGTGCTATTTGCACTGTGTATGGCAATGGGAGCGCAATAGTGACTTTGTTACCAGAAAACATTTCTTGTTCGTAAGACCAGAAACTTCATGTGATTCAACTCCATTTAGGACTGGGAAACAAACGCTATCTCGCCTTACATGAAACACAATTTGCTTTAGAGAAAAGAGCACTCTTCTACTCTACTGTGTTTCCTATGGGGTCAAAACAGTGAGCTTGCTCAGAACAAAAGAACTGTGCTTCCTACACACGCGGGCCATATCTAGTTCAACTCTGCTTAGGAAACTGACAAGAACAGTAGCTCCTCTTCAGTCCGATACATTGTACTTGCTGGGAACAGACGTGAGAGCTATTTGCACTATGTATGGCAAGGGGAGCACAATAGTGACTTTCCTTACCAGAAAACAGCTCTTGCTCTTAGGACCAGAAACTGTATGTAATTCAACTCCATTTAGGACTGGGAAACAAACGCTAGCTCACCTTACAAAAAACACACTCTGCTGTAGAGAAAAGAGCACTCTTCTACTCTGCTGTGTTTCCTATAGGGCCAGAACAGTAAGCTTGCTCAGAACAAAAGAACTGTGCTTCCTACACACGGGCCATATCTAGTTCAACTCTGCTTAGGAAACTGACAAGATGAGTAGCTCCTCTTCAGTCCAATACACTGTACTTGCTGGGAACAGACGGGAGGGCTATTTGCACTGTGTATGGCAATGAAAGCGCAATAGTGACTTTCCTTACCAGAAAACATCTCTTGATCGTAGGACCAGAAACTGCATGTGATTCAACTCCATTTATGACTGGGAAACAAATGCTAGCTCGCCTTACATGAAACACACTCTGCTTTTGAGAAAAGAGCACTCTTCTACTCTACTGTGCTTCCTATGGGGTCCGAACGGTAAGCTTGCTCAGAACAAAAGAACTGTGCTTCCTACACACACAGGCCATGTCTAGTTCAACTCTGCTTAGGAAACTGACAAGAACAGTAGATCCTCTTCAGTCCAATACACTGTACTTGCGGGGAACAGAGGCGAGTGCTATTTGCACTGTATATGGCAATTGGAGCACAATAGTGACTCATCTTACCAGAAAACAACTCTTGCTCGTAGGACCAAAAACTCCATGTGACTCAACTACATTTAGGACTGGGAAAAAAATGCTAGCTCGCCTTGCAAGAAACACACTCTGCTTTTGAGTAAAGAGCACTCTTCTACTCTACAGTGTTTCCTATGGGGTCCGAACAGTGAGCTTGCTCAGAACAAAAAAACTGTGCTTCCTACACACGGGCCAAATCTAGTTCAACTCTGCTTTGGAAACTGACAAGAACAGTAGCTCCTCTTCAGTCTGATACACTGTACTTGCTGGGAACAGCCGCGAGTGCTATTTGCACTGTGCATGGCAATGGGAGCGCAATAGTGACTTTCCTTACCAGAAAACAACTCTTGCTCGTAAGACCAGAAACTGCATGTGATTCAACTCCATTTAGGACTGGGAAACAAACTCTAGCTCGCCTTATATGAAACACACTCTGCTTTTCAGAAAAGAGCACTCTTCTACTCTACTGTGTTTCCTATGGGGTCCGAACAGTGAGCTTGCTCAGAACAAAAGAACTGTGCTTCCTACACACACGGGTCATATCTAGTTCAACTGTGCTTAGGAAACTGACAAGAACAGTAGCTTCTCTTCCGTCCAATACACTGTACTTGCGGGGAACAGACGCGAGTGTTATTTGCATTGTGTATGGCAATTGGAGAACAATAGTGACTTGTCTTACCAGAAAACAACTTTTGCTCATAGGACAAAAAACTGCATGTGACTCAACTCCATTTAGGACTGGGAAACAAACGCTAGCTCGCCTTACAAGAAAGAAACTCTGCTTTTGAGAAAAGAGCATTCTTCTACTCTACTGTGTTTCCTATGTGTTCCGAACAGTGAGCTTGCTCAGAACAAAAAAACTGTGCTTCCTACACACACGGCCATATCTAGTTCAAGTCTGCTTAGGAACCTGACAAGAACAGTAGATCCTCTTCAGTCCAATACACTGTACTTGCTGGGAACAGACGCCAGTGCTATTTGTCCTGTGTATGGCAATTGGAGCACAATAGTAACTTGTCTTACCAGAAAACAACTCTTCCTCGTAGGACAAAAAACTGCATGTGACTCAATTCCATTTGGGACTGGGAAACAATCGCTAGCTCGACTTCCAAGAAACACACTCTGCTTTTGATAAAAGAGCTCTCTTCTACTCTACTTTGTTTCCTATAGGGCCAGAACAGTGAGCTTGCTCAGAACAAAAAAACTGTGCTTCCTACTCACACGGCCATATCTAGTTCAAGTCTGCTTAGGAAGCTGACAAGTACAGTAGATCCTCTTCAGTTCAATACACTGTACTTGCTGGGAACAGACGCCAGTGCTATTTGTCCTGTGTATGGCAAAGGCAGCGCAATAGTTACTCTTCTTAACAGAAAACAACTCTTGCTCTTAGGACCAGAAACTTCATGTGATTCAACTCCATTTATAACTGGAAAACAAACTCTATCTCGCTTTACAAGAAACACACTCTGCTTTTGAGAAAAGAGCACTCTTCTACTCTACTGTGTTTCCTATAAGGCCAGAACAGTGAGCTTGCTCAGAAAAAAAGAACTGTGCTTCCTACACACGGGCCATAACTAGTTCAACTTTGCTTAGGAAACTGACAAGAACAGTAGCTCCTCTTCAGTCCGATACACTGTACTTGCTGGGAACAGACGCGAGTGCTATTTGCACTGTGTATGGCAATGGGAGCGCAATAGTGACTTTCCTTACCAGAAAACAACTCTTGATCATAGGACCAGAAACTGCATGTGACTCAACTCCATTTAGGACTGGGAAACAAATGCTAGCTCGCCTTATATGAAACACACTCTGCTTTTGAGAAAAGAGCACTCTTCTAATCTACTGTGCTTCCTATGGGGTCAGAACAGTGAGCTTGCTCAGAACAAAAGAACTGTGCTTCCTACACACACGGGCCATATCTAGTTCAACTCTGCTTAGGAAACTGACAAGAACAGTAGATCTTCTTCAGTCCAATACACTGTACTTGCGTGGAACAGACGCGAGTGCTATTTGCACTGTGTATGGCAATTGGAGCACAATAGTGACTCGTCTTACCAGAAAACAATTTTTGCTCGTAGGACAAAAAACTGCATGTGACTCAACTCCATTTAGGACTGGGAAACAAACACTAGCTCGCCTTACAAGAAACCCACTCTGCTTTTGAGAAAAGAGCACTCTTCTACTCTACTGTGTTTCCTATGGGGTCCAAACAGTGAGCTTGCTCAGAACAAAAGAACTGTGCTTCCTACACACACGGACCATATTTCGTTCAACTCTGCTTAGGAAACTGACAAGAACAGTAGTTCCTATTCAGTCCAATACACTGTACTTGCTGGGAAAAGGCGCGAGTGCTATTTGCCTTGTGAAGGGCAATGGGAGCGCAATAGTGACTTTCCTTACCAGAAAACAACTCTTGTTCCTAGGACCAGAAACTGCATGTGATTCAAATCCATTTAGGACTAGGAAACAACTGCTAGCTCGCCTTACAAAAACACACTCTGCTTCTGAGAAAAGAGCACTCTTCTACTCTACTGTGTTTCCTATAGGGCCAGAACAGTGAGCTTGCTCAGAACATAAGAACTGTGCTTCCTACACACACGGCCCATATCTAGTTCAACTCTGCTTAGGAAACTGAGAACAACAGTAGCTCCTTTGCAGTCCAATACACTGTACTTACTGGGAACAGATAGGAGGGCTATTTGCACTGTGTATGGAAATGGGAGCGCAATAGTTACTTTCCTTACCAGAAAACAACTCTTGCTCGTAGGACCAGAAACTGAATGTGATTCAACTCCATTTAGGACTGGGCAACAAATGCTAGCTCGCATACATGAAACACACTCTGCTTTTGAGAAAAGAGCACTCTTCTACTCTACTGTGTTTCCAATGTGTTCCGAACAGTGAGCTTGCTCAGAACAAAAAAACTGTACTTCCTACTCACACGTCCATATCTAGTTTAAGTCTGCTTAGGAACCTGACAAGAACATTATATCCTCTTCAGTCCAATACACTGTACTTGCTGGGAACAGACGCCAGTGCTATTTGTCCTGTGTATGGCAATATCAGCGCAATAGTGACTCTTCTTACCAGAAAATAACTCTTGTTTGTAGGACCAGAAACTACATGTGATTCAACTCCATATTGGACTGGGAAACAAACGCTAGCTCGCCTTACAAGAAACACACTCTGCTTTTGAGAAAAGAGCACTCTTCTACTCTACTGTTTTTCCTATAGGGCCAGAACAGTGAGCTTGCTCAGAACAAAAGAACTGTGCTTCCTACACACGAGCCATATCTCGTTCAACTCTGCTTAGGAAACTGACAAGAACAGTAGCTCCTCTTCAGTCCGATACACTGTACTTGCTGGGAACAGACGCGAGTGCTATTTGCACTGTGTATGGCAATGGGAGCGCAATAATGACTTTCCTTACCAGAAAACAACTCTTGCTCGTAAGACCAGAAACTGCATGTGATTCAACTCCATTTAGGACTGGGAAACAAATGCTAGCTCGCCTTACATGAAACACACTCTGCTTTTGAGAAAAGAGCACTCTTCTATTCTACTCTGTTTCCTAAGGGTTCCAAACAGTGAGCTTGCTCAGAATAAAAGAACTGTGCTTCCTACACACACGGGCCATATCTAGTTCAACTCTCCTTAAGAAACTGACAAGAACAGTAGCTCCTCTTCCGTCCAATACACTGTACTTGCGGGGAACAGACGCGAGTGCTATTTGCACTGTGTATGGTAATGGGAGCGCAATAGTATCTTTCCTTACCAGAAAACAACTCTTGCTCGTAAGACCAGAAACTGCATGTGATTCAACTCCATTTAGGACTGGGAAACAAACTCTAGCTCGCCTTACATGAAACACACTCTGCTTTTGAGAAAAGAGCACTCTTCTACTCTACTGTGTTTCCTATGTGGTCCGAACAGTGAGCTTGCTCAGAACAAAAGAACTGTGCTTCCTACACACACGGGCCATATCTAGTTCAACTGTGCTTAGGAAACTGACAAGAACAGTAGATCCTCTTCAGTCCGATACACTGTACTTGCGGGGAACAGACGCGAGTGCTATTTGCATTGTGTATGGCAATTGGAGAACAATAGTGACTTGTCTTACAAGAAAACAACTTTTGCTCATAGGACAAAAAACTGCATGTGACTCAACTCCATTTAGGACTGGGAAACAAACGCTAGCTCGCCTTACAAGAAACAAACTCTGCTTTTGAGAAAAGAGCACTCTTCTACTCTACTGTGTTTCCTATGTGTTCCGAACAGTTAGTTTGCTCAGAACAAAAAAACTGTGCTTCCTACACACACGGCCATATCTAGTTCAAGTCTGCTTAGGAACCTGACAAGAACAGTAGATCCTCTTCAGTCCAATACACTGTACTTGCTGGGAACAGACGCGAGTGCTATTTGCACTGTGTATGGCAATGGGAGCGCAATAGTGACTCTTCATACCAGAAAACAACTCTTGCTCGTAGGACCAGAAACTGCATGGGATTCAACTCCGTTTCTGACTGGGAAACAAACACTAGCTAGCCTTACAAGAAACACACTCTGCTTTTGAGAAAAGAGCACTCTTCTACTCTATTGTGTTTCCTATAAGGCCAGAACAGTGAGCTTGCTCAGAACAAAAGAACTGTGATTCCTACACACATGGGCCATATCTAGTTCAACTCTGCTTCAGAAACTGACAAGAACAGTAGCTCCTCTTCAGTCCGATACACTGTACTTGCTTGGAACAGACGCGAGTGTTATTTGCACTGTGTATGGCAATGGGAGCGCAATAGTGACTTTCCTTACCAGAAAACAACTCTTGCTCGTAAGACCAGAAACTGCATGTGATTCAACTCCATTTAGGACTGGGAAACAAACTCTAGCTCGCCTTACATGAAACACACTCTGCTTTTGAGAAAAGAGCACTCTTCTACACTACTGTGCTTCCTATGGGGTCCAAACAGTGAGCTTGCTCAGAACAAAAGAACTGTGCTTCCTACACACACGGACCATATCTAGTTCAAGTCTGCTTAGTAAACTGACAAGAAGAGTAGCTCTTATTCAGTCCAATACACTGTACTTGCTGGGAAATGGCGCGAGTGCTATTTGCCTTGTGAAGGGCAATGGGAGCACAATAGTGACTTTCCTTACCAGAAAACAACTCTTGTTCCTAGGACCAGAAACTGCATGTGATTCAACTCCATTTAGGACTAGGAAACAAATGCTTGCTCGCCTTACAAAAACACACTCTGCTTCTGAGAAAAGAGCACTCATCTACTCTACTGTGTTTCCTATAGGGCCAGAAGAGTGAACTTGCTCAGAACATAAGAACTGTGCTTCCTACACACGGGCCATATCTAGTTCAACTCTGCTTAGGAAACTGACAAGAACAGTAGCTCCTTTGCAGTCCAATACACTGTACTTGCTGGGAACAGACATGAGGGCTTTTTGCACTGTGTATGGCAATGGGAGCGCAATAGTTACTTTCCTTACCAGAAAACAGCTCTTGCTCGTAGGACCAGAAACTGCATGTGATTCAACTCCATTTAGGACTGGGAAACAAATGCTAGCTCGCATACATGAAACACACTCTGATTTTGAGAAAAGAGTACTCTTCTACTCTACTGTGTTTCCTATGGGGTCCGAACAGTGAGTTTGCACAAAAAAAAATAACTGTGCTTCCTACACACACGGGCCATATCTAGTTCAACTCTGCTTAGGAAACCAACAAGAACAGTATATCCTCTTCAGTCCGATACACTGTACTTGCTGGGAACAGACGCGAGTGCTATTTGTACTGTGTACGGCAATGGGAGCGCAATAGTGACTTTCCTTACCAGAAAACAACTTTTGATCATAGGACCAGAAACTGCATGTGATTCAACTCCATTTAGGACTGGGAAACAAATGCTAGCTGGCCTTACATGAAACACACTCTGCTTTTGAGAAAAGAGCACTCTTCTACTCTTCTGTGTTTCCCATAGGGCTAGAACAGTGAGCTTGCTCAGAAAAAAAGAACTGTACTTCCTACACACACGGCCCATATCTAGTTCAACTCTGCTTAGGAAACTGAGAGGAACAGTAGCTCCTTTGCAGTCCAATACACTGTACTTGCTGGGAACAGACATGAGGGCTTTTTGCACTGTGTATGGCTATGGGAGCACAATAGTTACTTTCCTTACCAGAAAACAGCTCTTGCTCGTAGGACCAGAAACTGCATGTGATTCAACTCCATTTAGGACTGGGAAACAAATGCTAGCTCGCATACATGAAACACACTCTGCTTTTGAGAAAAGAGTACTCTTCTACTCTACTGTGTTTCCTATGGGGTCCGAACAGTGAGTTTGCACAGAAAAAAATAACTGTGCTTCCTACACACACGGGCCATATCTAGTTCAACTCTGCTTAGGAAACCAACAAGAACAGTAGCTCCTCTTCAGTCCGATACACTGTACTTGCTGGGATCAGACGCGAGTGCTATTTGTACTGTGTACGGCAATGGGAGCGCAATAGTGACATTCCTTACCAGAAAACAACTCTTGATCGTAGGACCAGAAACTGCATGTGATTCAACTCCACTTAGGAGTGGGAAACAAATGCTAGGTCGCCTTACATGAAACACACTCTGCATTTGAGAAAAGAGCACTCTTCTACTCTACTGTGTTTCCTATGTGTTCCGAACAGTGAGCTTGCTCAGAACAAAAAAACTGTACTTCCTACTCACACGGCCATATCTAGTTCATGTCTGCTTAGGAACCTGACAAGAACAGTATATCCTCTTCAGTCCGATACACTGTACTTGCTGGGAACAGACGCCAGTGCTATTTGTCCTGTGTATGGCAATGGCAGCGCAATAGTGACTCTTCTTACCAGAAAACAACTCTTGCTCGTAGGACCAGAAACTGCATGTGATTCTACTCCATTTAGGACTGGGAAACAAACTCTAGCTCGCTTTACAAGAAACACACTCTTCTTTTGAGAAAAGAGCACTCTTCTACTCTACTGTGTTTCCTATAGGGCCAGAACAGTGAGCTTGCTCAGAAAAAAAGAACTGTGCTTCCTACAAACATGGGCCATATCTAGTTCAACTCTGCTTAGGAAACTGACAAGAACAGTAGCTCCTCTTCAGTCCAATACACTGTACTTTCTGGGAACAGACGGGAGGGCTATTTGCACTGTGTATGGCAATGGGAGCCCAATAGTGACGTTCCTTACCAGAAAACAACTCTTGCTCATAGGACCAGAAACTGCACGGGTTTCCACTCCATTTAGGACTGGGAAACAAACGGTAGCTCGCCTTACAAGAAACACACTCTGCTTTAGAGAAAAGAGCACTCTTCTACTCTACTGTGTTTCCTATGGGGTCCAAACAGTGAGCTTGCTCAGAACAAAAGAACTGTGCTTCCTACACACACGGACCATATCTAGTTCAAGTCTGCTTAGTAAACTGACAAGAAGAGTAGCTCCTATTCAGTCCAATACACTGTACTTGCTGGGAAAAGGCGCGAGTGCTATTTGCCTTGTGAAGGGCAATGGGAGCGCAATAGTGACTTTCCTTACCAGAAAACAACTCTTTTTCCTAGGACCAGAAACTGCATGTGATTCAAATCCATTTAGGACTAGGAAACAACTGCTAGCTCGCCTTACAAAAACACACTCTGCTTCTGAGAAAAGAGCACTCTTCTACTCTACTGTGTTTCCTATAGGGCCAGAAGAGTGAACTTGCTCAGAACATAAGAACTGTGCTTCCTACACACAAGGGCCATATCTAGTTCAACTCTGCTTAGGAAACTGACAAGAACAGTAGCTCCTCTTCAGTCTAATACACTGTACTTACTATGAACAGACGCGAGAGCTATTTGCACTGTGTATGGCAAGGGGAGCTCAATAGTGACTTTCCTTACCAGAAAACAACTCTTGCTCGTAGGACCAGAAACTGCATGTGATTCAACTCCATTTAGGACTGGGAAACAAATGCTAGCTCGCCTTACATGAAACACACTCTGCTTTTGAGAAAAGAGCACTCTTCTACTCTTCTGTGTTTCCTATAGGGCCAGAACAGTGAGCTTGCTCAGAAAACAAGAACTGTACTTCCAACACACACGGCCCATATCTAGTTCAACTCTGCTTAGGAAACTGAGAAGAACAGTAGCTCCTTTGCAGTCCAATACACTATACTTACTGGGAACAGATAGGAGGGCTATTTGCACTGTGTATGGCAATGGGAGCGCAATAGTTACTTTCCTTACCAGAAAACAACTCTTGCTCGTAGGACCAGAAACTGAATGTGATTCAAATCCATTTAGGACTGGGAAACAAATGCTAGCTCGCATACATGAAACACACTCTGCTTTTGAGAAAAGAGCACTCTTCTACTCTACTGTGCTTCCTATGTGTTCCGAACAGTGAGCTTGCTCAGAACAAAAAAACTGTACTTCCTACTCACACGACCATATCTAGTTCAAGTCTGCTTAGGAACCTGACAAGAACAGTATATCCTCTTCAGTCCAATACACTGTACTTGGTGGGAACAGACGCCAGTGCTATTTGTCCTGTGTATGGCAATATCAGCGCAATAGTGCCTCTTCTTACAAGAAAACAACTCTTGCTCGTAGGACCAGAAACTTCATGTGATTCAACTCCATTTAGGAATGGGAAACAAATGCTAGCTCGCCTTACATGAAACACACTCTGCTTTTGAGAAAAGAGCACTCTTCTACTCTACTGTGCTTCCTATGGGGTCCGAACAGTGAACTTGCTCAGAACAAAAGAACTGTGCTTCCTACACACACGGGCCATATCTAGTTCAACTCTGCTTAGGAAACTGACAAGAACAGTAGATCCTCTTCAGTCCAATACACTGTACTTGCTGGGAACAGACGCCAGTGCTATTTGTCCTGTGTATGGCAATGGCAGCACAATAGTGACTCTTCTTACCAGAAAACAACTCTTGCTTGTAGGACCAGAAACTGCATGTGATTCAACTCCATTTAGGACTGGGAAACAAAAGCTAGCTCACCTTGCAAGAAACACACTCTGCTTTAGAGAAAAGAGCACTCTTCTACTCTACTGTTTTTCCTATAGGGCCAGAACAGTGAGCTTGCTCAGAACAAAAGAACTGTGCTTCCTACACATGAGCCATATCTCGTTCAACTCCGCTTAGGAAACTGACAAGAACAGTAGCTCCTCTTCAGTCCGATACACTGTACTTGCTGGGAACAGACGCGAGTGCTATTTGCACTGTGTATGGCAATGGGAGCGCAATAGTGACTTTCCTTACCAGAAAACAACTCTTGCTCGTAAGACCAGAAACTGCATGTGATTCAACTCCATTTAGGACTGGGAAACAAACTCTAGCTCGCCTTACATGAAACACACTCTGCTTTTGAGAAAAGAGCACTCTTCTACACTACTGTGCTTCCTATGGGGTCCAAACAGTGAGCTTGCTCAGAACAAAAGAACTGTGCTTCCTACACACACGGACCATATCTAGTTCAAGTCTGCTTAGTAAACTGACAAGAAGAGTAGCTCCTATTCAGTCCAATACACTGTACTTGCTGGGAAATGGCGCGAGTGCTATTTGCCTTGTGAAGGGCAATGGGAGCGCAATAGTGACTTTCCTTACCAGAAAACAACTCTTGTTCCTAGGACCAGAAACTGCATGTGATTCAACTCCATTTAGGACTAGGAAACAAATGCTAGCTCGCCTTACAAAAACACACTCTGCTTCTGAGAAAAGAGCACTCATCTACTCTACTGTGTTTCCTATAGGGCCAGAAGAGTGAACTTGCTCAGAACATAAGAACTGTGCTTCCTACACACGGGCCATATCTAGTTCAACTCTGCTTAGGAAACTGACAAGAACAGTAGCTCCTTTGCAGTCCAATACACTGTACTTGCTGGGAACAGACATGAGGGCTTTTTGCACTGTGTATGGCAATGGGAGCGCAATAGTTACTTTCCTTACCAGAAAACAGCTCTTGCTCGTAGGACCAGAAACTGCATGTGATTCAACTCCATTTAGGACTGGGAAACAAATGCTAGCTCGCATACATGAAACACACTCTGATTTTGAGAAAAGAGTACTCTTCTACTCTACTGTGTTTCCTATGGGGTCCGAACAGTGAGTTTGCACAAAAAAAAATAACTGTGCTTCCTACACACACGGGCCATATCTAGTTCAACTCTGCTTAGGAAACCAACAAGAACAGTATATCCTCTTCAGTCCGATACACTGTACTTGCTGGGAACAGACGCGAGTGCTATTTGTACTGTGTACGGCAATGGGAGCGCAATAGTGACTTTCCTTACCAGAAAACAACTTTTGATCATAGGACCAGAAACTGCATGTGATTCAACTCCATTTAGGACTGGGAAACAAATGCTAGCTGGCCTTACATGAAACACACTCTGCTTTTGAGAAAAGAGCACTCTTCTACTCTTCTGTGTTTCCCATAGGGCTAGAACAGTGAGCTTGCTCAGAAAAAAAGAACTGTACTTCCTACACACACGGCCCATATCTAGTTCAACTCTGCTTAGGAAACTGAGAGGAACAGTAGCTCCTTTGCAGTCCAATACACTGTACTTGCTGGGAACAGACATGAGGGCTTTTTGCACTGTGTATGGCTATGGGAGCACAATAGTTACTTTCCTTACCAGAAAACAGCTCTTGCTCGTAGGACCAGAAACTGCATGTGATTCAACTCCATTTAGGACTGGGAAACAAATGCTAGCTCGCATACATGAAACACACTCTGCTTTTGAGAAAAGAGTACTCTTCTACTCTACTGTGTTTCCTATGGGGTCCGAACAGTGAGTTTGCACAGAAAAAAATAACTGTGCTTCCTACACACACGGGCCATATCTAGTTCAACTCTGCTTAGGAAACCAACAAGAACAGTAGCTCCTCTTCAGTCCGATACACTGTACTTGCTGGGATCAGACGCGAGTGCTATTTGTACTGTGTACGGCAATGGGAGCGCAATAGTGACATTCCTTACCAGAAAACAACTCTTGATCGTAGGACCAGAAACTGCATGTGATTCAACTCCACTTAGGAGTGGGAAACAAATGCTAGGTCGCCTTACATGAAACACACTCTGCATTTGAGAAAAGAGCACTCTTCTACTCTACTGTGTTTCCTATGTGTTCCGAACAGTGAGCTTGCTCAGAACAAAAAAACTGTACTTCCTACTCACACGGCCATATCTAGTTCATGTCTGCTTAGGAACCTGACAAGAACAGTATATCCTCTTCAGTCCGATACACTGTACTTGCTGGGAACAGACGCCAGTGCTATTTGTCCTGTGTATGGCAATGGCAGCGCAATAGTGACTCTTCTTACCAGAAAACAACTCTTGCTCGTAGGACCAGAAACTGCATGTGATTCTACTCCATTTAGGACTGGGAAACAAACTCTAGCTCGCTTTACAAGAAACACACTCTTCTTTTGAGAAAAGAGCACTCTTCTACTCTACTGTGTTTCCTATAGGGCCAGAACAGTGAGCTTGCTCAGAAAAAAAGAACTGTGCTTCCTACAAACATGGGCCATATCTAGTTCAACTCTGCTTAGGAAACTGAGAAGAACAGTAGCTCCTCTTCAGTCCAATACACTGTACTTTCTGGGAACAGACGGGAGGGCTATTTGCACTGTGTATGGCAATGGGAGCCCAATAGTGACGTTCCTTACCAGAAAACAACTCTTGCTCGTAGGACCAGAAACTGCACGGGTTTCCACTCCATTTAGGACTGGGAAACAAACGGTAGCTCGCCTTACAAGAAACACACTCTGCTTTAGAGAAAAGAGCACTCTTCTACTCTACTGTGTTTCCTATGGGGTCCAAACAGTGAGCTTGCTCAGAACAAAAGAACTGTGCTTCCTACACACACGGACCATATCTAGTTCAAGTCTGCTTAGTAAACTGACAAGAAGAGTAGCTCCTATTCAGTCCAATACACTGTACTTGCTGGGAAAAGGCGCGAGTGCTATTTGCCTTGTGAAGGGCAATGGGAGCGCAATAGTGACTTTCCTTACCAGAAAACAACTCTTTTTCCTAGGACCAGAAACTGCATGTGATTCAAATCCATTTAGGACTAGGAAACAACTGCTAGCTCGCCTTACAAAAACACACTCTGCTTCTGAGAAAAGAGCACTCTTCTACTCTACTGTGTTTCCTATAGGGCCAGAAGAGTGAACTTGCTCAGAACATAAGAACTGTGCTTCCTACACACAAGGGCCATATCTAGTTCAACTCTGCTTAGGAAACTGACAAGAACAGTAGCTCCTCTTCAGTCTAATACACTGTACTTACTATGAACAGACGCGAGAGCTATTTGCACTGTGTATGGCAAGGGGAGCTCAATAGTGACTTTCCTTACCAGAAAACAACTCTTGCTCGTAGGACCAGAAACTGCATGTGATTCAACTCCATTTAGGACTGGGAAACAAATGCTAGCTCGCCTTACATGAAACACACTCTGCTTTTGAGAAAAGAGCACTCTTCTACTCTTCTGTGTTTCCTATAGGGCCAGAACAGTGAGCTTGCTCAGAAAACAAGAACTGTACTTCCAACACACACGGCCCATATCTAGTTCAACTCTGCTTAGGAAACTGAGAAGAACAGTAGCTCCTTTGCAGTCCAATACACTATACTTACTGGGAACAGATAGGAGGGCTATTTGCACTGTGTATGGCAATGGGAGCGCAATAGTTACTTTCCTTACCAGAAAACAACTCTTGCTCGTAGGACCAGAAACTGAATGTGATTCAAATCCATTTAGGACTGGGAAACAAATGCTAGCTCGCATACATGAAACACACTCTGCTTTTGAGAAAAGAGCACTCTTCTACTCTACTGTGTTTCCTATGTGTTCCGAACAGTGAGCTTGCTCAGAACAAAAAAACTGTACTTCCTACTCACACGACCATATCTAGTTCAAGTCTGCTTAGGAACCTGACAAGAACAGTATATCCTCTTCAGTCCAATACACTGTACTTGGTGGGAACAGACGCCAGTGCTATTTGTCCTGTGTATGGCAATATCAGCGCAATAGTGACTCTTCTTACAAGAAAACAACTCTTGCTCGTAGGACCAGAAACTTCATGTGATTCAACTCCATTTAGGAATGGGAAACAAATGCTAGCTCGCCTTACATGAAACACACTCTGCTTTTGAGAAAAGAGCACTCTTCTACTCTACTGTGCTTCCTATGGGGTCCGAACAGTGAACTTGCTCAGAACAAAAGAACTGTGCTTCCTACACACACGGGCCATATCTAGTTCAACTCTGCTTAGGAAACTGACAAGAACAGTAGATCCTCTTCAGTCCAATACACTGTACTTGCTGGGAACAGACGCCAGTGCTATTTGTCCTGTGTATGGCAATGGCAGCACAATAGTGACTCTTCTTACCAGAAAACAACTCTTGCTTGTAGGACCAGAAACTGCATGTGATTCAACTCCATTTAGGACTGGGAAACAAAAGCTAGCTCACCTTGCAAGAAACACACTCTGCTTTAGAGAAAAGAGCACTCTTCTACTCTACTGTTTTTCCTATAGGGCCAGAACAGTGAGCTTGCTCAGAACAAAAGAACTGTGCTTCCTACACATGAGCCATATCTCGTTCAACTCTGCTTAGGAAACTGACAAGAACAGTAGCTCCTCTTCAGTCCGATACACTGTACTTGCTGGGAACAGACGCGAGTGCTATTTGCACTGTGTATGGCAATGGGAGCGCAATAATGACTTTCCTTACCAGAAAACAACTCTTGCTCATAAGACCAGAAACTGCATGTGATTCAACTCCATTTAGGACTGGGAAACAAATGCTAGCTCGCCTTACATGAAACACACTCTGCTTTTGAGAAAAGAGCACTCTTCTATTCTACTCTGTTTCCTAAGGGTTCCAAACAGTGAGCTTGCTCAGAACAAAAGAACTGTGCTTCCTACACACACGGGCCATATCTAGTTCAACTCTCCTTAAGAAACTGACAAGAACAGTAGCTCCTCTTCCGTCCAATACACTGTACTTGCGGGGAACAGACGCGAGTGCTATTTGCACTGTGTATGGTAATGGGAGCGCAATAGTGACTTTCCTTACCAGAAAACAACTCTTGCTCGTAAGACCAGAAACTGCATGTGATTCAACTCCATTTAGGACTGGGAAACAAACTCTAGCTCGCCTTACATGAAACACACTCTGCTTTTGAGAAAAGAGCACTCTTCTACTCTACTGTGTTTCCTATGTGGTCCGAACAGTGAGCTTGCTCAGAACAAAAGAACTGTGCTTCCTACACACACGGGCCATATCTAGTTCAACTGTGCTTAGGAAACTGACAAGAACAGTAGCTCCTCTTCCGTCCAATACACTGTACTTGCGGGGAACAGACGCGAGTGCTATTTGCATTGTGTATGGCAATTGGAGAACAATAGTGACTTGTCTTACAAGAAAACAACTTTTGCTCATAGGACAAAAAACTGCATGTGACTCAACTCCATTTAGGACTGGGAAACAAACGCTAGCTCGCCTTACAAGAAACAAACTCTACTTTTGAGAAAAGAGCACTCTTCTACTCTACTGTGTTTCCTATGTGTTCCGAACAGTGAGTTTGCTCAGAACAAAAAAACTGTGCTTCCTACACACACGGCCATATCTAGTTCAAGTCTGCTTAGGAACCTGACAAGAACAGTAGATCCTCTTCAGTCCAATACACTGTACTTGCTGGGAACAGACGCGAGTGCTATTTGCACTGTGTATGGCAATGGGAGCGCAATAGTGACTCTTCATACCAGAAAACAACTCTTGCTCTTAGGACCAGAAACTGCATGGGATTCAACTCCGTTTCTGACTGGGAAACAAACACTAGCTAGCCTTACAAGAAACACACTCTGCTTTTGAGAAAAGAGCACTCTTCTACTCTATTGTGTTTCCTATAAGGCCAGAACAGTGAGCTTGCTCAGAACAAAAGAACTGTGATTCCTACACACATGGGCCATATCTAGTTCAACTCTGCTTCAGAAACTGACAAGAACAGTAGCTCCTCTTCAGTCTGATACACTGTAGTTGCTGGGAACAGACGCGTGTGCTATTTGCACTGTGTATGGCAATGGGAGCGCAATAGTGACTTTCCTTACCAGAAAACAACTCTTGCTCGTAAGACCAGAAACTGCATGTGATTCAACTCCATTTAGGACTGGGAAACAAACTCTAGCTCGCCTTACATGAAACACATTCTGCTTTTCAGAAAAGAGCACTCTTCTACACTACTGTGCTTCCTGTGGGGTCTGAACAGTGAGCTTACTCAGAACAAAAGAACTGTGCTTCCTGCACACACGGGCCATATCTAGTTCAACTCTGCTTAGGAAACTGACAAGAACAATAGATCTTCTTCAGTCCAATACACTGTACTTTCGGGGAACAGACGCGAGTGCTATTTGCACGGTGTATGGAAATTGGAGCACAATAGTGACTCGTCTTACAAAAAACAATTCTTGCTCATAGGACAAAAAACTGCATGTGACTCAACTCCATTTAGGACTGGGAAACAAACGCTAGCTCGCCTTACAAGAAACACACTCTGCTTTAGAGAAAAGAGCACTCTTCTACTCTACTGTGTTTCCTATGGGGTCCAAACAGTGAGCTTGCTCAGAACAAAAGAACTGTGCTTCCTACACACACGGACCATATCTAGTTCAAGTCTGCTTAGTAAACTGACAAGAAGAGTAGCTCCTATTCAGTCCAATACACTGTACTTGCTGGGAAACGGCGCGAGTGCTATTTGCCTTGTGAAGGGCAATGGGAGCGCAATAGTGACTTTCCTTACCAGAAAACAACTCTTGTTCCTAGGACAAGAAACTGCATGTGATTCAACTCCATTTAGGACTAGGAAACAAATGCTAGCTCGCCTTACAAAAACACACTCTGCTTCTGAGAAAAGAGCACTCATCTACTCTACTGTGTTTCCTATAGGGCCAGAAGAGTGAACTTGCTCAGAACATAAGAACTGTGCTTCCTACACATGGGCCATATAGTTCAACTCTGCTTAGGAAACTGACAAGAACAGTAGCTCCTTTGCAGTCCAATACACTGTACTTGCTGGGAACAGACATGAGGGCTTTTTGCACTGTGTATGGCAATGGGAGCGCAATAGTTACTTTCCTTACCAGAAAACAACTCTTGATCGTAGGACCAGAAACTGCATGTGATTCAACTCCATTTAGGACTGGGAAACAAATGCTAGCTCGCATACATGAAACACACTCTGATTTTGAGAAAAGAGTACTCTTCTACTCTACTGTGTTTCCTATGGGGTCCGAACAGTGAGTTTGCACAGAAAAAAATAACTGTGCTTCCTACACACACGGGCCATATCTAGTTCAACTCTGCTTAGGCAACCAACAAGAACAGTATATCCTCTTCAGTCCGATACACTGTACTTGCTGGGAACAGACGCGAGTGCTATTTGTACTGTGTATGGCAATGGGAGCGCAATAGTGACTTTCCTTACCAGAAAACAACTCTTGATCATAGGACCAGAAACTGCATGTGATTCAACTCCATTTAGGACTGGGAAACAAATGCTAGCTGGCCTTACATGAAACACACTCTGCTTTTGAGAAAAGAGCACTCTTCTACTCTTCTGTGTTTCCCATAGGGCCAGAACAGTGAGCTTGCTCAGAAAAAAAGAACTGTACTTCCTACACACACGGCCCATATCTAGTTCAACTCTGCTTAGGAAACTGAGAGGAACAGTAGCTCCTTTGCAGTCCAATACACTGTACTTGCTGGGAACAGACATGAGGGCTTTTTGCACTGTGTATGGCAATGGGAGCGCAATAGTTACTTTCCTTACCAGAAAACAGCTCTTGCTCGTAGGACCAGAAACTGCATGCGATTCAACTCCATTTAGGACTGGGAAACAAATGCTAGCTCGCCTTACATGAAACACACTCTGCTTTTGAGAAAAGAGCACTCTTCTACTCTTCTGTGTTTCCTATAGGGCCAGAACAGTGAGCTTGCTCAGAAAACAAGAACTGTACTTCCAACACACACGGCCCATATCTAGTTCAACTCTGCTTAGGAAACTGAGAAGAACAGTAGCTCCTTTGCAGTCCAATACACTGTACTTACTGGGAACAGATAGGAGGGCTATTTGCACTGTGTATGGCAATGGGAGCGCAATAGTTAATTTCCTTACCAGAAAACAACTCTTGCTCGTAGGACCAGAAACTGAATGTGATTCAAATGCATTTAGGACTGGGAAACAAATGCTAGCTCGCATACATGAAACACACTCTGCTTTTGAGAAAAGAGCACTCTTCTACTCTACTGTGTTTCCTATGTGTTCCGAACAGTGAGCTTGCTCAGAACAAAAAAACTGTACTTCCTACTCACACGACCATATCTAGTTCAAGTCTGCTTAGGAACCTGACAAGAACAGTATATCCTCTTCAGTCCAATACACTGTACTTGGTGGGAACAGACGCCAGTGCTATTTGTCCTGTGTATGGCAATATCAGCGCAATAGTGACTCTTCTTACCAGAAAACAACTCTTGCTCGTAGGACCAGAAACTGCATGTGATTCAACTCCATTTAGGAATGGGAAACAAATGCTAGCTCGCCTTACATGAAACACACTCTGCTTTTGAGAAAAGAGCACTCTTCTACTCTACTGTGCTTCCTATGGGGTCCGAACAGTGAACTTGCTCAGAACAAAAGAACTGTGCTTCCTACACACACGGGCCATATCTAGTTCAACTCTGCTTAGGAAACTGACAAGAACAGTAGATCCTCTTCAGTCCAATACACTGTACTTGCTGGGAACAGACGCCAGTGCTATTTGTCCTGTGTATGGCAATGGCAGCACAATAGTGACTCTTCTTACCAGAAAACAACTCTTGCTTGTAGGACCAGAAACTGCATGTGATTCAACTCCATTTAGGACTGGGAAACAAAAGCTTGCTCACCTTGCAAGAAACACACTCTGCTTTAGAGAAAAGAGCACTCTTCTACTCTACTGTTTTTCCTATAGGGCCAGAACAGTGAGCTTGCTCAGAACAAAAGAACTGTGCTTCCTACACACGAGCCATATCTCGTTCAACTCTGCTTAGGAAACTGACAAGAACAGTAGCTCCTCTTCAGTCCGATACACTGTACTTGCTGGGAACAGACGCGAGTGCTATTTGCACTGTGTATGGCAATGGGAGCACAATAATGACTTTCCTTACCAGAAAACAACTCTTGCTCATAAGACCAGAAACTGCATGTGATTCAACTCCATTTAGGACTGGGAAACAAATGCTAGCTCGCCTTACATGAAACACACTCTGCTTTTGAGAAAAGAGCACTCTTCTATTCTACTCTGTTTCCTAAGGGTTCCAAACAGTGAGCTTGCTCAGAACAAAAGAACTGTGCTTCCTACACACACGGGCCATATCTAGTTCAACTCTCCTTAAGAAACTGACAAGAACAGTAGCTCCTCTTCCGTCCAATACACTGTACTTGCGGGGAACAGACGCGAGTGCTATTTGCACTGTGTATGGTAATGGGAGCGCAATAGTGACTTTCCTTACCAGAAAACAACTCTTGCTCGTAAGACCAGAAACTGCATGTGATTCAACTCCATTTAGGAATGGGAAACAAACTCTAGCTCGCCTTACATGAAACACACTCTGCTTTTGAGAAAAGAGCACTCTTCTACTCTACTGTGTTTCCTATGTGGTCCGAACAGTGAGCTTGCTCAGAACAAAACAACTGTGCTTCCTACACACACGGGCCATATCTAGTTCAACTGTGCTTAGGAAACTGACAAGAACAGTAGCTCCTCTTCCGTCCAATACACTGTACTTGCGGGGAACAGACGCGAGTGCTATTTGCATTGTGTATGGCAATTGGAGAACAATAGTGACTTGTCTTACAAGAAAACAACTTTTGCTCATAGGACAAAAAACTGCATGTGACTCAACTCCATTTAGGAATGGGAAACAAACGCTAGCTCGCCTTACAAGAAACAAACTCTGCTTTTGAGAAAAGAGCACTCTTCTACTCTACTGTGTTTCCTATGTGTTCCGAACAGTGAGTTTGCTCAGAACAAAAAAACTGTGCTTCCTACACACACGGCCATATCTAGTTCAAGTCTGCTTAGGAACCTGACAAGAACAGTAGATCCTCTTCAGTCCAATACACTGTACTTGCTGGGAACAGACGCGAGTGCTATTTGCACTGTGTATGGCAATGGGAGCACAATAGTGACTCTTCATACCAGAAAACAACTCTTGCTCGTAGGACCAGAAACTGCATGGGATTCAACTCCGTTTCTGACTGGGAAACAAACACTAGCTAGCCTTACAAGAAACACACTCTGCTTTTGAGAAAAGAGCACTCTTCTACTCTATTGTGTTTCCTATAAGGCCAGAACAGTGAGCTTGCTCAGAACAAAAGAACTGTGATTCCTACACACATGGGCCATATCTACTTCAACTCTGCTTCAGAAACTGACAAGAACAGTAGCTCCTCTTCAGTCCGATACACTGTAGTTGCTGGGAACAGACGCGAGTGCTATTTGCACTGTGTATGGCTATGTTAGCGCAATAGTGACTTTCCTTACCAGAAAACAACTCTTGCTCATAAGACCAGAAACTGCATGTGATTCAACTCCATTTAGGACTGGGAAACAAACTCTAGCTCGCCTTACATGAAACACACTCTGCTTTTCAGAAAAGAGCACTCTTCTACACTACTGTGCTTCCTGTGGGGTCTGAACAGTGAGCTTACTCAGAACAAAAGAACTGTGCTTCCTGCACACACGGGCCATATCTAGTTCAACTCTGCTTAGGAAACTGACAAGAACAGTAGATCTTCTTCAGTCCAATACACTGTACTTTCGGGGAACAGACGCGAGTGCTATTTGCACTGTGTATGGCAATTGGAGCACAATAGTGACTCGTCTTACCAGAAAACAATTCTTGCTCATAGGACAAAAAACTGCATGTGACTCAACTCCATTTAGGACTGGGAAACAAACGCTAGCTCGCCTTACAAGAAACACACTCTGCTTTAGAGAAAAGAGCACTCTTCTACTCTACTGTGTTTCCTATGGGGTCCAAACAGTGAGCTTGCTCAGAACAAAAGAACTGTGCTTCCTACACACACGGACCATATCTAGTTCAAGTCTGCTTAGTAAACTGACAAGAAGAGTAGCTCCTATTCAGTCCAATACACTGTACTTGCTGGGAAACGGCGCGAGTGCTCTTTGCCTTGTGAAGGGCAATGGGAGCACAATAGTGACTTTCCTTACCAGAAAACAACTCTTGTTCCTAGGACCAGAAACTGCATGTGATTCAACTCCATTTAGGACTAGGAAACAAATGCTAGCTCGCCTTACAAAAACACACTCTGCTTCTAAGAAAAGAGCACTCATCTACTCTACTGTGTTTCCTATAGGGCCAGAAGAGTGAACTTGCTCAGAACATAAGAACTGTGCTTCCTACACACGGGCCATATCTAGTTCAACTCTGCTTAGGAAACTGACAAGAACAGTAGCTCCTTTGCAGTCCAATACACTGTACTTGCTGGGAACAGACATGAGGGCTTTTTGCACTGTGTATGGCAATGGGAGCGCAATAGTTACTTTCCTTACCAGAAAACAGCTCTTGCTCGTAGGACCAGAAACTGCATGTGATTCAACTCCATTTAGGACTGGGAAACAAATGCTAGCTCGCATACATGAAACACACTCTGATTTTGAGAAAAGAGTACTCTTCTACTCTACTGTGTTTCCTATGGGGTCCGAACAGTGAGTTTGCACAGAAAAAAATAACTGTGCTTCCTACACACACGGGCCATATCTAGTTCAACTCTGCTTAGGAAACCAACAAGAACAGTATATCCTCTTCAGTCCGATACACTGTACTTGCTGGGAACAGACGCGAGTGCTATTTGTACTGTGTACGGCAATGGGAGCGCAATAGTGACTTTCCTTACCAGAAAACAACTCTTGATCATAGGACCAGAAACTGCATGTGATTCAACTCCATTTAGGACTGGGAAACAAATGCTAGCTGGCCTTACATGAAACACACTCTGCTTTTGAGAAAAGAGCACTCTTCTACTCTTCTGTGTTTCCCATAGGGCCAGAACAGTGAGCTTGCTCAGAAAAAAAGAACTGTACTTCCTACACACACGGCCCATATCTAGTTCAACTCTGCTTAGGAAACTGAGAGGAACAGTAGCTCCTTTGCAGTCCAATACACTGTACTTGCTGGGAACAGACATGAGGGCTTTTTGCACTGTGTATGGCAATGGGAGCGCAATAGTTACTTTCCTTACCAGAAAACAACTCTTGTTCCTAGGACCAAAAACTGCATGTGATTCAACTCCATTTAGGACTGGGAAACAAATGCTAGCTCACATACATGAAACACACTCTGCTTTTGAGAAAAGAGTACTCTTCTACTCTACTGTGTTTCCTATGGGGTCCGAACAGTGAGTTTGCACAGAAAAAAATAACTGTGCTTCCTACACACACGGGCCATATCTAGTTCAACTCTGCTTAGGAAACAAACAAGAACAGTAGCTCCACTTCAGTACGATACACTGTACTTGCTGGGAACAGACGCGAGTGCTATTTGTACTGTGTACGGCAATGGGAGCGCAATAGTGACATTCCTTACCAGAAAACAACTCTTGATCGTAGGACCAGAAACTGCATGTGATTCAACTCCACTTATGAGTGGGAAACAAATGCTAGGTCGCCTTACATGAAACACACTCTGCATTTGAGAAAAGAGCACTCTTCTACTCTACTGTGTTTCCTATGTGTTCCGAACAGTGAGCTTGCTCAGAACAAAAAAACTGTACTTCCTACTCACACGGCCATATCTAGTTCATGTCTGCTTAGGAACCTGACAAGAACAGTATATCCTCTTCAGTCCGATACACTGTACTTGCTGGGAACAGACGCCAGTGCTATTTGTCCTGTGTATGGCAATGGCAGCGCAATAGTGACTCTTCTTACCAGAAAACAACTCTTGCTCCTAGGACCAGAAACTGCATGTGATTCTACTCCATTTAGGACTGGGAAACAAACTCTAGCTCGCTTTACAAGAAACACACTCTTCTTTTGAGAAAAGAGCACTCTTCTACTCTACTGTGTTTCCTATAGGGCCAGAACAGTGAGCTTGCTCAGAAAAAAAGAACTGTGCTTCCTACACACATGGGCCATATCTAGTTCAACTCTGCTTAGGAAACTGAGAAGAACAGTAGCTCCTCTTCAGTCCAATACACTGTACTTTCTGGGAACAGACGTTAGGGCTATTTGCACTGTGTATGGCAATGGGAGCCCAATAGTGACGTTCCTTACCAGAAAACAACTCTTGCTCGTAGTACCAGAAACTGCACGTGATTCCACTCCATTTAGGACTGGGAAACAAACGGTAGCTCGCCTTACAAGAAAAACACTCTGCTTTAGAGAAAAGAGCACTCTTCTACTCTACTGTGTTTCCTATGGGGTCCAAACAGTGAGCTTGCTCAGAACAAAAGAACTGTGCTTCCTACACACACGGACCATATCTAGTTCAAGTCTGCTTAGTAAACTGACAAGAAGAGTAGCTCCTATTCAGTCCAATACACTGTACTTGCTGGGAAAAGGCGCGAGTGCTATTTGCCTTGTGAAGGGCAATGGGAGCGCAATAGTGACTTTCCTTACCAGAAAACAACTCTTTTTCCTAGGACCAGAAACTGCATGTGATTCAAATCCATTTAGGACTAGGAAACAACTGCTAGCTCGCCTTACAAAAACACACTAAGCTTCTGAGAAAAGAGCACTCTTCTACTCTACTGTGTTTCCTATAGGGCCAGAAGAGTGAACTTGCTCAGAACATAAGAACTGTGCTTCCTACACACAAGGGCCATATCTAGTTCAACTCTGCTTAGGAAACTGACAAGAACAGTAGCTCCTCTTCAGTCTAATACACTGTACTTACTATGAACAGACGCGAGAGCTATTTGCACTGTGTATGGCAAGGGGAGCTCAATAGTGACTTTCCTTACCAGAAAACAACTCTTGCTCGTAGGACCAGAAACTGCATGTGATTCAACTCCATTTAGGACTGGGAAACAAATGCTAGCTCGCCTTACATGAAACACACACTGCTTTTGAGAAAAGAGCACTCTTCTACTCTTCTGTGTTTCCTATAGGGCCAGAACAGTGAGCTTGCTCAGAAAACAAGAACTGTACTTCCAACACACACGGCCCATATCTAGTTCAACTCTGCTTAGGAAACTGAGAAGAACAGTAGCTCCTTTGCAGTCCAATACACTGTACTTGCTGGGAACAGACATGAGGGCTTTTTGCACTGTGTATGGCAATGGGAGCGCAATAGTTACTTTCCTTACCAGAAAACAGCTCTTGCTCGTAGGACCAGAAACTGCATGTGATTCAACTCCATTTAGGACTGGGAAACAAATGCTAGCTCGCATACATGAAACACACTCTGATTTTGAGAAAAGAGCACTCTTCTACTCTACTGTGTTTCCTATGGGGTCCGAACAGTGAGTTTGCACAGAAAAAAATAACTGTGCTTCCTACACACACGGGCCATATCTAGTTCAACTCTGCTTAGGCAACCAACAAGAACAGTATATCCTCTTCAGTCCGATACACTGTACTTGCTGGGAACAGACGCGAGTGCTATTTGTACTGTGTATGGCAATGGGAGCGCAATAGTGACTTTCCTTACCAGAAAACAACTCTTGATCATAGGACCAGAAACTGCATGTGATTCAACTCCATTTAGGACTGGGAAACAAATGCTAGCTGGCCTTACATGAAACACACTCTGCTTTTGAGAAAAGAGCACTCTTCTACTCTTCTGTGTTTCCCATAGGGCCAGAACAGTGAGCTTGCTCAGAAAAAAAGAACTGTACTTCCTACACACACGGCCCATATCTAGTTCAACTCTGCTTAGGAAACTGAGAGGAACAGTAGCTCCTTTGCAGTCCAATACACTGTACTTGATGGGAACAGACATGAGGGCTTTTTGCACTGTGTATGTCAATGGGAGCGCAATAGTTACTTTCCTTACCAGAAAACAGCTCTTGCTCGTAGGACCAGAGACTGCATGTGATTCAACTCCATTTAGGACTGGGAAACAAATGCTAGCTCGCCTTACATGAAACACACTCTGCTTTTGAGAAAAGAGCACTCTTCTACTCTTCTGTGTTTCCTATAGGGCCAGAAGAGTGAGCTTGCTCAGAAAACAAGAACTGTACTTCCAACACACACGGCCCATATCTAGTTCAACTCTGCTTAGGAAACTGAGAAGAACAGTAGCTCCTTTGCAGTCCAATACACTGTACTTACTGGGAACAGATAGGAGGGCTATTTGCACTGTGTATGCCAATGGGAGCGCAATAGTTACTTTCCTTACCAGAAAACAACTCTTGCTCGTAGGACCAGAAACTGAATGTGATTCAAATCCATTTAGGACTGGGAAACAAATGCTAGCTCGCATACATGAAACACACTCTGCTTTTGAGAAAAGAGCACTCTTCTCCTCTACTGTGTTTCCTATGTGTTCCGAACAGTGAGCTTGCTCAGAACAAAAAAAATGTACTTCCTACTCACACGACCATATCTAGTTCAAGTCTGCTTAGGAACCTGACAAGAACAGTATATCCTCTTCAGTCCAATACACTGTACTTGCTGGGAACAGACGCCAGTGCTATTTGCACTGTGTATGGCAATTGGAGCACAATAGTGACTCGTCTTACCAGAAAACAACTCTTGCTCGTAGGACAAAACACTGCATGTGACTCAACTCCATTTAGGACTGGGAAACAAATGCAAGCTCGCCTTACAAGAAACACACTGTGCTTTTAAGAAAAGAGCACACTTCTTCTCTACTGTGTTTCCTATGGGGTCCGAACAGTGAGCTGCTCAGAACAAAAGAACTGTGCTTCCTACACACATGGCCATATCTAGTTCAGTTCTGCTTAGGAACCTGACAAGAACAGTAGATCCTCTTCAGTCCAATACACTGTACTTGCTGGGAACAGACGCCAGTGCTATTTGTCCTGTGTATGGCAATGGCAGCACAATAGTGACTCTTCTTACCAGAAAACAACTCTTGCTTGTAGGACCAGAAACTGCATGTGATTCAACTCCATTTAGGACTGGGAAACAAAAGCTAGCTCACCTTGCAAGAAACACACTCTGCTTTAGAGAAAAGAGCACTCTTCTACTCTACTGTTTTTCCTATAGGGCCAGAACAGTGAGCTTGCTCAGAACAAAAGAACTGTGCTTCCTACACACGAGCCATATCTCGTTCAACTCTGCTTAGGAAACTGACAAGAACAGTAGCTCCTCTTCAGTCCGATACACTGTACTTGCTGGGAACAGACGCGAGTGCTATTTGCACTGTGTATGGCAATGGGAGCGCAATAATGACTTTCCTTACCAGAAAACAACTCTTGCTCGTAAGACCAGAAACTGCATGTGATTCAACTGCATTTAGGACTGGGAAACAAATGCTAGCTCGCCTTACATGAAACACACTCTGCTTTTGAGAAAAGAGCACTCTTCTACTCTACTCTGTTTCCTAAGGGTTCCAAACAGTGAGCTTGCTCAGAACAAAAGAACTGTGCTTCCTACACACACAGGCCATATCTAGTTCAACTCTCCTTAAGAAACTGACAAGAACAGTAGCTCCTCTTCCGTCCAATACACTGTACTTGCGGGGAACAGACGCGAGTGCTATTTGCACTGTGTATGGCAATTGGAGCACAATAGTGACTTGTCTTACCAGAAAACAACTCTTGCTCGTAGGACAAAAAACTGCATGTGACTCAACTCCATTTAGGACTGGGAAAGAAACACTAGCTCGACTTCCAAGAAACACACTCTGCTTTTGAGAAAAGAGCACTCTTCTACTCTACTGTGTTTCCTATGGGGTCCAAACAGTGAGCTTGCTCAGAACAAAAGAACTGTCCTCCTACACGCACGGACCATATCTAGTTCAACTCTGCTTAGTAAACTGACAAGAACAGTAGCTGCTATTCAGTCCAATACACTGTACTTGCTGGGAAAAGACGCGAGTGCTATTTGCCTTGTGAAGGGCAATGGGAGCGCAATAGTGACTTTCCTTACCAGAAAACAACTCTTGTTCATAGGACCAGAAACTGCATGTGATTCAACTCCATTTAGGACTAGGAAACAAATGCTAGCTCGCCTTACAAAAACACACTCTGCTTTTGAGAAAAGAGCACTCTTCTACTCTACTGTGTTTCCTATGTGTTCGAAAAGTGAGCTTGCTCAGAACAAAAAAACTGTGCTTCCTACACACGGGCCATATCCAGTTCAACTCTGCTTTGGAAACTGACAAGAACAGTAGCTCCTCTTCAGTCCGATACACTGTACTTGCTGGGAACAGACGCGAGTGCTATTTGCACTGTGTATGGTAATGGGAGCGCAATAGTGACTTTCCTTACCAGAAAACAACTCTTGCTCTAAGACCAGAAACTGCATGTGATTCAACTCCATTTAGGACTGGGAAACAAACTCTAGCTCGCCTTACATGAAACACACTCTGCTTTTGAGAAAAGAGCACTCTTGTACTCTACTGTGTTTCCTATGTGGTCCGAACAGTGAGCTTGCTCAGAACAAAAGAACTGTGCTTCCTACACACACGGGCCATATCTAGTTCAACTGTGCTTAGGAAACTGACAAGAAGAGTAGCTCCTCTTCCGTCCAATACACTGTACTTGCGGGGAACAGACGCGAGTGCTATTTGCATTGTGTATGGCAATTGGAGAACAATAGTGACTTGTCTTACAAGAAAACAACTTTTGCTCATAGGACAAAAAACTGCATGTGACTCAACTCCATTTAGGACTGGGAAACAAACGCTAGCTCGCCTTACAAGAAAAAAACTCTGCTTTTGAGAAAAGAGCACTCTTTTACTCTACTGTGTTTCCTATGTGTTCCGAACAGTGAGCTTGCTCAGAACAAAAAAACTGTGCTTCCTACACACACGGCCATATCTAGTTCAAGTCTGCTTAGGAACCTGACAAGAACAGTAGATCCTCTTCAGTCCAATACACTGTACTTGCTGGGAACAGACGCGAGTGCTATTTGCACTGTGTATGGCAATGGGAGCGCAATAGTGACTCTTCATACCAGAAAACAACTCTTGCTCGTAGGACCAGAAACTGCATGGGATTCAACTCCGTTTCTGACTGGGAAACAAACACTAGCTAGCCTTACAAGAAACACACTCTGCTTTTGAGAAAAGAGCACTCTTCTACTCTACTGTGTTTCCTATGGGGTCCAAACAGTGAGCTTGCTCAGAACAAAAGAACTGTGCTTCCTACACACACGGACCATATCTAGTTCAAGTCTGCTTAGTAAACTGACAAGAAGAGAAGCTCCTATTCAGTCCAATACACTGTACTTGCTGGGAAACGGCGCGAGTGCTATTTGCCTTGTGAAGGGCAATGGGAGCGCAATAGTGACTTTCCTTACCAGAAAACAACTCTTGTTCCTAGGACCAGAAACTGCATGTGATTCAACTCCATTTAGGACTAGGAAACAAATGCTAGCTCGCCTTACAAAAACACACTCTGCTTCTGAGAAAAGAGCACTCATCTACTCTACTGTGTTTCCTATAGGGCCAGAAGAGTGAACTTGCTCAGAACATAAGAACTGTGCTTCCTACACACGGGCCATATCTAGTTCAACTCTGCTTAGGAAACTGACAAGAACAGTAGCTCCTTTGCAGTCCAATACACTGTACTTGCTGGGAACAGACATGAGGGCTTTTTGCACTGTGTATGGCAATGGGAGTGCAATAGTTACTTTCCTTACCAGAAAACAGCTCTTGCTCGTAGGACCAGAAACTGCATGTGATTCAACTCCATTTAGGACTGGGAAACAAATGCTAGCTCGCATACATGAAACACACTCTGATTTTGAGAAAAGAGTACTCTTCTACTCTACTGTGTTTCCTATGGGGTCCGAACAGTGAGTTTGCACAGAAAAAAATAACTGTGCTTCCTACACACACGGGCCATATCTAGTTCAACTCTGCTTAGGAAACCAACAAGAACAGTATATCCTCTTCAGTCCGATACACTGTACTTGCTGGGAACAGACGCGAGTGCTATTTGTACTGTGTACGGCAATGGGAGCGCAATAGTGACTTTCCTTACCAGAAAACAACTCTTGATCATAGGACCAGAAACTGCATGTGATTCAACTCCATTTAGGACTGGGAAACAAATGCTAGCTGGCCTTACATGAAACACACTCTGCTTTTGAGAAAAGAGCACTCTTCTACTCTTCTGTGTTTCCCATAGGGCCAGAACAGTGAGCTTGCTCAGAACAAAAGAACTGTACTTCCTACACACACGGCCCATATCTAGTTCAACTCTGCTTAGGAAACTGAGAGGAACAGTAGCTCCTTTGCAGTCCAATAAACTGTACTTGCTGGGAACAGACATGAGGGCTTTTTGCACTGTGTATGGCAATGGGAGCGCAATAGTTACTTTCCTTACCAGAAAACAGCTCTTGCTCGTAGGACCAGAAATTGCATGTGATTCAACTCCATTTAGGACTGGGAAACAAATGCTAGCTCGCATACATGAAACACACTCTGCTTTTGAGAAAAGAGTACTCTTCTACTCTACTGTGTTTTCTATGGGGTCCGAACAGTGAGTTTGCACAGAAAAAAATAACTGTGCTTCCTACACACACGGGCCATATCTAGTTCAACTCTGCTTAGGAAACCAACAAGAACAGTAGCTCCTCTTCAGTCCGATACACTGTACTTGCTGGGAACAGACGCGAGTGCTATTTGTACTGTGTACGGCAATGGGAGCGCAATAGTGACATTCCTTACCAGAAAACAACTCTTGATCGTAGGACCAGAAACTGCATGTGATTCAACTCCACTTAGGAGTGGGAAACAAATGCTAGGTCGCCCTACATGAAACACACTCTGCATTTGAGAAAAGAGCACTCTTCTACTCTACTGTGTTTCCTATGTGTTCCGAACAGTGAGCTTGCTCAGAACAAAAAAACTGTACTTCCTACTCACACGGCCATATCTAGTTCATGTCTGCTAAGGAACCTGACAAGAACAGTATATCCTCTTCAGTCCGATACACTGTACTTGCTGGGAACAGACGCCAGTGCTATTTGTCGTGTATATGGCAATGGCAGCGCAATAGTGACTCTTCTTACCAGAAAACAACTCTTGCTTGTAGGACCAGAAACTGCATGGGATTCTACTCCATTTAGGACTGGGAAACAAACTCTAGCTCGCTTTGCAAGAAACACACTCTTCTTTTGAGAAAAGAGCACTCTTCTACTCTACTGTGTTTCCTATAGGGCCAGAACAGTGAGCTTGCTCAGAAAAAAGAACTGTGCTTCCTACACACATGGGCCATATCTAGTTCAATTCTGCTTAGGAAACTGAGAAGAACAGTAGCTCCTCTTCAGTCCAATACACTGTACTTTCTGGGAACAGACGGGAGGGCTATTTGCACTGTGTATGGCAATGGGAGCCCAATAGTGACGTTCCTTACCAGAAAACAACTCTTGCTCGTAGGACCAGAAACTGCACGTGATTCCACTCCATTTAGGACTGGGAAACAAACGGTAGCTCGCCTTACAAGAAACACACTCTGCTTTAGAGAAAAGAGCACTCTTCTACTCTACTGTGTTTCCTATGGGGTCCAAACAGTGAGCTTGCTCAGAACAAAAGAACTGTGCTTCCTACACACACGGACCATATCTAGTTCAAGTCTGCTTAGTAAACTGACAAGAAGAGTAGCTCCTATTCAGTCCAATACACTGTACTTGCTGGGAAAAGGCGCGAGTGCTATTTGCCTTGTGAAGGGCAATGGGAGCGCAATAGTGACTTTCCTTACCAGAAAACAACTCTTTTTCTTAGGACCAGAAACTGCATGTTATTCAAATCCATTTAGGACTAGGAAACAACTGCTAGCTCGCCTTACAAAAACACACTCTGCTTCTGAGTAAAGAGCACTCTTCTACTCTACTGTGTATCCTATAGGGCCAGAAGAGTGAACTTGCTCAGAACATAAGAACTGTGCTTCCTACACACAAGGGCCATATCTAGTTCAACTCTGCTTAGGAAACTGACAAGAACAGTAGCTCCTCTTCAGTCTAATACACTGTACTTACTATGAACAGACGCGAGAGCTATTTGCACTGTGTATGGCAAGTTGAGCTCAATAGTGACTTTCCTTACCAGAAAACAACTCTTGCTCGTAGGACCAGAAACTGCATGTGATTCAACTCCATTTAGGACTGGGAAACAAATGCTAGCTCGCCTTACATGAAACACACTCTGCTTTTGAGAAAAGAGCACTCTTCTACTCTTCTGTGTTTCCTATAGGGCCAGAACAGTGAGCTTGCTCAGAAAACAAGAACTGTACTTCCAACACACACGGCCCATATCTAGTTCAACTCTGCTTAGGAAACTGAGAAGAACAGTAGCTCCTTTGCAGTCCAATACACTGTACTTACTGGGAACAGATAGGAGGGCTATTTGCACTGTGTATGCCAATGGGAGCGCAATAGTTACTTTCCTTACCAGAAAACAACTCTTGCTCGTAGGACCAGAAACTGAATGTGATTCAAATCCATTTAGGACTGGGAAACAAATGCTAGCTCGCATACATGAAACACACTCTGCTTTTGAGAAAAGAGCACTCTTCTCCTCTACTGTGTTTCCTATGTGTTCCGAACAGTGAGCTTGCTCAGAACAAAAAAACTGTACTTCCTACTCACACGACCATATCTAGTTCAAGTCTGCTTAGGAACCTGACAAGAACAGTATATCCTCTTCAGTCCAATACACTGTACTTGCTGGGAACAGACGCCAGTGCTATTTGTCCTGTGTATGGCAATATCAGCACAATAGTGACTCTTCTTACCAGAAAACAACTCTTGCTCGTAGGACCAGAAACTGCATGTGATTCAACTCCATTTAGGAATGGGAAACAAATGCTAGCTCGCCTTACATGAAACACACTCTGCTTTTGAGAAAAGAGCACTCTTCTACTCTACTGTGCTTCCTATGGGGTCCGAACAGTGAACATGCTCAGAACAAAAGAACTGTGCTTCCTACACACACGGGCCATATCTAGTTCAACTCTGCTTAGGAAACTGACAAAAACAGTAGATCCTCTTCAGTACAATACAATGTACTTGCGGGGAACAGACGCGAGTGCTATTTGCACTGTGTATGGCAATTGGAGCACAATAGTGACTCGTCTTACCAGAAAACAACTCTTGCTCGTAGGACAAAACACTGCATGTGACTCAACTCCATTTAGGACTGGGAAACAAATGCAAGCTCGCCTTACAAGAAACACACTGTGCTTTTAAGAAAAGAGCACTCTTCTTCTCTACTGTGTTTCCTATGGGGTCCGAACAGTGAGCTGCTCAGAACAAAAGAACTGTGCTTCCTACACACATGGCCATATCTAGTTCAATTCTGCTTAGGAACCTGACAAGAACAGTAGATCCTCTTCAGTCCAATACACTGTACTTGCTGGGAACAGACGCCAGTGCTATTTGTCCTGTGTATGGCAATGGCAGCACAATAGTGACTCTTCTTACCAGAAAACAACTCTTGCTTGTAGGACCAGAAACTGCATGTGATTCAACTCCATTTAGGACTGGGAAACAAAAGCTAGCTCACCTTGCAAGAAACACACTCTGCTTTAGAGAAAAGAGCACTCTTCTACTCTACTGTTTTTCCTATAGGGCCAGAACAGTGAGCTTGCTCAGAACAAAAGATCTGTGCTTCCTACACACGAGCCATATCTCGTTCAACTCTGCTTAGGAAACTGACAAGAACAGTAGCTCCTCTTCAGTCCGATACACTGTACTTGCTGGGAACAGACGCGAGTGCTAATTGCACTGTGTATGGCAATGGGAGCGCAATAATGACTTTCCTTACCAGAAAACAACTCTTGCTCGTAAGACCAGAAACTGCATGTGATTCAACTGCATTTAGGACTGGGAAACAAATGTTAGCTCGCCTTACATGAAACACACTCTGCTTTTGAGAAAAGAGCACTCTTCTACTCTTCTCTGTTTCCTAAGGGTTCCAAACAGTGAGCTTGCTCAGAACAAAAGAACTGTGCTTCCTACACACACGGGCCATATCTAGTTCAACTCTCCTTAAGAAACTGACAAGAACAGTAGCTCCTCTTCCGTCCAATACACTGTACTTGCGGGGAACAGACGCGAGTGCTATTTGCACTGTGTATGGCAATTGGAGCACAATAGTGACTTGTCTTACCAGAAAACAACTCTTGCTCGTAGGACAAAAAACTGCATGTGACTCAACTCCATTTAGGACTGGGAAAGAAACACTAGCTCGACTTCCAAGAAACACACTCTGCTTTTGAGAAAAGAGCACTCTTCTACTCTACTGTGTTTCCTATGGGGTCCAAACAGTGAGCTTGCTCAGAACAAAAGAACTGTCCTCCTACACGCACGGACCATATCTAGTTCAACTCTGCTTAGTAAACTGACAAGAACAGTAGCTCCTATTCAGTCCAATACACTGTACTTGCTGGGAAAAGACGCGAGTGCTATTTGCCTTGTGAAGGGCAATGGGAGCGCAATAGTGACTTTCCTTACCAGAAAACAACTCTTGTTCATAGGACCAGAAACTGCATGTGATTCAACTCCATTTAGGACTAGGAAACAAATGCTAGCTCGCCTTACAAAAACACACTCTGCTTTTGAGAAAAGAGCACTCTTCTACTCTACTGTGTTTCCTATGTGTTCGAAAAGTGAGCTTGCTCAGAACAAAAAAACTGTGCTTCCTACACACGGGCCATATCCAGTTCAACTCTGCTTTGGAAACTGACAAGAACAGTAGCTCCTCTTCAGTCCGATACACTGTACTTGCTGGGAACAGATGCGAGTGCTATTTGCACTGTGTATGGTAATGGGAGCGCAATAGTGACTTTCCTTACCAGAAAACAACTCTTGCTCTAAGACCAGAAACTGCATGTGATTCAACTCCATTTAGGACTGGGAAACAAACTCTAGCTCGCCTTACATGAAACACACTCTGCTTTTGAGAAAAGAGCACTCTTGTACTCTACTGTGTTTCCTATGTGGTCCGAACAGTGAGCTTGCTCAGAACAAAAGAACTGTGCTTCCTACACACACGGGCCATATCTAGTTCAACTGTGCTTAGGAAACTGACAAGAACAGTAGCTCCTCTTCCGTCCAATACACTGTACTTGCGGGGAACAGACGCGAGTGCTATTTGCATTGTGTATGGCAATTGGAGAACAATAGTGACTTGTCTTACAAGAAAACAACTTTTGCTCATAGGACAAAAAACTGCATGTGACTCAACTCCATTCAGGAATGGGAAACAAACGCTAGCTCGCTTTACAAGAAAAAAACTCTGCTTTTGAGAAAAGAGCACTCTTCTACTCTACTGTGTTTCCTATGTGTTCCGAACAGTGAGCTTGCTCAGAACAAAAAAACTGTGCTTCCTACACACACGGCCATATCTAGTTCAAGTCTGCTTAGGAACCTGACAAGAACAGTAGATCCTCTTCAGTCCAATACACTGTACTTGCTGGGAACAGACGCGAGTGCTATTTGCACTGTGTATGGCAATGGGAGCGCAATAGTGACTCTTCATACCAGAAAACAACTCTTGCTCGTAGGACCAGAAACTGCATGGGATTCAACTCCGTTTCTGACTGGGAAACAAACACTAGCTAGCCTTACAAGAAACACACTCTGCTTTTGAGAAAAGAGCACTCTTCTACTCTATTTTGTTTCCTATAAGGCCAGAGCAGTGAGCTTGCTCAGAACAAAAGAACTGTGATTCCTAAACACATGGGCCATATCTAGTTCAACTCTGCTTCGGAAACTGACAAGAACAGTAGCTCCTCTTCAGTCCGATACACTGTACTTGCTGGGAACAGACGCGAGTGCTATTTGCACTGTGTATGGCAATGGGAGCGCAATAGTGACTTTCCTTACCAGAAAACAACTCTTGATCGTAGGACCAGAAACTGCATGTGATTCAACTCCATTTAGGACTGGGAAACAAACGCTAGCTCGCCTTACATGAAACACACTCTGCTTTTGAGAAAAGAGCACTCTTCTAATCTACTGTGCTTCCTATGGGGTCCGAACAGTGAGCTTACTCAGAACAAAAGAACTGTGCTTCCTACACACACGGGCCATATCTAGTTCAACTCTGCTTAGTAAACTGACAAGAACAGTAGCTCCTATTCAGTCCAATACACTGTACTTGCTGGGAAACGGCGCGAGTGCTATTTGCCTTGTGAAGGGCAATGGGAGCGCAATAGTGACTTTCCTTACCAGAAAACAATTCTTATTCCTAGGACCAGAAACTGCATGTGATTCAACTCCATTTAGGACTAAGAAACAAATGCTAGCTCGCCTTACAAAAACACACTCTGCTTTTGAGAAAAGAGCACTCTTCTACTCTACTGTGTTTCCTATAGGGCCAGAAGAGTGAACTTGCTCAGAACATAAGAACTGTGCTTCCTACACACACGGGCCATATCTAGTTCAACTCTGCTTAGGAAACTGACAAGAACAGTAGCTCCTCTTCAGTCTGATACACTGTACTTGCTGGGAACAGACGCGAGAGCTATTTGCACTGTGTATGGCAAGGGGAGCTCAATAGTGACTTTCCTTACCAGTAAACAACTCTTGCTCGTAGGACCAGAAACTGCATGTGATTCAACTCCATTTAGGACTGGGAAACAAATGCTAGCTCGCCTTACATGAAACACACTCTGCTTTTGAGAAAAGAGCACTCTTCTACTCATCTGTGTTTTCTATAGGGCCAGAACAGTGAGCTTGCTCAGAAAAAAAGAACTGTACACTCTACACACACGGCCCATATCTAGTTCAACTCTGCTTAGGAAACTGAGAGGAACAGTAGCTCCTTTGCAGTCCAATACACTGTACTTGCTGGGAACAGACATGAGGGCTTTTTGCACTGTGTATGGCAATGGGAGCACAATAGTTACTTTCCTTACCAGAAAACAGCTCTTGCTCGTAGGACCAGAAACTGCATGTGATTCAACTGCATTTAGGACTGGGAAACAAATGCTAGCTCGCATACATGAAACACACTCTGCTTTTGAGAAAAGAGTACTCTTCTACTCTAATGTGTTTCCTATGGGGTCCGAACAGTGAGTTTGCACAGAAAAAAATAACTGTGCTTCCTACACACACGGGCCATATCTAGTTCAACTCTGCTTAGGAAACCAACAAGAACAGTAGCTCCTCTTCAGTCCGATACACTGTACTTGCTGGGAACAGACGCGAGTGCTATTTGTACTGTGTACGGCAATGGGAGCGCAATAGTGACATTCCTTACCAGAAAACAACTCTTGATCGTAGGACCAGAAACTGCATGTGATTCAACTCCACTTAGGAGTGGGAAACAAATGCTAGGTCGCCTTACATGAAACACACTCTGCATTTGAGAAAAGAGCACTCTTCTACTCTACTGTGTTTCCTATGTGTCCCGAAAAGTGAGCTTGCTCAGAACAAAAAAACTGTACTTCCTACTCACACGGTCATATCTAGTTCATGTCTGCTTAGGAACCTGACAAGAACAGTATATCCTCTTCAGTCCGATACACTGTACTTGCTGGGAACAGACGCCAGTGCTATTTGTCCTGTGTATGGCAATGGCAGCGCAATAGTGACTCTTCTTACCAGAAAACAACTCTTGCTCGTAGGACCAGAAACTGCATGGGATTCAACTCCATTTAGGACTGGGAAACAAACTCTAGCTCGCTTTACAAGAAACACACTCTTCTTTTGAGAAAAGAGCACTCTTCTACTCTACTGTGTTTCCTATAGGGCCAGAACAGTGAGCTTGCTCAGAAAAAAAGAACTGTGCTTCCTACACACATGGGCCATATCTAGTTCAACTCTGCTTAGGAAACTGAGAAGAACAGTAGCTCCTCTTCAGTCCAATACACTGTACTTTCTGGGAACAGACGGGAGGGCTATTTGCACTGTGTATGGCAATGGGAGCCCAATAGTGACGTTCCTTACCAGAAAACAACTCTTGCTCGTTGGACCAGAAACTGCACGTGATTCCACTCCATTTAGGACTGGGAAACAAACGGTAGCTCGCCTTACAAGAAACACACTCTGCTTTAGAGAAAAGAGCACTCTTCTACTCTACTGTGTTTCCTATGGGGTCCAAACAGTGAGCTTGCTCAGAACATAAGAACTGTGCTTCCTACACACAAGGGCCATATCTAGTTCAACTCTGCTTAGGAAACTGACAAGAACAGTAGCTCCTTTGCAGTCCAATACACTGAACTTACTGGGAACAGATAGGAGGGCTATTTGCACTGTGTATGGCAATGGGAGCACAATAGTTACTTTCCTTACCAGAAAACAACTCTTGCTCGTAGGACCAGAAACTGAATGTGATTCAAATCCATTTAGGACTGGGAAACAAATGCTAGCTCGCATACATGAAACACACTCTGCTTTTGAGAAAAGAGCACTCTTCTACTCTACTGTGTTTCCTATGTGTTCCGAACAGTGAGCTTGCTCAGAACAAAAAAACTGTACTTCCTACTCACACGACCATATCTAGTTCAAGTCTGCTTAGGAACCTGACAAGAACAGTATATCCTCTTCAGTCCAATACACTGTACTTGCTGGGAACAGACGCCAGTGCTATTTGTCCTGTGTATGGCAATATCAGCGCAATAGTGACTCTTCTTACCAGAAAACAACTCTTGCTCGTAGGACCAGAAACTGCATGTGATTCAACTCCATTTAGGAATGGGAAACAAATGCTAGGTCGCCTTACATGAAACACACTCTGCATTTGAGAAAAGAGCACTCTTCTACTCTACTGTGCTTCCTATGGGGTCCGAACAGTGAACTTGCTCAGAACAAAAGAACTGTGCTTCCTACACACACGGGCCATATCTAGTTCAACTCTGCTTAGGAAACTGACAAAAACAGTAGATCCTCTTCAGTACAATACAATGTACTTTCGGGGAACAGACGCGAGTGCTATTTGCACTGTGTATGGCAATTGGAGCACAATAGTGACTCGTCTTACCAGAAAACAACTCTTGCTCGTAGGACAAAACACTGCATGTGACTCAACTCCATTTAGGACTGGGAAACAAATGCAAGCTCGCCTTACAAGAAACACACTCTGCTTTTAAGAAAAGAGCACTCTTCTTCTCTACCGTGTTTCCTATGGGGTCCGAACAGTGAGCTGCTCAGAACAAAAGAACTGTGCTTCCTACACACATGGCCATATCTAGTTCAATTCTGCTTAGGAAACTGACAAGAACAGTAGATCCTCTTCAGTCCAATACACTGTACTTGCTGGGAACAGACGCCAGTGCTATTTGTCCTGTGTATGGCAATATCAGCGCAATAGTGACTCTTCTTACCAGAAAACAACTCTTGCTCGTAGGACCAGAAACTGCATGTGATTCAACTCCATTTAGGAATGGGAAACAAATGCTAGGTCGCCTTACATGAAACACACTCTGCATTTGAGAAAAGAGCACTCTTCTACTCTACTGTGCTTCCTATGGGGTCCGAACAGTGAACTTGCTCAGAACAAAAGAACTGTGCTTCCTACACACACGGGCCATATCTAGTTCAACTCTGCTTAGGAAACTGACAAAAACAGTAGATCCTCTTCAGTACAATACAATGTACTTGCGGGGAACAGACGCGAGTGCTATTTGCACTGTGTATGGCAATTGGAGCACAATAGTGACTCGTCTTACCAGAAAACAACTCTTGCTCGTAGGACAAAACACTGCATGTGACTCAACTCCATTTAGGACTGGGAAACAAATGCAAGCTCGCCTTACAAGAAACACACTCTGCTTTTAAGAAAAGAGCACTCTTCTTCTCTACCGTGTTTCCTATGGGGTCCGAACAGTGAGCTGCTCAGAACAAAAGAACTGTGCTTCCTACACACATGGCCATATCTAGTTCAATTCTGCTTAGGAAACTGACAAGAACAGTAGATCCTCTTCAGTCCAATACACTGTACTTGCTGGGAACAGACGCCAGTGCTATTTGTCCTGTGTATGGCAATGGCAGCACAATAGTGACTCTTCTTACCAGAAAACAACTCTTGCTTGTAGGACCAGAAACTGCATGTGATTCAACTCCATTTAGGACTGGGAAACAAAAGCTAGCTCACCTTGCAAGAAACACACTCTGCTTTAGAGAAAAGAGCACTCTTGTACTCTACTGTTTTTCCTATAGGGCCAGAAGAGTGAGCTTGCTCAGAACAAAAGAACTGTGCTTCCTACACACGAGCCATATCTCGTTCAACTCTGCTTAGGAAACTGACAAGAACAGTAGCTCCTCTTCAGTCCGATACACTGTACTTGCTGGGAACAGACGCGAGTGCTATTTGCACTGTGTATGGCAATGGGAGCGCAATAGTGACTTTCCTTACCAGAAAACAACTCTTGCTCGTAAGACCAGAAACTGCATGTGATTCAACTCCATTTAGGACTGGGAAACAAATGCTAGCTCGCCTTACATGAAACACACTCTGCTTTTGAGAAAAGAGCACTCTTCTACTCTACTCTGTTTCCTAAGGGTTCCAAACAGTGAGCTTGCTCAGAACAAAAGAACTGTGCTTCCTACACACACGGGCCATAGCTAGTTCAACTCTCCTTAAGAAACTGACAAGAATAGTAGCTCCTGTTCCGTCCAATACACTGTACTTGCGGGGAACAGACGGGAGTGCTATTTGCACTGTGTATGGCAATTGGAGCACAATAGTGACTTGTCTTACCAGAAAACAACTCTTGCTCGTAGGACAAAAAACTGCATGTGACTCAACTCCATTTAGGACTGGGAAAGAAACACTAGTTCGACTTCCAAGAAACACACTCTGCTTTTGAGAAAAGAGCACTCATCTACTCTACTGTGTTTCCTATGGGGTCCAAACAGTGAGCTTGCTCAGAAAAAAAGAACTGTGCTTCCTACACACACGGGCCATATCTAGTTCAACTCTGCTTAGGAAACTGAGAAGAACAGTAGCTCCTTTTCAATCCAATACACTGTACTTGCTGGGAACATACGGGAAGGCTATTTGCACTGTGTATGGCAATGGGAGCGCAATAGTGACTTTCCTTACCAGAAAACAACTCTTGCTTGTAGGACCAGAAACTGCATGTGACTCCACTCCATTTAGGACTGGGAATCAAACGGTAGCTCGCCTTACAAGAAACACACTCTGCTTTAGAGAAAAGAGCACTCTTCTACTCTATTGTGTTTCCTATCGGGTCCGAGAGTGAGCTTGCTCAGAACAAAAGAACTGTGCTTCCTACACACACGGGCCATATCTAGTTCAACTCTGCTTAGGAAACCAACAAGAACAGTAGCTCCTCTTCAGTCCAATACACTGTACTTGCGGGGAACAGACGCGAGTGCTATTTGCACTGTATATGGCATTGGAGCACAATAGTGACTTGTCTTACCAGAAAACAACTCTTGCTCGTAGGACAAAAAACTGCATGTGACTCAACTCCATTTAGGACTGGGAAACAAACGCTAGCTCGCCTTACATGAAACACACTCTGCTTTTGAGAAAAGAGCAATCTTCTACTCTACTGTGTTTCCTATGTGTTCCGAACAGTGAGCTTGCTCAGAACAAAAAAACTGTACTTCCTACTCACACGGCCATATCTAGTTCAAGTCTGCTTAGGAACCTGACAAGAACAGTACATCCTCTTCAGTCCAATACACTGTACTTGCTGGGAACAGACGCCAGTGCTATGGCAATGGCAGCGCAATAGTGACTCTTCTTACCAGAAAACAACTCTTGCTCTTAGGACCAGAAACTGCATGTGATTCAACTCCATTTAGGACTGGGAAACAAACTCTAGCTCGCTTTACAAGAAACACACTCTGCTTTTGAGAAAAGAGCACTCTTTTACTCTACTGTATTTCTTATAGGGCCAGAACAGTGAGCTTGCTCATAAAAAAGGAGCTGTGCTTCCTACACACACGGGCCATATCTAGTTCAACTCTGCTTAGGAAACTGAGAAGAACAGTCGCTCCTCTTCAGTCCAATACACTGTACTTGCTGGGAACAGACGGGAGGGCTATTTGCACTGTGTATGGCAATGGGAGCGCAATAGTGACATACCTTACCAGAAAACAACTCTTGCTCGTAGGACCAGAAACTGCATGTAATTCCACTCCATTTAGGACTCGGAAACAAACGGTAGCTTGCCTTACAAGAAACACACTCTGCTTTAGAGAAAAGATCACTCTTCTACTCTACTGTGTTTCCTATGGTGTCCAAACAGTGAGCTTGCTCAGAACAAAAGAACTGTGCTTCCTACCGACACGGATCATATCTAGTTCAACTCTGCTTAGTAAACTGACAAAAAGAGCAGCTACTCTTCAGTCCAATACACTGTACTTGCTGGGAAAAGACGCGAGTGCTATTTGCCTTGTGAAGGGCAATGGGAGCGCAATAGTGAATTTCCTTACCAGAAAACAACTCTTGTTCATAGGACCAGAAACTGCATGTGATTCAACTCCATTTAGGACTAGGAAACAAATACTAGCTCGCCTTACAAAAACACACTCTGCTTTTGAGAAAAGAGCACTCTTCTACTCTACTGTGTTTCCTATAGGGCCAGAAGAGTGAACTTGCTCAGAACATAAGAACTGTGCTTCCTACACACACGGGCCATATCTAGTTCAACTCTGCTTAGGAAACTGACAAGAACAGTAGCTCCTCTTCAGTCTGATACACTGCACTTGCTGGGAAAAGACGCGAGAGCTATTTGCAATGTGTATGGCAAGGGGAGCGCAATAGTGACTTTCCTTACCAGTAAACAACTCTTGCTCGTAAGACCAGAAACTGCATGTGATTCAACTCCATTTAGCACTGGGAAACAAACGCTAGCTTGCCTTACAAGAAACACACTCTGCTTTTGAGAAAAGAGCACTCTTCTACTCTACTGTGTTTCCTATAGGGGCAGAACAGTGAGCTTGCTCAGAACAAAAGAACTGTGCTTCCTACACACGGGCCATATCTAGTTCAACTCTGCTTAGGAAACTGACAAGATTAGTAGCTCCTCTTCAGTCCGATACACTGTACTTGCGGGGAACAGACGCGAGTGCTATTTGCACTGTGTAAGGCAATGGGAGCGCAATAGTGACTTTCTTTACCAGAAAACATCTCTTGCTCGTAGGACCAGAAACTGCATGTGATTCAACTCCATTTAGGACTGGGAAACAAATGCTAGCTCGCATACATGAAACACACTCTGCTTTTGAGAAAAGAGTACTCTTCTACTCTACTGTGTTTCCTATGGGGTCCGAACAGTGAGTTTGCACAGAAAAAAATAACTGTGCTTCCTACACACACGGGCCATATCTAGTTCAACTCTGCTTAGGAAACCAACAAGTACAGTATATCCTCTTCAGTCCGATACACTGTACTTGCTGGGAACAGACGCGAGTGCTATTTGTACTGTGTATGGCAATGGGAGCGCAATAGTGACATTCCTTACCAGAAAACAACTCTTGATCGTAGGACCAGAAACTGCATGTGATTCAACTCCACTTAGGAGTGGGAAACAAATGCTAGGTCGCCTTACATGAAACACACTCTGCATTTGAGAAAAGAGCACTCTTCTACTCTACTGTGTTTCCTATGTGTTCCGAACAGTGAGCTTGCTCAGAACAAAAAAACTGTACTTCCTACTCACACGGCCATATCTAGTTCATGTCTGCTTAGGAACCTGACAAGAACAGTATATCCTCTTCAGTCCGATACACTGTACTTTCTGGGAACAGACGGGAGGGCTATTTGCACTGTGTATGGCAATGGGAGCCCAATAGTGACGTTCCTTACCAGAAAACAACTCTTGCTCGTAGGACCAGAAACTGCACGTGATTCCACTCCATTTAGGACTGGGAAACAAACGGTAGCTCACCTTACAAGAAACACACTCTGCTTTAGAGAAAAGAGTACTCTTCTACTCTACTGTGTTTCCTATGGGGTCCAAACAGTGAGCTTGCTCAGAACAAAAGAACTGTGCTTCCTACACACACGGACCATATCTAGTTCAAGTCTTCTTAGGAACCTGAGAAGAACAGTAGATCCTCTTCAGTCCAATACACTGTACTTGCTGGGAACAGACGCCAGTGCTATTTGTCCTGTGTATGGCAATGGCAGCGTAATAGTGACTCTTCTTACCAGAAAACAACTCTTGCTCGTAGGACCAGAAATTGCATGTGATTCAACTCCATTTAGGACTGGGAAACAAACTCTAGCTCGCTTTACAAGAATCACACTCTGCTTTTGAGAAAAGAGCACTCTTCTACTCTACTGTGTTTCCTATATGGCCAGAACAGTGAGCTTGCTCAGAAAAAAAGAACTGTACTTCCCACACACACTGGCCATATCTAGTTCAACTCTGCTTAGGAAACCAACAAGTACAGTATATCCTCTTCAGTCCGATACACTGTACTTGCTGGGAACAGACGCGAGTGCTATTTGTACTGTGTATGGCAATGGGAGCGCAATAGTGACATTCATTACCAGAAAACAACTCTTGATCGTAGGACCAGAAACTGCATGTGATTCAACTCCACTTAGGAGTGGGAAACAAATGCTAGGTCGCCTTACATGAAACACACTCTGCATTTGAGAAAAGAGCACTCTTCTACTCTACTGTGTTTCCTATGTGTTCCGAACAGTGAGCTTGCTCAGAACAAAAAAACTGTACTTCCTACTCACACGGCCATATCTAGTTCATGTCTGCTTAGGAACCTGACAAGAACAGTATATCCTCTTCAGTCCGATACACTGTACTTTCTGGGAACAGACGGGAGGGCTATTTGCACTGTGTATGGAAATGGGAGCCCAATAGTGACGTTCCTTACCAGAAAACAACTCTTGCTCGTAGGACCAGAAACTGCACGTGATTCCACTCCATTTAGGACTGGGAAACAAACGGTAGCTCGCCTTACAAGAAACACACTCTGCTTTAGAGAAAAGAGTACTCTTCTACTCTACTGTGTTTCCTATGGGGTCCAAACAGTGAGCTTGGTCAGAACAAAAGAACTGTGCTTCCTACACACACGGACCATATCTAGTTCAAGTCTTCTTAGGAACCTGAGAAGAACAGTAGATCCTCTTCAGTCCAATACACTGTACTTGCTGGGAACAGACGCCAGTGCTATTTGTCCTGTGTATGGCAATGGCAGCGTAATAGTGACTCTTCTTACCAGAAAACAACTCTTGCTCGTAGGACCAGAAATTGCATGTGATTCAACTCCATTTAGGACTGGGAAACAAACTCTAGCTCGCTTTACAAGAATCACACTCTGCTTTTGAGAAAAGAGCACTCTTCTACTCTACTGTGTTTCCTATATGGCCAGAACAGTGAGCTTGCTCAGAAAAAAAGAACTGTACTTCCCACACACACGGGCCATATCTAGTTCAACTCTGCTTAGGAAACTGAGAAGAACAGTAGCTCCTTTTCAAAACAATACACTGTACTTGCTGGGAACAGACGGGAAGGCTATTTGCACTGTGTATGGCAATGGGAGCCCAATAGTGACGTTCCTTACCAGAAAACAACTCTTGTTCCTAGGACCAGAAACTGCAAGTGATTCAACTCCATTTAGGACTAGGAAACAAATACTAGCTCGCCTTACTAAAACACACTCTGCTTTTGAGAAAAGACCACTCTTCTACTCTACTGTGTTTCCTATAGGGCCAGAAGAGTGAACTTGCTCAGAACATAAGAACTGTGCTTCCTACACACACGGGCCATATCTAGTTCAACTCTGCTTAGGAAACTGACAAGAACAGTAGCTCCTCTTCAGTCTGATACGCTGTACTTGCTGGGAACAGACGCGAGAGCTATTTGCACTGTGTATGGCAAGGGGAGCTCAATAGTGACTTTCCTTACCAGTAAACAACTCTTGCTCATAGGACCAGAAACTGCATGTGATTCAACTCCATTTAGGACTGGGAAACAAATGCTAGCTCGCCTTACATGAAACACACTCTGTTTTTGAGAAAAGAGCACTCTTCTACTCTACTGTGTTTCCTATAGGGCCAGAACAGTGAGATTGCTCAGAAAAAAATAACAGTACTTCCTACACACACGGCACATATCTAGTTCAACTCTGCTTAGGAAACTGAGAAGAACAGTAGCTCCTTTGCAGACCAATACACTGTACTTGCTGGGAACAGACAGGAGGGCTATTTGCACTGTGTATGGCAAAGGGAGTGCAATAGTTACTTTCCTTACCAGAAAACAACTCTTGCTCATAGGACCAGAAACTGCATGTGATTCAACTCCATTTAGGACTGGAAAATTCTAGCTCGCATACATGAAACACACTCTGCTTTTGAGAAAAGAGTACTCTTCTACTCTACTGTGTTTCCTATGGGGTCCGAACAGTGAGTTTGCACAGAACAAAATAACTGTGCTTCCTACACACACGGGCCATATCTAGTTCAACTCTGCTTAGGAAATCAACAAAAACAGTGGCTCCTCTTCAGTCCGATACACTGTACTTGCTGGGAACAGACGCCAGTGCTATTTGTCCTGTGTATGGCAATGGCAGCGCAATAGTGACTCTTCTTACCAGAAAACAACTCTTGCTCGTAGGACCAGAAACTGCATGTGATTCAACTCCATTTAGGACTGGGAAACAAACCCTAGCTCGCTTTACAAGAAACATACTCTGCTTTTTAGAAAAGAGCACTCTTCTACTCTACTGTGTTTCCTATGGGGTCCAAACAGTGAGCTTGCTCAGAAAAAAGAACTGTGCTTCCTACACACACGGGCCATATCTAGTTCAACTCTGCTTAGGAAACTGAGAAGAACAGTAGCTCCTTTTCAATCCAATACACTGTATTTGCTGGGAACAGACGGGAAGGCTATTTGCACTGTGTATGGCAATGGGAGCGCAATAGTGACTTTCCTTACCAGAAAACAACTCTTGCTCGTAGGACCAGAAACTGCATGTGACTCCACTCCATTTAGGACTGGGAATCAAACGGTAGCTCGCCTTACAAGAAACACACTCTGCTTTAGAGAAAAGAGCACTCTTCTACTCTACTGTGTTTCCTATGGGGTCCAAACAGTGAGCATGCGCAGAACAAAAGAACTGTGCTTCCTACACACATGGGCCATATCTAGTTCAACTCTGCTTAGGAAACCAACAAGAACAGTAGCTCCTCTTCAGTCCAATACACTGTACTTGCGGGGAACAGACGCGAGTGCTATTTGCACTGTGTATGGCATTGGAGCACAATAGTGACTTGTCTTACCAGAAAACAACTCTTGCTCGTAGGACAAAAAACTGCATGTGACTCAACTCCATTTAGGACTGGGAAACAAACGCTAGCTCGCCTTACATGAAACACACTCTGCTTTTGAGAAAAGAGCAATCTTCTACTCTACTGTGTTTCCTATGTGTTCCGAACAGTGAGCTTGCTCAGAACAAAAAAACTGTACTTCCTACTCACACGGCCATATCTAGTTCAAGTCTGCTTAGGAACCTGACAAGAACAGTACATCCTCTTCAGTCCAATACACTGTACTTGCTGGGAACAGACGCCAGTGCTATGGCAATGGCAGCGCAATAGTGACTCTTCTTACCAGAAAACAACTCTTGCTCGTAGGACCAGAAACTGCATGTGATTCAACTCCATTTAGGACTGGGAAACAAACTCTAGCTCGCTTTACAAGAAACACACTCTGCTTTTGAGAAAAGAGCACTCTTCTACTCTACTGTATTTCCTATAGGGCCAGAACAGTGAGCTTGCTCAGAAAAAAAGAACTGTGCTTCCTACACACATGGGCCATATCTAGTTCAACTCTGCTTAGGAAACTGAGAAGAACAGTAGCTCCTCTTCAGTCCAATACACTGTACTTGCTGAGAACAGACGGGAGGGCTATTTGCACTGTGTATGTCAATGGGAGCGCAATAGTGACTTTCTTTACCAGAAAACAACTCTTGTTCGTAGGACCAGAAACTGCATGTGATTCAACTCCATTTAACTAGGAAACAAACGCTAGCTCGCCTTACAAAAACACACTCTGCTTTTGAGAAAAGAGCACGCTTCTACTCTACTGTGTTTCCTATAAGGCCAGAAGAGTGAGCTTGCTCAGAACATAAGAAATGTGCTTCCTACACACAAGGGCCATATCATGTTCAACTCTGCTTAGGAAACTGACAAGAACAGTAGCTCCTCTTCAGTCCAATACACTGTACTTGCTGGGAACAGACGCGAGAGCTATTTGCACTGTGTATGGCAAGGGGAGCGCAATAGTGACTTTCCTTACCAGAAAACAACTCGTGCTCTTAGGACCAGAAACTGCATGTGATTCAACTCCATTTAGGACTGGGAAACAAATGCTAGCTCGCCTTACAAGAAACACACTCTGCTTTTGAGAAAAGAGCACTCTTCTACTCTACTGTGTTTCCTATGGTGTCCGAACAGTGAGCTTGCTCAGAACAAAAGAACTGTGCTTCCTACACACACGGCCATATCTAGTTCAATTCTGCTTAGGAACCTGACAAGAACAGTAGATCCTCTTCAGTCCAATACACTGTACTTGCTGGGAACAGACGTTAGTGCAATTTGTCCTGTGTAAGGCAATGGCAGCGCAATAGTGACTCTTCTTACCATAAAACAACTCTTGCACGTAGGACTAGAAACTGCATGTGATTCAACTCCATTTAGGACTGGGAAACAAACGCTAGCTCGCATTACAAGAAACACACTCTGCTTTAGAGAAAAGAGCACTCTTCTACTCTACTGTGTTTCCTATGGTGTCCAAACAGTGAGCTTGCTCAGAACAAATGAACTGTGCTTCCTACACACACGGATCATATCTAGTTCAACTCTGCTTAGTAAACTGACAAAAAGAGCAGCGACTCTTCAGTCCAATACACTGTACTTGCTGGGAAAAGACACGAGTGCTATTTGCCTTGTGAAGGGCAATGGGAGCGCAATAGAGACTTTCCTTACCAGTAAACAACTCTTGCTCGTAGGACCAGAAACTGCATGTGATTCAACTCCATTTAGAACTGGGAAACAAACGCTAGCTTGCCTTACAAGAAACACACTCTGCTTTTGAGAATAGAGCACTCTTCTACTCTACTGTGTTTCCTATAGGGCCAGAACAGTGATCTTGCTCAGAACAAAAGAACTGTGCTTCCTACACACGGGCCATAACTAGTTCAACTCTGCTTAGGAAACTGACAAGAACAGTAGCTCCTCTTCAGTCCGATACACTGTACTTGCGGGGAACAGACGCGATTGCTATTTGCACTGTGTAAAACAATGGGAGCACAATAGTGACTTTCTTTACCAGAAAACAACTCTTGTTCGTAGGACCAGAAACTGCATGTGATTCAACTCCATTTAACTAGGAAACAAACGCTAGCTCGCCTTACAAAAACACACTCTGCTTTTGAGAAAAGAGCACGCTTCTACTCTACTGTGTTTCCTATAAGGCCAGAAGAGTGAGCTTGCTCAGAACATAAGAACTGTGCTTCCTACACACAAGGGCCATATCATGTTCAACTCTGCTTAGGAAACTGACAAGAACAGTAGCTCCTCTTCAGTCCAATACACTGTACTTGCTGGGAACAGACGCGAGAGCTATTTGCACTGTGTATGGCAAGGGGAGCGCAATAGTGACTTTCCTTACCAGAAAACAAGTCGTGCTCTTAGGACCAGAAACTGCATGTGATTCAACTCCATTTAGGACTGGGAAACAAATGCTAGCTCGCCTTACAAGAAACACACTCTGCTTTTGAGAAAAGAGCACTCTTCTACTCTACTGTGTTTCCTATGGTGTCCGAACAGTGAGCTTGCTCAGAACAAAAGAACTGTGCTTCCTACACACACGGCCATATCTAGTTCAATTCTGCTTAGGAACCTGACAAGAACAGTAGATCCTATTCAGTCCAATACACTGTACTTGCTGGGAACAGACGTTAGTGCAATTTGTCCTGTGTAAGGCAATGGCAGCGCAATAGTGACTCTTCTTACCATAAAACAACTCTTGCACGTAGGACTAGAAACTGCATGTGATTCAACTCCATTTAGGACTGGGAAACAAACGCTAGCTCGCCTTACAAGAAACACACTCTGCTTTAGAGAAAAGAGCACTCTTCTACTCTACTGTGTTTCCTATATGGCAAGAACAGTGAGCTTGGTCAAAACAAAAGAACTGTGCTTCCTACACACGGGCCATAACTAGTTCAACTCTGCTTAGGAAACTGACAAGAACAGTAGCTCCACTTCAGTCTGAAACACTGTACTTGCTGGGAACAGACGCGAGTGCTATTTGCACTGTGTATGGCAATGGGAGCACAATAGTGACTTTGCTTACCAGAAAACAACTCTTGCACATAGGACCAGAAACTGCATGTGATTCAACTCCATTTCGGACTGGGATACAAATGCTAGCTCGCCTTCCATGAAACACACTCTGCATTTGAGAAAAGAGCACTCTTCTACTCTACTGTGCTTCCTATGGGGTCCGAACAGTGAGCTTGCTCAGAACAAAAGAACTGTGCTTTTTACACACAAGGGCCATATCTAGTTCAACTCTGCTTAGGAAACTGAGAAGAACAGTAGCTCCTCTTCAGTCCAATACACTGTACTTGTTGGGAACAGACGCCAGAGCTATTTGTCCTGTGTATGGCAATGGCAGCGCAATAGTGACTCTTCTTACTATAAAACAACTCTTGCTCATAGGACTAGAAAATGCATGTGATTCAACTCCATTTAGGACTGGGAAACAAAAGCTAGCTCACCTTACAAGAAACACACTGCTTTAGAGAAAAGAGCACTCTTCTACTCTACTGTGTTTCCTATAGGGCCAGAACAGTGAGCTTGCTCAGAACAAAAGAACTGTGCTTCCTACACACGGGCCATATCTAGTTCAACTCTGCTTAGGAAACTGACAAGAACAGTAGCTCCTCTTCAGTCCGATACACCGTACATGCTGGGAAAAGACGCAAGTGCTATTTGCCTTGTGTAGGGCAATGGGAGCACAATAGAGACTTTCCTTACCAGAAAACAACTCTTGTTCGTAGGACCAGAAACTGCATGGGATTCAACTCCATTTAGGACTAGGAAACAAACGCTAGCTTGCCTTACAAAAACACACTCTGCTTTTGAGAAAAGAGCACGCTTCTACTCTACTGTGTTTCCTATAGGGCCAGAACAGTGAGCTTGCTCAGAACATAAGAACTGTTCTTCCTACACACACGGGCCATACCATGTTCAACTCTGCTTAGGAAACTTACAAGAACAGTAGCACCTCTTCAGTCCGATACACTGTACTTGCTGGGAACAGACGCGGGAGCTATTTGCACTGTGTAGGGCAATGGGAGCACAATAGTGACTTTCCTTACCAGAAAACAACTATTGCTCATAGAACCAGAAACTGCATGTGATTCAACTCCATTTAGGACTGGGATACAAATGCTCGCTCGCCTTACATGAAACACACTCTGCTTTTGAGAAAAGAGCACTCTTCTACTCTACTGTGCTTCCTATGGGGTCCGAACAGTGAGCTTGCTCAGAACAAAAGAACTGTGCTTCCTACACACACCGGCCATATCTAGTTCAACTCTGCTTAGGAAACTGAGAAGAACAGTAGCTCCTCTTCAGTCCAAGACACTGTACTTTCGGGGAACAGACGCGAGTGCTATTTGCACTGTGTATGGCAATTGGAGCACAATAGTGACTTGTCTTACCAGAAAACAACTCTTGCTCGTACGATAAAAAACTGCATGTGACTCAACTCCATATAGGACTGGGAAACAACGCTAGCTCGCCTTACAAGAAACACACTCTGCTTTTGAGAAAAGAGCACTCTTCTACTCTACTGTGTTTCCTTTTGGGTCTGAACAGTGAGCTTACTCAGAACAAAAGGACTGTGCTTCCTACACCCACGGCCATAACTAGTTCAATTCTGCTTAGGAACCTGACAAGAACAGTAGATCCTCTTCAGTCCAATACACTGTACTTGCTGCTAACAGACGCCAGTGCTATTTGTCCTGTGTATGGCAATGGCAGCGCAATAGTGACTCTTCTTACCATAAAACAACTCTTGCTCGTAGGACCAGAAACTGCATGTGATTCAACTCCATTTAGGACTGGGAAACAAAAGCTAGCTCACCTTACAAGAAACACACTCTGCTTTAGAGAAAAGAGCACTCTTCTACTCTACTGTGTTTCCTATGGGGCCAGAACAGTGAGCTTGCTCAGAACAAAAGAACTGTGCTTCCTACACACGGGCCATATCTAGTTCAACTCTGCTTAGGAAACTGACAAGAACAGTAGCTCCTCTTCAGTCCAATACACTGTACTTGCTGGGAACAGACGCATGTGCTATTTGCACTGTGTATGCCAAAGGGAGCGCAATAGTGACTTTCCTTACCGGAAAACAACACTTGCTCATAGGACTAGAAACTGCATGTGATTCCACTCCATTTAGGACTGGGAAAAAACCGCTAGCTCACCTTACAAGAAACACACTCTGCTTTAGAGAAAATAGCACTCTTCTACTCTACTGTGTTTCCTATGGGGTCCAAACAGTGAGCTTGCTCAGAACAAAAGAACTGTGCTTAATACACACACGGACCACAACTAGTTCAACTCTGCTTAGGAAACTGACAAGAACAGTAGGTCCTATTCAGTCCAATACACTGTACTTGCTGGGAAAAGACACGAGTGCTATTTGCCTTGTGTAGGGCAATGGGAGCGCAATAGTGACTTTCCGTTCCAGAAATCAACTCTTGTTCATAGGACCAGAAACTGCATGTGATTCAACTCCATTTATGACTGGGAAACAAACTCTCGCTCGCTTTACAAGAAACACACTCTGCTTTTGAGAAAGGAGCGATCTTCTACTCTACTGTGTTTCCTATAGGGCCATAACAGTGAGCTTGCTCAGAACATAAGAACTGTGCTTTCTACACACACGGGCCATATCTAGTTCAACTCTGCTTAGGAAACTGACAAGAACAGTAGCTCCTCTTCAGTCCGATACACTGTACTTGTGGGGAACCGAAGCGAGTGATATTTGCACTGTGTATGGCAATTGGAGCACAATAGTGACTTGTCTTACCAGAAAACAACTCTTGCTCGTTGGACAAAAAACTGCATGTGACTCAACTCCATTTAGGACTGGGAAACAAACGCTAGCTCACCTTACAAGAAACACACTCTGCTTTTGAGAAAAGAGCACTCTTCTACTCTACTGTGTTTCCTATGTGTTCCGAACAGTGAGCTTGCTCAGAACAAAAAAACTGTGCTTCCTAAACACACGGCCATATCTAGTTCAACTCTGCTTAGGAAACTGACAAGAACAGTATACCCTCCACTCAAATACACTGCACATGCTCCGAACAGGCACCAGTGCTATTTGCCCTGTGTATGACAATGGGAGCGCAATAGAGACTCTTCTTACCAGAAAACAACCTTTGCTCGTAGGACCAGAAACTGCAAGTGACTCAACTCCATTTAGGACTGGGAAAGAAACGCTAGCTCGCCTTACAAGAAAAACACTCTGCTTTTGAGAAAAGAGCACTCTTCAACTCTACTGTGTTTCCTATAGGGCCAGAACAGTGAACTTGCTCAAAAAAAAGAACTGTGCTTCCTACACACACGACCATATCTAGTTCAATTCTGCTTAGGAACCTGACAAGAACAGTAGATTCTCTTCAGTCCAATACACTGTACATGCTGGGAACCGACGACAATGCTATATGCACTGTGTATGACATTGAGAGCACAATAGTGATTCTTCTTACCAGAAAACAATTCTTGCTCGTAGGACCAGAAACTGCATGGGATTCAACTCCATTTAGGACTGGGAAACAAACGCTAGCTCGCCTTACAAGAAACACACTCTGCTTTTGAGAAAAGAGCACTCATCTACTCTACTGGGTTTCCTATGGGGTCCAAACAGTGAGCTTGCTCAGAACAAAAGAACTGTGCTTCCTACACACATGGGCCATATCTAATTCAACTTTGCTTAGGTCACTGACAAGAACAGTAGCTCCTCTTCAGTCTAATACACTGTACTTGCTGGGAAGAGACGCGAGTGCTATTTGTACTCTCTATGGCAATGGGAGCGCAATAGTGACTCTTCATACCAGAAAACAACTCTTGCTCTTAGGACCACAAACTGCATGTGACTCACCTCCATTTAGGACTGGGAAACAAACGCTAGCTCTGCTCACAAGAAACACTCTCTGCTTTTGAGAAAAGAGCACTCTTCTACTCTACTGTGTTTCCTCTATGGCCAGAACAATGAGCTTGCTCAGAATAAAAGGACTGAGCTTCCTACACACACGGGCCGTATCCAATTCAATTCTCCTTAGGAAACTGACGAGAATAGTATACGCTCTTCAGTCAAATACACTGCACTTGCTGGGAACAGACACCAGTGCTATTTGCCCTGTGTATGACAAAGGGAGCGCAATAGTGACTCTTCTTACCAGAAAACAACTCTTGCTCATAGGACCAGAAACTGCATGAGACACAACTCCATTTAGGACAGGGAAAGAAACGCTAGCTTGCCTTACAAGAAACACACTCTGCTTTTGAGAAAAGAGCACTCTTCTACTATACTGTGTTTCCTATAGGGCCAGAACAGTGAACTTGCTCAGAACAAAAGAACTGTGCTTCCTACACACAGGGGCCATATATAGTTCAACTCTGCTTAGGAAACTGACAAGAACAGTAGCTCCTCTTCAGTCCAATACTCTGTACATGCATGGAACAGATGCCAGTGCTATTTGCACTGTTTCTGGCAAAGGGAGCGCAATAGTGACTCTTCTTACCAGAAAAATCTCTGGCTCGTAGAACCAAAAACTGCACGGGATTCAATTCCATTTCTGACTGGGAAACAAACACTAGCTTGCCTTTCAATAAACACACTCTGCTTTTGAGAAAAGAGCACTCTTCTACTCTACTGTGTTTCCAATGGGGTCCAAACAGTGAGCTTGCTCAGAACAAAAGAACTGTGCTTTCTACACACATGGCCATATCTAGTTCAATTCTGCGTAGGAACCTGACAAGAACAGTAGATCCTCTTCAGTCCAATACACTGTACTTGCTGCTAACAGACGACAGTGCTATTTGCCCTGTGTATGAAAATGGGAGCGCAATAGTGACTCTTCTTACCAGAAAACAACTCTTGCTCGTAGGACCAGAAACTGCATGGGATTCAACTCCATTTCGGACTGGGATACAAATGCTAGCTCGCCTTCCATGAAACACACTCTGCATTTGAGAAAAGAGCACTCTTCTACTCTACTGTGCTTCCTATGGGGTCCGAACAGTGAGCTTGCTCAGAACAAAAGAACTGTGCTTCCTACACACAAGGGCCATATCTAGTTCAACTCTGCTTAGGAAACTGAGAAGAACAGTAGCTCCTCTTCAGTCCAATACACTGTACTTGTTGGGAACAGACGCCAGTGCTATTTGTCCTGTGTATGGCAATGGCAGCGCAATAGTGACTCTTCTTACTATAAAACAACTCTTGCTCATAGGACCAGAAACTGCATGTGATTCAACTCCATTTAGGACTGGGAAACAAAAGCTAGCTCACCTTACAAGAAACACACTGCTTTAGAGAAAAGAGCACTCTTCTACTCTACTGTGTTTCCTATAGGGCCAGAACAGTGAGCTTGCTCAGAACAAAAGAACTGTGCTTCCTACACATGGGCCATATCTAGTTCAACTCTGCTTAGGAAACTGACAAGAACAGTAGCTCCTCTTCAGTCAGTCCGATACACCGTACATGCAGGGAAAAGACGCAAGTGTTATTTGCCTTGTGTAGGGCAATGGGAGCACAATAGAGACTTTCCTTACCAGAAAACAACTCTTGTTCGTAGGACCAGAAACTGCATGGGATTCAACTCCATTTAGGACTAGGAAACAAACGCTAGCTTGCCTTACAAAAACACACTCTGCTTTTGAGAAAAGAGCACGCTTCTACTCTACTGTGTTTCCTATAGGGCCAGAACAGTGAGCTTGCTCAGAACATAAGAACTGTTCTTCCTACACACACGGGCCATACCATGTTCAACTCTGCTTAGGAAACTGACAAGAACAGTAGCACCTCTTCAGTCCGATACACTGTACTTGCTGGGAACAGACGCGGGAGCTATTTGCACTGTGTAGGGCAATGGGAGCACAATAGTGACTTTCCTTACCAGAAAACAACTCTTGCTCTTAGGACCAGAAACTGCATGTGATTCAACTCCATTTAGGACTGGGAAACAAACGCTAGCTCGCCTTACAAGAAACACACTCTGCTTGTGAGAAAAGAGCACTCTTCTACTCTACTGTGTTTCCTATGGTGTCCGAACAGTGAGCTTGCTCAGAACAAAAGAACTGTGCTTCCTACACACACGGCCATATCTAGTTCAATTCTGCTTAGGAACCTGACAAGAACAGTAGATCCTCTTCAGGCCAATACACTGTACTTGCTGGGAACAGACGCCAGGGCTATTTGTCCTGTGTATGGCAATGGTAGCGCAATAGTGACTCTTCTTACCATAAAACAACTCTTGCTCGTAGGACTAGAAACTGCATGTCATTCAACTCCATTTAGGACTGGGAAACAAAAGCTAGCTCGCCTTACAAGAAACACACTCTGCTTTAGAGAAAAGAGCACTCTTCTACTCTACTGTTTTTCCTATATGGCCATAACAGTGAGCTTGGTCAGAACAAAAGAACTGTGCTTCCTACACACGGGCCATAACTAGTTCAACTCTGCTTAGGAAACTGACAAGAACAGTAGCTCCTCTTCAGTCCGAAACACTGTACTTGCTGGGAACTGACGCGAGTGCTATTTGCACGGTGTATGGCAATGGGAGCACAATAGTGACTTTCCTTACCAGAAAACAACTATTGCTCATAGAACCAGAAACTGCATGTGATTCAACTCCATTTAGGACTGGGATACAAATGCTAGCTCGCCTTACATGAAACACACTCTGCTTTTGAGAAAAGAGCACTCCTCTACTCTACTGTGCTTCCTATGGGGTCCGAACAGTGAGCTTGCTCAGAACAAAAGAAGTGTGCTTCCTACACACACCGGCCATATCTAGTTCAACTCTGCTTAGGAAACTGAGAAGAACAGTAGCTCCTCTTCAGTCCAAGACACTGTACTTTCGGGGAACAGACGCGAGTGCTATTTGCACTGTGTATGGCAATTGGAGCACAATAGTGACTTGTCTTACCAGAAAACAACTCTTGCTCGTACGACAAAAAACTGCATGTGACTCAACTCCATATAGGACTGGGAAACAACGCTAGCTCGCCTTACAAGAAACACACTCTGCTTTTGAGAAAAGAGGACTCTTCTACTCTACTGTGTTTCCTTTTGGGTCTGAACAGTGAGCTTGCTCAGAACAAAAGGACTGTGCTTCCTACACCCACGGCCATAACTAGTTCAATTCTGCTTAGGAACCTGACAAGAACAGTAGATCCTCTTCAGTCCAATACACTGTACTTGCTGCTAACAGACGCCAGTGCTATTTGTCCTGTGTATGGCAATGGCAGCGCAATAGTGACTCTTCTTACCATAAAACAACTCTTGCTCGTAGGACCAGAAACTGCATGTGATTCAACTCCATTTAGGACTGGGAAACAAAATCTAGCTCACCTTACAAGAAACACACTCTGCTTTAGAGAAAAGAGCACTCTTCTACTCTACTGTGTTTCCTATGGGGCCAGAACAGTGAGCTTGCTCAGAACAAAAGAACTGTGCTTCCTACACACGGGCCATATCTAGTTCAACTCTGCTTAGGAAACTGACAAGAACAGTAGCTCCTCTTCAGTCCAATACATTGTACTTGCTGGGAACAGACGCATGTGCTATTTGCACTGTGTATGCCAAAGGGAGCGCAATAGTGACTTTCCTTACCGGAAAACAACACTTGCTCATAGGACTAGAAACTGCATGTGATTCCACTCCATTTAGGACTGGGAAAAAACTGCTAGCTCACCTTACAAGAAAAACACTCTGCTTTAGAGAAAATAGCACTCTTCTACTCTACTGTGTTTCCTATGGGGTCCAAACAGTGACCTTGCTCAGAACAAAAGAACTGTGCTTAATACACACACGGACCACAACTAGTTCAACTCTGCTTAGGAAACTGACAAGAACAGTAGCTCCTATTCAGTCCAATACACTGTACTTGCTGGGAAAAGACGCGAGTGCTATTTGCCTTGTGTAGGGCAATGGGAGCGCAATAGTGACTTTCCGTTCCAGAAAACAACTCTTGTTCGTAGGACCAGAAACTGCATGTGATTCAACTCCATTTATTACTGGGAAACAAACTCTCGCTCGCTTTACAAGAAACACACTCTGCTTTTGAGAAAGGAGCGATCTTCTACTCTACTGTGTTTCCTATAGGGCCATAACAGTGAGCTTGCTCAGAACATAAGAACTGTGCTTTCTACACACACGGGCCATATCTAGTTCAACTCTGCTTAGGAAACTGACAAGAACAGTAGCTCCTCTTCAGTCCGATACACTGTACTTGTGGGGAACCGAAGCGAGTGATATTTGCACTGTGTATGGCAATTGGAACACAATAGTGACTTGTCTTACCAGAAAACAACTCTTGCTCGTTGGACAAAAAACTGCATGTGACTCAACTCCATTTAGGACTGGGAAACAAACGCTAGCTCACCTTATAAGAAACACACTCTGCTTTTGAGAAAAGAGCACTCTTCTACTCTACTGTGTTTCCTATGTGTTCCGAACAGTGAGCTTGCTCAGAACAAAAAAACTGTGCTTCCTAAACACACGGCCATATCTAGTTCAACTCTGCTTAGGAAACTGACAAGAACAGTATACCCTCCACTCAAATACACTGCACATGCTGCGAACAGGCACCAGTGCTATTTGCCCTGTGTATGACAATGGGAGCGCAATAGAGACTCTTCTTACCAGAAAACAACCTTTGCTCGTAGGACCAGAAACTGCAAGTGACTCAACTCCATTTAGGACTGGGAAAGAAACGCTAGCTCGCCTTACAAGAAACACACTCTGCTTTTGAGAAAAGAGCACTCTTCAACTCTACTGTGTTTCCTATAGGGCCAGAACAGTGAACTTGCTCAAAAAAAAAGAACTGTGCTTCCTACACACACGACCATATCTAGTTCAATTCTGCTTAGGAACCTGACAAGAACAGTAGATTCTCTTCAGTCCAATACACTGTACATGCTGGGAACCGACGACAATGCTATATGCACTGTGTATGACATTGAGAGCACAATAGTGATTCTTCTTACCAGAAAACAATTCTTGCTCGTAGGACCAGAAACTGCATGGGATTCAACTCCATTTAGGACTGGGAAACAAACGCTAGCTCGCCTTACAAGAAACACACTCTGCTTTTGAGAAAAGAGCACTCATCTACTCTACTGGGTTTCCTATGGGGTCCAAACAGTGAGCTTGCTCAGAACAAAAGAACTGTGCTTCCTACACACATGGGCCATATCTAATTCAACTTTGCTTAGGTCACTGACAAGAACAGTAGCTCCTCTTCAGTCTAATACACTGTACTTGCTGGGAAGAGACGCGAGTGCTATTTGTACTCTCTATGGCAATGGGAGCGCAATAGTGACTCTTCATACCAGAAAACAACTCTTGCTCTTAGGACCACAAACTGCATGTGACTCACCTCCATTTAGGACTGGGAAACAAACGCTAGCTCTGCTCACAAGAAACACTCTCTGCTTTTGAGAAAAGAGCACTCTTCTACTCTACTGTGTTTCCTCTATGGCCAGAACAATGAGCTTGCTCAGAATAAAAGGACTGAGCTTCCTACACACACGGGCCGTATCCAATTCAATTCTCCTTAGGAAACTGACGAGAATAGTATACGCTCTTCAGTCAAATACACTGCACTTGCTGGGAACAGACACCAGTGCTATTTGCCCTGTGTATGACAAAGGGAGCGCAATAGTGACTCTTCTTACCAGAAAACAACTCTTGCTCATAGGACCAGAAACTGCATGAGACACAACTCCATTTAGGACAGGGAAAGAAACGCTAGCTTGCCTTACAAGAAACACACTCTGCTTTTGAGAAAAGAGCACTCTTCTACTATACTGTGTTTCCTATAGGGCCAGAACAGTGAACTTGCTCAGAACAAAAGAACTGTGCTTCCTACACACAGGGGCCATATATAGTTCAACTCTGCTTAGGAAACTGACAAGAACAGTAGCTCCTCTTCAGTCCAATACTCTGTACATGCATGGAACAGATGCCAGTGCTATTTGCACTGTTTCTGGCAAAGGGAGCACAATAGTGACTCTTCTTACCAGAAAAATCTCTGGCTCGTAGAACCAAAAACTGCACGGGATTCAATTCCATTTCTGACTGGGAAACAAACACTAGCTTCCCTTTCAATAAACACACTCTGCTTTTGAGAAAAGAGCACTCTTCTACTCTACTGTGTTTCCAATGGGGTCCAAACAGTGAGCTTGCTCAGAACAAAAGAACTGTGCTTTCTACACACATGGCCATATCTAGTTCAATTCTGCGTAGGAACCTGACAAGTACAGTAGATCCTCTTCAGTCCAATACACTGTACTTGCTGCTAACAGACGCCAGTGCTATTTGCCCTGTGTATGAAAATGGGAGCGCAATAGTGACTCTTCTTACCAGAAAACAACTCTTGCTCGTAGGACCAGAAACTGCATGGGATTCAACTCCATTTAGGACTGGGAAACAAACGCTAACTCGCCTTACAAGAAACACACTCTGCTTTTGAGAAAAGAGCAATCTTCTACTCTACTGTGTTTCCTATAAGGCCAGAACAGTGAACTTGCTCAGAACAAAAGAACTGTCCTTCCTACACACGGGCCATAACTAGTTCAACTCTGCTTAGGAAACTGACAAGAACAGTAGCTCCTCTTCAGTCCAATACACTGTACTTGCTGGGAAAAGACGCGAGTGCTATTTGCACTGTGTATGGCAATGAGAGCATAATAGTGACTTTCCTTTACAGAAAACAACTCTTGCTCCTAGGAACACAAACTGCATGTGATTCAACGCCATTTAGGACTGGGAAACAAAAGCTAGCTCGCATTACAAGAAACACTCTCTGCTTTTTAGAAAAGAGCACTCTTCTACTCTACTGTGTTTCCTATGGGGTCCGAAAAGTGAGCTTGCTCAGAACAAAAGAACTGTGCTTCCTACACACACGGCCATATCTAGTTCAATTCTGCTTAGAAACCTGACAAGAACGGTAGATCCTCTTCATTCCAATACACTGTACTTGCTGGGAACAGATGCCAGTGCTATTTGTCCTGTGTATGGCAATGGCAGCGCAATAGTGACTATTCTTACCATAAAACAACTCTTGCTCACAGGACCAGAAACTGCATGTGATTCCACTCCATTTAGGACTGAGACACAAATGCTAGCTCACCTTACAAGAAACACACTCTGCTTTAGAGAAAAGAGCACTCTTCTACTGTACTGTGTTTCCTATGGGGTCCAAACAGTGAGCTTGCTCAGAACAAAAGAACTGTGCTTCCTACACACAAGGACCATATGTAGTTCAACTCAGCTTAGGAAACTGACAAGAACAGTAGCTCCTATTCAGTCCAATACACTGTACTTGCTGAGAACAGACGTGAGTGCTATTTGCACTGTGTATGGAAATTGGAGCACAATGGTGACTCATCTTACCAGAAAACAACTTTGCTCGTAGGACCACAAACTGCATGTGATTCAACGCGATTTAGGACTGGGAAACAAATGCTAGCTCGCCTTACAAGAAACACACTCTGCTTTAGAAAAAGAGCACTCTTCTACTCTACTGTGTTTCCTACAGGGCCAGAACAGTGAGCTTGCTCAGAACAAAAGAACTGTGCTTCCTACACGGGCCATATCTAGTTCAACTCTGCTTAGACAACTGACAAGAACAGTAGATCCTCTTCAGTCCAATACACTGTACTTGCTGGGAACAGACGCCAGTGCTATTTGCACTGTGTATGGCATTTGGAGCACAATAGTGACTCGTCTTACCAGAAAACAACTCTGGCTCATAGAACAAAAAACTGCATGTGACTTAACTCCATTTAGGACTGGGAAACAAACTCTAGCTCGCTTTACAAGAAACACACTCTGCTTTTGAGAAAAGAGCACTCTTCTACTCTACTGTGCTTCCTATAGGGCCAGAACAGTGAGCTTGCTCAAAACAAATAAACTGTGTTTCCTACACACACGGCCATATCTAGTTCAAGTCTGCTTAGGAACCTGACAAGAACAGTAGATCCTCTTCAGTCCAATACACTGTACTTGCTGGGAACAGACGCGAGTGATATTTGCACAGTGTATGGAAATTGGAGCACAATGTGACTTTCCTTACCAGAAAACAACTCTTGTTCGTAGGACCTGAAACTGCTTGTGATTCAACTCCATTTAGGACTAGGAAACAAACGCTAGCTTGCCTTACAAGAAACACACTCTGCTTTAGAGAAAAGAGCACTCTTCTACTCTACTGTTTTTCCTATAGGGCCAGAACACTGAGCTTGCTCAGAACATAAGAACTGTGCTTCGTACACACAAGGGCCATAACTAGTTCAACTCTGCTTAGGAAACTGACAATAACAGTAGCTCCTGTTCAGTCCGATACACTGTACTTGCTGGGAACACACGTGAGTGCTATTTGCACTGTGTATGGCAATGGGAGCGCAATAGTGACTTTCCTTACCAGAAAACAACTCTTGCTCGTAGGACCAGAAACTGCATGTGATTCAACACCATTTAGGACTGGGAAACAAACGCTAGCTTGCCTTACAAGAAACACACTCTGCTTTTGAGAAAAGAGCACTCATCTACTCTACAGTGTTTCCTATGGGGTCCGAACAGTGACCTTGCTCAGAACAAACGAACTGTGCTTCCTACACACACGGCCATATCTAGTTCAAGTCTGCTTAGGAACCTGACAAGAACAGTAGCTCCTCTTCAGTCCAATACACTGTACTTGCTGGGAACAGACGCCAGTGCTATTTGTCCTGTGTATGGCAATGGCAGCACAATAGTGACTCTTCTTACCATAAAACAACTCTTGCTCGTAGGATCAGAAACTGCATGTGATTCAACTCCATTTATGACTGGGAAACAAACACTGGCTCTCCTTACAAGGAACACACTCTGCATTAGAGAAAAGAGCACTCTTCTACTCTACTGTGTTTCCTATAGGGCTAGAACAGTGAGCTTGCTCAGAACAAAAGAAATGTGCTTCCTACACATGGGCCATATCTAGTTCAACTCTGCTTAGGAAACTGACAAGAACAGTAGCTCCTCTTCAGTGCGATACACTGTACTTTCAGGGAACAGACGCGAGTGCTATTTGCACTGTGTATGGCAATGGGAGCACAATAGTGACTTTCCTTACCAGAAAACAACTCTTGCTCGTAGTACCAGAAACTGCATGTGATTCAACTCCATTTAGGACTGGGAAACAAATGCTAGCTCGCCTTACATGAAACACACTCTGCTTTTGAGAAAAGAGCACTCTTCTACTCTACTGTGTTTCTTATGGGGTCCGAACAGTGAGCTTGCTCAGAACAAAAGAACTGTGCTTCCTACACACAAGGGCCATATCTAGTTCAACTTTGCTTAGGAAACTGACAAGAACAGTAGCTCCTCTTCAGTCCGATACACTGTACTTTCTGGGAACAGACGCGAGTGCTATTTGCACTGTGTATGGCAATGGGAGCACAATAGTGACTTTCCTTACCAGAAAAAAACTCTTGCTCATAGGACCACAAACTGCATGTGATTCAACGCGATTTAGGACTGGGAAACAAATGCTAGCTCGCCTTACAAGAAACACACTCTGCTTTAGAAAAAGAGCACTCTTCTACTCTACTGTGTTTCCTACAGGGCCAGAACAGTGAGCTTGCTCAGTACAAAAGAACTGTGCTTCCTACACGGGCCATATCTAGTTCAACTCTGCTTAGATAACTGACAAGAACAGTAGATCCTCTTCAGTCCAATACACTGTACTTGCTGGGAACAGACGCCAGTGCTATTTGCACTGTGTATGGCATTTGGAGCACAATAGTGACTCGTCTTACCAGAAAACAACTCTTGCTCATAGAACAAAAAACTGCATGTGACTCAACTCCATTTATGACTGGGAAACAAACTCTAGCTCGCTTTACAAGAAACACACTCTGCTTTTGAGAAAAGAGCACTCTTCTACTCTACTGTGCTTCTTATAGGGCCAGAACAGTGAGCTTGCTCAAAACAAAAAAACTGTGCTTCCTACACACACGGCCATATCTAGTTCAAGTCTGCATAGGAACCTGACAAGAACAGTAGATCCTCTTCAGTCCAATACACTGTACTTGCTGGGAACAGACGCGAGTGATATTTGCACAGTGTATGGCAATTGGAGCGCAATGTGACTTTCCTTACCAGAAAACAACTCTTGTTCATAGGACCTGAAACTGCTTGTGATTCAGCTCCATTTAGGACTAGGAAACAAATGCTAGCTTGCCTTACAAGAAACACACTCTGCTTTAGAGAAAAGAGCACTCTTCTACTCTACTGTTTTTCCTATAGGGCCAGAACAGTGAGCTTGCTCAGAAAAAAAGAACTGTGCATCCTACACACACGGGCCATACCTAGTTCAACTCTTCTTAGGAAACTGAGAAGAACAGTAGCTCCTCTTCAGTCCAATACACTGTACTTGCTGGGAACAGACGGGAGGGCTATTTGCACTGTGTATGGCAATGGGAGCGCAATACTGACTTTCTTTACCAGAAAACAACTCTTGCTCGTAGGACCAGAAACTGCATGTGATTCCACTCCATTTAGGACTGGGAAACAAACGGTAGCTCGCCTTACAAGAAACACACTCTGCTTTAGAGAAAAGAGCACTCTTCTACTCTACTGTGTTTCCTATGGGGTCCAAACAGTGAGCTTGCTCAGAACAAAAGAACTGTGCTTCCTACACACACAGACCATATCTAGTTCAACTCTGCTTAGTAAACTGACAAGAACAGTAGCTCCTATTCAGTCCAATACACTGTACTTGCTGGGAAAAGACGCGAGTGCTATTTGCCTTGGGTAGTTCAATGGGAGCACAATAGTGACTTTCCTTACCATAAAACAACTCTTGCTCGTGGGACCAGAAACTCCATGTGATTCAACTCCATTTAGGTCTGGGAAACAAATGCTAGCTCGCCTTACATGAAACACACTCTGCTTTTTAGAAAAGAGCACTCTTCTACTCTTCTGTGTTTCCTATGGGGTCCGAACAGTGAGCTTGGTCATAACAAAAGAACTGTGCTTCCTACACACAAGGGCCATATCTAGTTCAACTCTGCTTAGGAAACTGACAAGAACAGTAGCTCCTCTTCAGTCCAATACACTGTACTTGCGGGGAAGAGACGCAAGTGCTATTTGCACTGTGTATGTCAATTGGAGCACAATAGTAACTCGTCTTACCAGAAAACAAATCTTGCTCATAGGACAAAAAACTGCATGTGACTCAACTCCGTTTAGGACTGGGAAACAAACGCTAGCTTGCCTTACAAGGAACACACTCTGCTTTTGAGAAAAGAGGATTCTTCTACTCTACTGTGTTTCCTATGGAGTCCGAACACTGAACTTGCTCAGAACAAAAGAACTGTGCTTCCTACACACACGGCCATATCTAGTTCAATTCTGCATAGGAACGTGACAAGAACAGTAGATCCTCTTCAGTCCAATACACTGTACTTGCTGGGAACAGACGCCAGTGCTATTTGTCCTGTGTATGGCAATGGCAGCGCAAAAGTGACTCTTCTTACCATAAAACAACTCTTGCTCGTAGGACTAGAAAGTGCATGTGATTCAACTCCATTTAGGACTGGAAAACAAACGCTAGCTCGCCTTACAAGAAACACACTCTGCTTTAGAGAAAAGAGCACTCTTCTACTCTACTGTGTTTCCTATAGGGCCAGAACAGTGAGCTTGCTCAGAACAAAAGAACTGTGCTTCCTACTCACACGGCCATATTTAGTTCAATTCTACTTAGGAAACTGAGAAGAACAGTAGCTCCGCTTCAGTCCAATACACTGTACTTGCTGGGAACAGGTAGGAGGGCTATTTGCACTGTGTTTGGCAATGGGAGCGCAATGTGACTTTCCTTACCAGAAAAGAACTCTTGTTCGTAGGACCTGAAACTGCATGTGATTCAACTCCATTTAGGACTAGGAAACAAACGCTAGGTCGCCTTACAAGAAACACACTGTGCTTTAGAGAAAAGAGCACTCTTCTACTCTACTGTGTTTCCTATAGGGCCAGAACATTGAGCTTGCTCAGAACATAAGAACTGTGCTTCCTACACACGGGCCATATCTACTTCAACTCTGCTTAGGAAACTGACAAGAAAAGTAGCTCCTCTTCAGTCCGATACACTGTACTTGCTGGGAACAGACACGAGTGCTATTTGCACTGTGTATGGCAATGGGAGCGCAATAGTGACTTTCCTTACCAGAAAACAACTCTTGCTCATAGGACCAGAAACTTCATGTGATTCAACTCCATTTAGGACTGGGAAACAAACGCTATCTCGCCTTACAAGAAACACACTCTGCTTTTGATAAAAGAGCACTCTTCTACTCTACTGTGTTTCCTATAGGGTCCGAACAGTGAGCTTGCTGAGAACAAAAGAACTGTGCTTCCTACACACACGGCCATATCTAGTTCAAGTCTGCTTAGGAACCTGACAAGAATAGTAGATCCTCTTCAGTCCAATACACTGTACTTGCTGGGAACAGACGCCAGTGCTATTTGTCCTGTGTATGGCAATGGCAGCGCAATAGTAACTCTTCTTACCAGAAAACAACTCTTGCTCGTGGACCAGAAACTGCATGTGATTTAACTCCATTTAGGACTGGGAAACAAACTCTAGCTCGCTTTACAAGAAACACACTCTGCTTTTGAGAAAAGAGCACTCTTCTACTCTACTGTGTTTCCCATAGGGCCAGAACAGTGAGCTTGCTCAGAAAAAAAGAACTGTGCTTCCTACACACACGGGCCATATCTAGTTCAACTCTGCTTAGGATTCTGAGAAGAACAGTAGCGCCTCTTCAGTCCAATACACTGTACTTGCTGGGAACAGATGGGAGGGCTATTTGCACTGCGTATGGCAATGGGAGCACAATAGTGACTTTCCTTACCAGAAAACAACTCTTGCTCGTAGGAACACAAACTGCATGTGATTCCACTCCTTTTAGGAATGGGAAACAAACGCTAGCTCGCCTTAAAAGAAACACACTCTGCTTTTGAGAAAAAAGCACTCTTTTACTCTACTGTGTTTCCTATGGGGTCCGAACAGTGAGCTTGGTCAGAAAAAAAAACTGTGCTTCCTACACACACGGCCATATCTAGTTCAAGTCTGCTTAGGAACCTGACAAGAACAGTAGATCCTCTTCAGTCCAATACACTGTACTTGCTGCGAACAGATGCCAGTGCTATTTGTCCTGTGTATGGCAATGGCAGTGCAATAGTGACTCTTCTTACCATAAAACAACTCTTGCTCGTAGTACCAGAAACTGCATGGGATTCAACTCCATTTAGGACTGCGAAACAATCGCTAGCACGCCTTACAAGAAATACACTCTGCTTTAGAGAAAAGAGCACTCTTCTACTCTACTGTGTTTCCTATGGGGTCCAAAGAGTGAGCTTGCAAAGAACAAAAGAACTGTGCTTCCTACAAACACGGATCATATCTAGTTCAAATCTGCTTAGGAAACTGACAAGAACAGTAGCACCTATCCAGTCCAATACACTGTACTTGCTGGCAACAGACGCGAGTGCTATTTGCACTGTGTATGGCAATGGGAGCGCAATGTGACTTTCCTTACCAGAAAAGAACTCTTGATCATAGGACCTGAAACTGCATGTGATTCAACTCCATTTAGGAATAGGAAACAAAGGCTAGCTTGCCTTACAAGAAACACACTCTGCTTTAGAAAAAGAGCACTCTTCTACTCTACTGTGTTTCCCATAGGGCCAGAACAGTGAGCTTGCTCAGAACAAAAGAACTGTGCTTCCTACACGGGCCATATCTAGTTCAACTCTGCTTAGATAACTGACAAGAACAGTAGATCCTCTTCAGTCCAATACACTGTACTTGCTGGGAACAGACGCCAGTGCTATTTGCACTGTGTATGGCATTTGGAGCACAATAGTGACTCGTCTTACCAGAAAACAACTCTTGCTCATAGAACAAAAAACTGCATGTGACTCAACTCCATTTATGACTGGGAAACAAACTCTAGCTCGCTTTACAAGAAACACACTCTGCTTTTGAGAAAAGAGCACTCTTCTACTCTACTGTGCTTCTTATAGGGCCAGAACAGTGAGCTTGCTCAAAACAAAAAAACTGTGCTTCCTACACACACGGCCATATCTAGTTCAAGTCTGCATAGGAACCTGACAAGAACAGTAGATCCTCTTCAGTCCAATACACTGTACTTGCTGGGAACAGACGCGAGTGATATTTGCACAGTGTATGGCAATTGGAGCGCAATGTGACTTTCCTTACCAGAAAACAACTCTTGTTCATAGGACCTGAAACTGCTTGTGATTCAGCTCCATTTAGGACTAGGAAACAAATGCTAGCTTGCCTTACAAGAAACACACTCTGCTTTAGAGAAAAGAGCACTCTTCTACTCTACTGTTTTTCCTATAGGGCCAGAACAGTGAGCTTGCTCAGAAAAAAAGAACTGTGCATCCTACACACACGGGCCATACCTAGTTCAACTCTTCTTAGGAAACTGAGAAGAACAGTAGCTCCTTTTCAGTCCAATACACTGTACTTGCGGGGAAGAGACGCGAGTGCTATATGCACTGTGTATGGCAATTAGAGCACAATAGTGACTCGTCTTACCAGAAAACAACTCTTGCTCGTAGGACAAAAAACTGCATGTGACTCAACTCCATATAGGACTGGGAAACAAACGCTAGCTCGCCTTACAAGAAACACACTCTGCTTTTGAGAAAAGAGCACTCTTCTACTCTACTGTGTTTCCTATGGAGTCAGAACACTGAACTTGCTCAGAACAAAAGAACTTGCTTCCTACACACACGGCCATTTGTAGTTCAATTCTGCTTAGGAACCTGACAAGAACAGTAGATCCTCTTCAGTCCAATACACTGTACTTGCTGGGAACAGCCGCCAGTGCTATTTGTCTTGTGTATGGCAATGGCAGCGCAAAAGTGACTCTTCTTACCATAAAACAACTCTTGCTCGTAGGACTAGAAACTGCATGTGATTAAACTCCATTTAGGACTGGGAAACAAACGCTAGCTCGCCTTACAAGAAACACACTCTGCTTTAGAGAAAAGAGCACTCTTCTACTCTACTGTGTTTCCTATAGGGCCAGAACAGTGAGCTTGCTCAGAACAAAAGAGCTGTGCTTCCTACACATGGGCCATAACTAGTTCCACTCTGCTTAGGAAACTGACAAGAACAGTAGCTCCTCTTCAGTCCGATACAATGTACTTGCTGGGAACAGACGCGAGTGCTATTTGCACTGTGGATGGCAATGGGAGCGCAATAGTGACTGTCCTTACCAGAAAACAACTCTTGCTCGTAGGACCAGAAACTGCATGTGATTCAACTCCATTTAGGACTGGAAAACAAATGCTAGCTCGCCTTACATTAAACACACTCTGCTTTTGAGAAAAGAGCACTCTTCTACTCTACTGTGCTTCCTATGGGGTCTGAACAGTGAGCTTGCTCAGAACAAAAGAACTGTGCTTCCTACACACACGGGCCATACCTAGTTCAACTCTGCTTAGGAAACTGACAAGAACAGTAGATCCTCTTCAGTCCAATACACTGTACTTGCAGGGAACAGACGCGAGTGCTATTTGCACTGTGTATGGCAATTGGAGCCCAATAGTGACTCTTCTTACCAGAAAACAACTCTTGCTCGTAGGACAAAAAACTGCATGTGACTCAACTCCATTTAGGACTGGGAAACAAATGCTAGCTCAACGTCCAAGAAACACACTCTGCTTTTGAGAAAAGAGCACTCTTCTACTCTACTGTGTTTCCTATGTGTTCCGAAAAGTGAGCTTGCTCAGAACAAAAAAACTGTGCTTCCTACACACACGGCCATATCTAGTTCAAGTCTCCTTAGGAACCTGACAAGAACAGTAGATCCTCTTCAGTCCAATACAGTGTACTTGCTGGGAACAGACGCCAATGCAATTTGTCCTGTGTATGGCAATGGCAGCGCAATAGTGACTCTTCTTACCAGAAAAACTCTTGCTCGTGGACCAGAAACTGCATGTGATTCAACTCCATTTAGGACTGGGAAACAAACTCTAGCTCGCTTTACAACAAACACACTCTGCTTTTGAGAAAAGAGCACTCTTCTACTCTACTGTGTTTCCTATAGGGCCAGAACAGTGAGCTTGCTCAGAAAAAAAGAACTGTGCTTTCTACACACACGGGCCATATGTAGTTCAACTCTGCTTAGGAAACTGAGAAGAACAGTAGCTCCTCTTCTTTCCAATACACTGTACTTGCTGGGAAGAGATGGGAGGGCTATTTGCACTGTGTATGGCAATGGGAGCGCAATAGTGACTTTCCTTACCAGAAAACAACTCTTGCTCGTAGGAAAACAAACTGCATGTGATTCCACTCCATTTAGGAATGGGAAACAAACGCTAGCTCGCCTTAAAAGAAACACACTCTGCTTTTGAGAAAAAAGCACTCTTCTACTCTACTGTGTTTCCTATGGGGTCCGAACAGAGAGCTTGCTCAGAACAAAAAAACTGTGTTTCCTACACACACGGCCATATCTAGTTCAAGTCTGCTTAGGAACCTGACAAGAACAATAGATCCTCTTCAGCCCAATATACTGTACTTGCTGCGAACAGACGCCAGTGCTATTTGTCCTGTGTATGGCAATGGCAACGCAATAGTTACTCTTTTTACCAGAAAACAACTCTTACTCGTAGTACCAGAAACTGCATGGGATTCAACTCCATTTAGGACTGCGAAACAAAGGCTAGCTTGCCTTACAAGTAACACACTCTGCTTTAGAGAAAAGAGCACTCTTCTGCTCTACTGTGTTTCCTATGGGATCCAAATAGTGAGCTTGCAAAGAACAAAAGAACTGTGCTTCCTACAAACACGGATCATATCTAGTTCAACTCTGCTTAGGAAACTGACAAGAACAGTAGCACCTATCCAGTCCAATACACTGTACTTGCTGGGAACAGACACGAGTGCTATTAGCACTGTGTATGGCAATGGGAGCGCAATGTGACTTTCCATACCAGAAAAGAACTCTTGTTCGTAGGACCTGAAACTGCATGTGATTCAACTCCATTTAGTACTGAGAAAAAAACGCTAGCTTGCCTTACAAGAAACACACTTTGCTTTTGAGAAAAGAGCACTCTTCTACTCTACTGTGTTTCCTAAAGGGCCAGAACAGTGAACTTGCACAGAACATAAGAACTGTGCTTCCTACACACACGGGCCATATCTACTTCAACTCTGCTTAGGAAACTGACAAGAAAAGTAGCTCCTCTTCAGTCCGATACACTGTACTCGCTGGGAACAGACGCGAGTGCTATTTGCACTGTGTATGGCAATGGGAGCGCAATAGTGACTTTCCTTACCAGAAAACAACTCTTGCTCATAGGACTAGAAACTGCATGTGATTCAACTCTATTTAGGACTGGGAAACAAACGCTAGCTCGCCTTACAAGAAACACACTCTGCTTTTGAGAAAAGCGCACTCTTTTACTCTACTGTGTTTCCTATAGGGTCCGAACAGTAAGCTTGCTCAGAACAAAATAACTGTGCTTCCTACACACACGGACATATCTAGTTCAATTCTGCTTAGGAACCTGAAAGAACAGTAGATCCTCTTCAGTCCAATACACTGTATTTGCTGGGAACAGACGCCAAGTGCTCTTTGTCCTGTATATGTCAATTGGAGCACAATAGTGACTCTTCTTACCATAAAACAACTCTTGCTCGTAGGACCAGAAACTGCATATGATTCAACTCCATTTAGGACTGGGAAACAAACGATAGCTCGCCTTACAAGAAACACACTCTGCTTTAGAGAAAAGAGCACTCTTCTACTCTACTGTGTTTCCTATAGGGCCAGAACAGTGAGCTTGCTCAGAAAAAAAAACTGTGCTTCCTACACACACGGGCCATATCTAGTTCAACTCTGCTTAGGATACTTACAAGAACAGTAGGTCCTCTTCAGTCCAATACACTGTACTTGCTGGGAACAGACGCCAGTGCTATTTGCACTGTGGATGTCAATGGGAGCACAATAGTGACTTTCCTTACCAGAAAACAACTCTTGCTTGTAGGACCAGAAACTGCATATGATTCAACTCTATTTAGGACTGAGAAACAAATGCTAGCTCGCCTTACATGAAACACATTCTGTTTTTTAGAAAAGAGCACTCTTCTACTCTACTGTGTTTCCTATGTGTTCCGAAAAGTGAGCTTGTTCAGAACAAAAAAACTGTGCTTCCTACACACACAGCCATATCTAGTTCAAGTCTGCTTAGGAACCTGACAAGAACAGTAGATCATCTTCAGTCCAATACACTGTACTTGCTGGGAAGAGACGAGAGGGCTATTTGCACTGTGTATGGCAATGGGAGCGCAATAGTGACTTTCTTTACCAGAAAACAACTCTTGCTCATAGGACCAGAAACTGCATGTGATTCCACTCTATTTAGGACTGGGAAACAAACGGTAGCTCGCCTTACAAGAAACACACTCTGCTTTAGAGAAAAGAGCACTCTTCTACTCTACTGTGTTTCCAATGGTGTCCAAACAGTGAGCTTGCTCAGAACAAAAGAACTGTGCTTCCTACACACACGGACCATATCAAGTTCAACTCTGCTTAGTAAACTGACAAGAACAGTAGCTCCTATTCAGTCCAATACACTGTACTTGCTGGGAAAAGACGCGAGTGCTATTTGCCTTGTGTAGGGCAATGGGAGCACAATAGTGACTTTCCTTACCATAAAACAACTCTTGCTCATAGTACCAGAAACTGCATGTGATTCAACTCCATTTAGGTCTGGGAAACAAATGCTAGCTCGCCTTACATGAAACACACTCTGTTTTTGAGAAAAGAGCACTCTTCTACTCTACTGTGTTTCCTATGGGGTCCGAACAGTGAGCTTGCTCAGAACAAAAGAACTGTGCTTCCTACACACACGGGCCATATCTAGTTCAACTCTGCTTAGGAAACTGACAAGAACAGTAGCTCCTTTTCAGTCCAATACACTGTACTTGCGGGGAAGAGACGCGAGTGCTCTATGCACTGTGTATGGCAATTAGAGCACAATAGTGACTCGTCTTACCAGAAAACAACTCTTCCTCGTAGGACAAAAAACTGCATGTGACTCAACTCCATATAGGACTGGGAAACAAACGCTAGCTCGCCTTACAAGAAACACACTCTGCTTTAGAGAAAAGAGCACTCTTCTACTCTACTGTGTTTCCTATAGGGCCAGAACAGTGAGCTTGCTCAGAACAAAAAAACTGTGCTTCCTACACACATGGCCATATCTAGTTCAATTCTGTTTATAAACCTGACAAGAACAGTAGATCCTCTTCAGTCCAATACACTGTACTTGCTGGGAACAGACAACAGTGCTATTTGTCCTGTGTATGGCAATGGCAGCGCAATAGTGACTCTTCTTTCCAGAAAACAACTCTTGCTCTTAGGACCAGAAACTGCATGTGATTCAACTCCATTTAGGACTGCGAAACAAACACTAGCTCGCCTTACAAGAAACACACTCTGCTTTTGAGAAAAGAGCACTCTTCTACTTTACTGTGTTCCTATGGGGTCCAAACAGTGAGCTTGCTCAGAACAAAAAACTGTGCTTCCTACACACCGACAATATCTAGTTCAACTCTGCTTAGGAAACTGACAAGAACAGTAGCTCCTCTTCATTCCGATACACTGTACTTGCTGTGAACAGACGCGAGTGCTATTTGCACTGTGTATGGCAATGGGAGCACAACAGTTACTTCCTTACCAGAGAACAACTCTTACTCGTAGTACCAGAAACTGCATGGGATTCAACTCCATTTAGGACTGCGAAACAATCGCTAGCACGCCTTACAAGAAATACACTCTGCTTTAGAGAAAAGAGCACTCTTCTACTCTACTGTGTTTCCTATGGGGTCCAAAGAGTGAGCTTGCAAAGAACAAAAGAACTGTGCTTCCTACAAACACGGATCATATCTAGTTCAAATCTGCTTAGGAAACTGACAAGAACAGTAGCACCTATCCAGTCCAATACACTGTACTTGCTGGCAACAGACGCGAGTGCTATTTGCACTGTGTATGGCAATGGGAGCGCAATGTGACTTTCCTTACCAGAAAAGAACTCTTGATCATAGGACCTGAAACTGCATGTGATTCAACTCCATTTAGGAATAGGAAACAAAGGCTAGCTTGCCTTACAAGAAACACACTCTGCTTTAGAAAAAGAGCACTCTTCTACTCTACTGTGTTTCCCATAGGGCCAGAACAGTGAGCTTGCTCAGAACAAAAGAACTGTGCTTCCTACACGGGCCATATCTAGTTCAACTCTGCTTAGATAACTGACAAGAACAGTAGATCCTCTTCAGTCCAATACACTGTACTTGCTGGGAACAGACGCCAGTGCTATTTGCACTGTGTATGGCATTTGGAGCACAATAGTGACTCGTCTTACCAGAAAACAACTCTTGCTCATAGAACAAAAAACTGCATGTGACTCAACTCCATTTATGACTGGGAAACAAACTCTAGCTCGCTTTACAAGAAACACACTCTGCTTTTGAGAAAAGAGCACTCTTCTACTCTACTGTGCTTCTTATAGGGCCAGAACAGTGAGCTTGCTCAAAACAAAAAAACTGTGCTTCCTACACACACGGCCATATCTAGTTCAAGTCTGCATAGGAACCTGACAAGAACAGTAGATCCTCTTCAGTCCAATACACTGTACTTGCTGGGAACAGACGCGAGTGATATTTGCACAGTGTATGGCAATTGGAGCGCAATGTGACTTTCCTTACCAGAAAACAACTCTTGTTCATAGGACCTGAAACTGCTTGTGATTCAGCTCCATTTAGGACTAGGAAACAAATGCTAGCTTGCCTTACAAGAAACACACTCTGCTTTAGAGAAAAGAGCACTCTTCTACTCTACTGTTTTTCCTATAGGGCCAGAACAGTGAGCTTGCTCAGAAAAAAAGAACTGTGCATCCTACACACACGGGCCATACCTAGTTCAACTCTTCTTAGGAAACTGAGAAGAACAGTAGCTCCTTTTCAGTCCAATACACTGTACTTGCGGGGAAGAGACGCGAGTGCTATATGCACTGTGTATGGCAATTAGAGCACAATAGTGACTCGTCTTACCAGAAAACAACTCTTGCTCGTAGGACAAAAAACTGCATGTGACTCAACTCCATATAGGACTGGGAAACAAACGCTAGCTCGCCTTACAAGAAACACACTCTGCTTTTGAGAAAAGAGCACTCTTCTACTCTACTGTGTTTCCTATGGAGTCAGAACACTGAACTTGCTCAGAACAAAAGAACTTGCTTCCTACACACACGGCCATTTGTAGTTCAATTCTGCTTAGGAACCTGACAAGAACAGTAGATCCTCTTCAGTCCAATACACTGTACTTGCTGGGAACAGCCGCCAGTGCTATTTGTCTTGTGTATGGCAATGGCAGCGCAAAAGTGACTCTTCTTACCATAAAACAACTCTTGCTCGTAGGACTAGAAACTGCATGTGATTAAACTCCATTTAGGACTGGGAAACAAACGCTAGCTCGCCTTACAAGAAACACACTCTGCTTTAGAGAAAAGAGCACTCTTCTACTCTACTGTGTTTCCTATAGGGCCAGAACAGTGAGCTTGCTCAGAACAAAAGAGCTGTGCTTCCTACACATGGGCCATAACTAGTTCCACTCTGCTTAGGAAACTGACAAGAACAGTAGCTCCTCTTCAGTCCGATACAATGTACTTGCTGGGAACAGACGCGAGTGCTATTTGCACTGTGGATGGCAATGGGAGCGCAATAGTGACTGTCCTTACCAGAAAACAACTCTTGCTCGTAGGACCAGAAACTGCATGTGATTCAACTCCATTTAGGACTGGAAAACAAATGCTAGCTCGCCTTACATTAAACACACTCTGCTTTTGAGAAAAGAGCACTCTTCTACTCTACTGTGCTTCCTATGGGGTCTGAACAGTGAGCTTGCTCAGAACAAAAGAACTGTGCTTCCTACACACACGGGCCATACCTAGTTCAACTCTGCTTAGGAAACTGACAAGAACAGTAGATCCTCTTCAGTCCAATACACTGTACTTGCAGGGAACAGACGCGAGTGCTATTTGCACTGTGTATGGCAATTGGAGCCCAATAGTGACTCTTCTTACCAGAAAACAACTCTTGCTCGTAGGACAAAAAACTGCATGTGACTCAACTCCATTTAGGACTGGGAAACAAATGCTAGCTCAACGTCCAAGAAACACACTCTGCTTTTGAGAAAAGAGCACTCTTCTACTCTACTGTGTTTCCTATGTGTTCCGAAAAGTGAGCTTGCTCAGAACAAAAAAACTGTGCTTCCTACACACACGGCCATATCTAGTTCAAGTCTCCTTAGGAACCTGACAAGAACAGTAGATCCTCTTCAGTCCAATACAGTGTACTTGCTGGGAACAGACGCCAATGCAATTTGTCCTGTGTATGGCAATGGCAGCGCAATAGTGACTCTTCTTACCAGAAAAACTCTTGCTCGTGGACCAGAAACTGCATGTGATTCAACTCCATTTAGGACTGGGAAACAAACTCTAGCTCGCTTTACAACAAACACACTCTGCTTTTGAGAAAAGAGCACTCTTCTACTCTACTGTGTTTCCTATAGGGCCAGAACAGTGAGCTTGCTCAGAAAAAAAGAACTGTGCTTTCTACACACACGGGCCATATGTAGTTCAACTCTGCTTAGGAAACTGAGAAGAACAGTAGCTCCTCTTCTTTCCAATACACTGTACTTGCTGGGAAGAGATGGGAGGGCTATTTGCACTGTGTATGGCAATGGGAGCGCAATAGTGACTTTCCTTACCAGAAAACAACTCTTGCTCGTAGGAAAACAAACTGCATGTGATTCCACTCCATTTAGGAATGGGAAACAAACGCTAGCTCGCCTTAAAAGAAACACACTCTGCTTTTGAGAAAAAAGCACTCTTCTACTCTACTGTGTTTCCTATGGGGTCCGAACAGAGAGCTTGCTCAGAACAAAAAAACTGTGTTTCCTACACACACGGCCATATCTAGTTCAAGTCTGCTTAGGAACCTGACAAGAACAATAGATCCTCTTCAGCCCAATATACTGTACTTGCTGCGAACAGACGCCAGTGCTATTTGTCCTGTGTATGGCAATGGCAACGCAATAGTTACTCTTTTTACCAGAAAACAACTCTTACTCGTAGTACCAGAAACTGCATGGGATTCAACTCCATTTAGGACTGCGAAACAAAGGCTAGCTTGCCTTACAAGTAACACACTCTGCTTTAGAGAAAAGAGCACTCTTCTGCTCTACTGTGTTTCCTATGGGATCCAAATAGTGAGCTTGCAAAGAACAAAAGAACTGTGCTTCCTACAAACACGGATCATATCTAGTTCAACTCTGCTTAGGAAACTGACAAGAACAGTAGCACCTATCCAGTCCAATACACTGTACTTGCTGGGAACAGACACGAGTGCTATTAGCACTGTGTATGGCAATGGGAGCGCAATGTGACTTTCCATACCAGAAAAGAACTCTTGTTCGTAGGACCTGAAACTGCATGTGATTCAACTCCATTTAGTACTGAGAAAAAAACGCTAGCTTGCCTTACAAGAAACACACTTTGCTTTTGAGAAAAGAGCACTCTTCTACTCTACTGTGTTTCCTAAAGGGCCAGAACAGTGAACTTGCACAGAACATAAGAACTGTGCTTCCTACACACACGGGCCATATCTACTTCAACTCTGCTTAGGAAACTGACAAGAAAAGTAGCTCCTCTTCAGTCCGATACACTGTACTCGCTGGGAACAGACGCGAGTGCTATTTGCACTGTGTATGGCAATGGGAGCGCAATAGTGACTTTCCTTACCAGAAAACAACTCTTGCTCATAGGACTAGAAACTGCATGTGATTCAACTCTATTTAGGACTGGGAAACAAACGCTAGCTCGCCTTACAAGAAACACACTCTGCTTTTGAGAAAAGCGCACTCTTTTACTCTACTGTGTTTCCTATAGGGTCCGAACAGTAAGCTTGCTCAGAACAAAATAACTGTGCTTCCTACACACACGGACATATCTAGTTCAATTCTGCTTAGGAACCTGAAAGAACAGTAGATCCTCTTCAGTCCAATACACTGTATTTGCTGGGAACAGACGCCAGTGCTCTTTGTCCTGTATATGTCAATTGGAGCACAATAGTGACTCTTCTTACCATAAAACAACTCTTGCTCGTAGGACCAGAAACTGCATATGATTCAACTCCATTTAGGACTGGGAAACAAACGATAGCTCGCCTTACAAGAAACACACTCTGCTTTAGAGAAAAGAGCACTCTTCTACTCTACTGTGTTTCCTATAGGGCCAGAACAGTGAGCTTGCTCAGAAAAAAAAACTGTGCTTCCTACACACACGGGCCATATCTAGTTCAACTCTGCTTAGGATACTTACAAGAACAGTAGGTCCTCTTCAGTCCAATACACTGTACTTGCTGGGAACAGACGCCAGTGCTATTTGCACTGTGGATGTCAATGGGAGCACAATAGTGACTTTCCTTACCAGAAAACAACTCTTGCTTGTAGGACCAGAAACTGCATATGATTCAACTCTATTTAGGACTGAGAAACAAATGCTAGCTCGCCTTACATGAAACACATTCTGTTTTTTAGAAAAGAGCACTCTTCTACTCTACTGTGTTTCCTATGTGTTCCGAAAAGTGAGCTTGTTCAGAACAAAAAAACTGTGCTTCCTACACACACAGCCATATCTAGTTCAAGTCTGCTTAGGAACCTGACAAGAACAGTAGATCATCTTCAGTCCAATACACTGTACTTGCTGGGAAGAGACGAGAGGGCTATTTGCACTGTGTATGGCAATGGGAGCGCAATAGTGACTTTCTTTACCAGAAAACAACTCTTGCTCATAGGACCAGAAACTGCATGTGATTCCACTCTATTTAGGACTGGGAAACAAACGGTAGCTCGCCTTACAAGAAACACACTCTGCTTTAGAGAAAAGAGCACTCTTCTACTCTACTGTGTTTCCAATGGTGTCCAAACAGTGAGCTTGCTCAGAACAAAAGAACTGTGCTTCCTACACACACGGACCATATCAAGTTCAACTCTGCTTAGTAAACTGACAAGAACAGTAGCTCCTATTCAGTCCAATACACTGTACTTGCTGGGAAAAGACGCGAGTGCTATTTGCCTTGTGTAGGGCAATGGGAGCACAATAGTGACTTTCCTTACCATAAAACAACTCTTGCTCATAGTACCAGAAACTGCATGTGATTCAACTCCATTTAGGTCTGGGAAACAAATGCTAGCTCGCCTTACATGAAACACACTCTGTTTTTGAGAAAAGAGCACTCTTCTACTCTACTGTGTTTCCTATGGGGTCCGAACAGTGAGCTTGCTCAGAACAAAAGAACTGTGCTTCCTACACACACGGGCCATATCTAGTTCAACTCTGCTTAGGAAACTGACAAGAACAGTAGCTCCTTTTCAGTCCAATACACTGTACTTGCGGGGAAGAGACGCGAGTGCTCTATGCACTGTGTATGGCAATTAGAGCACAATAGTGACTCGTCTTACCAGAAAACAACTCTTCCTCGTAGGACAAAAAACTGCATGTGACTCAACTCCATATAGGACTGGGAAACAAACGCTAGCTCGCCTTACAAGAAACACACTCTGCTTTAGAGAAAAGAGCACTCTTCTACTCTACTGTGTTTCCTATAGGGCCAGAACAGTGAGCTTGCTCAGAACAAAAAAACTGTGCTTCCTACACACATGGCCATATCTAGTTCAATTCTGTTTATAAACCTGACAAGAACAGTAGATCCTCTTCAGTCCAATACACTGTACTTGCTGGGAACAGACAACAGTGCTATTTGCACTGTGTATGGCAATGGGAGCACAACAGTTACTTCCTTACCAGAAAACAACTCTTGCTCTTAGGACCAGAAACTGCATGTGATTCAACTCCATTTAGGACTGCGAAACAAACACTAGCTCGCCTTACAAGAAACACACTCTGCTTTTGAGAAAAGAGCACTCTTCTACTCTACTGTGTTTCCTATCGGGCCAGAACAGTGAGCTTGCTGAGAACAAGAGAACTGTGCTTCCTAAACACACGGTCATATCTAGTTCAATTCTGCTTAGGAAACTGACAAGAATAGTAGATCCTCTTCAGTCCAAAACACTGTACTTGCTGGGAACAGACGCGAGTGCTATATGCCCTGTGTATGACAATGGGAGCACAATAGTGACTCTTCTCACCAGAAAACAACTCTTGCTCCTAGGACCAGAAACTGCATGGGATTCAACTCCATTGAAGACTGGGAAACAAATGTTAGCTCGCCTTACAAGAAACACACTCTGCTTTTGAGACGAGAGCACTCTTCTACTCTACTGTGTTTCCTATGGGGTCCAAACAGTGAGCTTGCTCAGAACAAAAGAACTGTGCTTCCTACACACACGGACCATATCTAGTTCAACTCTGCTTAGGAACCTGACAAGAACAGTAGCTCCTCTTCAGTCCAATACACTGTACTTGCTGGGAACAGACGCGAGTGCTATTTGCACTGTGTATGGCAATTGGAGCACAATAGTGACTCGTCTTACCGGAAATCAACTATTGCTCGTAGGACAAAAAACTGCATGTGATTCAACTCCATTTAGGACTGGGAAACAAATGCTAGCTCGCCTTACAAGAAACACACTCTGCTTTTGAGAAAAGAGCACTCTTCTACTCTATTGTGTTTCCTACGGGGTCCAAACAGTGAGCTTGCTAGGAACAGATAACTGTGCTTCCTACACACGGACCATATCTAGTTCAACTCAGCTTAGGAAACCTACAAGAACAGTAGCTCCTCTTCAGTCCAATACACTGTACTTGTTGGGAACAGACGCGAGTGCTATTTGCACTGTGTATGGCAATGGGAGCGCAATAGTGACTTTCCTTACCAGAAAACAACTCTTGCTCGTAGGACCAGAAACTGCGTGTGATTCAACTCCACTTAGGACTGGGAAACAAACACTAGTTCGCCTTACAAGAAACACACCCTGCTTTTGAGAAAAGAGCACTCTTCTACTCTACTGTGTTTCCTATGTGGTCAAAACAGTGAGCTTGCTCAGAACAAAAGAACTGAGCTTACTACACACACGGGCCATATCTCGTTCAACTCTGCTTAGGAAACTGACAACAACAGTAGCTACTCTTCAGTCCGATACACTGTACTTGCTGGGAACAGACGCGAGTGCTATTTGCTCTGTGCATGGCAAAGGGAGCACAATAGTGACTCTTCTTACCAGAAAACAACTCTTGCTCGTAGGACCAGAAACTGCATGAGATTCAACACCATTTAGGACTGGGAAACAAACGCTAGCTCGCATTACAAGAAACACACTCTGCTTTTGAGAAAAGAGCCCTCTTATACTCTAAAGTGTTTCCTATAGGGCCAGAACAGTGAGCTTGCTCAGAAAAAAAAACTGTGGTTCCTACACACACGGGCCATATCTAGTTCAACTCTGCTTAGGAAACTGACAAAAACAGTTGCTCCTCTTCAGTCCGGTACACTGTACTAGCTGGGAACACACGCGAGTGCTATTTGCACTGTGTATGGCAATGGGAGCGCAATAGTGACTTTCCTTACCAGAAAACAACTCTTGCTCGTAGGACCAGAAACTGCATGTGATTCAACTCCATTTAGGACTCGGAAACAAATGCTAGCTCGCCTTACATGAAACACACTCTGCTTTTGAGAAAAGAGCACTCTTCTACTCTACTGTCTTTCCTATGGGTTCCAAACAGTGAGCTTGCTCAGAATAAAAGAACTGTGCTTCCTACACACTGACCATATCTAGTTCAACTCTGCTTAGGGAACTGACAGTACAGTAGCTCCTATTCAGTCCAATACACTGTACTTCCTGGGAACAGACGCGAGTGCTATTTGTAATGTGTATGGCAATGGGAGCGCAATAGTGACTTTCCTTACCAGAAAACAACTCTTGCTCGTAGGACCAGAAACTGCATGTGATTCAACTCCATTTAGGACTAGGAAACAAACGCTAGCTCGCCTTACAAAAAATACACTCTGCTTTTATGAAAAGAGCACTGCTGTGGGATGTAAGGCAAATGTGTTGCTAATTAATCAATAAAACACTGATTGGCCGTTGGCTAGGCAGGAAGTGTAGGCGGGGCAAGGAGGAGAATAAAGCGGGGAAGTGGAAGGCTGAGAGAGAGACACTGCCAGCCGCCATCAGGAAAAGGAAGATGTAAGGTAACAGTAAGCCATGAGCCATGTGGCAAAGTAAAGATTAATAGAAATGTGCTAAATATAAGAGTAAGAGCTAGAAAATAACAGGCCTGATCTAATGGCCAAGCAGTTTAAATAATGTAAGAGTCTGTGTGTTTACTTTATAAGTGGGCTCTGTGACTGGCGGGACTTGGTGGTGGGAGCTGGAGAGAAATTCTCCAGCAACAGAGCACTCTTCTACTCTACTGTGTTTCCTATGGGGTCCAAACAGTGAGCTTGCTCAGAACAAAAGAACTGTGCTTCCTACACACATGGACCATATCTAGTTCAACTCTGCTTAGGAAACTGACAAGAACAATAGCTCCTATTCAGTCCAATACACTGTACTTGCTGGGAACAGACGCGAGTGCTATTTGCACTGTGTATGGAATTTGGAGCTCAATAGTGACTCTTCATACCAGAAAACAACTCTTGCTCGTAGGAACAAAAACTGCCTGTGACTCAACTCCATTTATGACTGGGAAACAAACGCTAGCTCGCCTTACAAGAAACAGACTCTGCTTTAGAGAAAAGAGCACTCTTCTACTCTACTGTGTTTCCTATAGGGCCAGAACAGTGAGCTTGCTCAGAACAAGAGAACTGTGCTTCCTACACACACGGGAAATATCTCGTTCAACTCTGCTTAGGAAACTGACAAGAACAGTAGCTCCTCTTCAGTCCGATACACTGTACTTGCTGGGAACAGACGCGAGTGCTATTTGCACTGTGTATGGCAGTGGGAACACAATAGTGACTTTCCTTACCAGAAAACAACTCTTGCTCCTAGGACGAGGAACTGCATGTGATTCAACTCCTTTTAGGACTGGGAAACAAACGCTAGCTCGCCTTACAAGAAACACACTCTGCTTTTGAGAAAAGAGCACTCTTCTACTCTACTGTGTTTCCTATAGGGAAAGAACAGTGAGCTTGCTCAGAACAAAGAACTGTGCTTCCTACACACATGGCCATATCTAGTTCAATTCTGCTTAGGAACCTGACAAGAACAGTAGATCCTCTTCAGTCCAATACACGGTACATGCTGGGAACAGACGACAGTGCTATTTGCCCTGTGTAAAACAATGGGAGCACAATAGTGACTCTTCTTACCAGAAAACAACTCTTGCTCGTAGGACCAGAAACTGCATGTGATTCAACTCCATTTAGGACTGGGAAACAAACGCTAGCTCGCCTTACAAGAAACACACTCTGCTTTAGAGAAAAGAGCACTCTTCTACTCTACTGTGTTTCCTATGTGGTCCAAACAGTGAGCTTGTTCAGAACAAAAGAACTGTGATTCCTACACACACGGGCCATATCTAGTTCAACTCTGCTTAGGAAACTGACAAGAACAGTAGCTCCTATTCAGTCCAATACACTGTACTTGCTGGGAAAAGACGAGAGTGCTATTTGCCTTGTGTAGGTCAATGGGAGCGCAATAGTGACTTTCCTTACCAGAAAACAGCTCTTTTTCGTAGGACCAGAAACTGCATGTGATTCAACTCCATTTAGGACTAGGAAACAAACGCTAGCTCGCCTTACAAAAACACACTCTGCTTTTGATAAAAGAGCACTCTTCTACTCTACTGTGTTTCCTATAGGGCCAGAACAGTGAGCTTGTTCAGAACATAAGAACTGTGCTTCCTACACACACGGGCCATATCTAGTTCAACTCTGCTTAGGAAACTGACAAGAACATTAGCTCCTCTTCAGTCCCATACACTGTACTTGCTGGGAATAGACGCCAGAGCTATATGCCCTATGTATGGCAAGGGGAGCGCAATAGTGACTTTCCTTACCAGAAAACAACTCTTGCTCTTAGGACCAGAAACTGCATGAGATTCAACTCCATTTAGGACAGGGAAACAAACGCTAGCTCGCCTTACAAGAAACACAATCTGCTTTTGAGAAAAGAGCACTCTTCTACTCTACTGTGTTTCCTATGGTGTCAGAACAGTGAGCTTGCTCAGAACAAAAGAACTGTGCTTCCTACACACACGGCCATATCTAGTTCAAGTCTGCTTAGGAACCTGACAAGAACAGTAGATCCTCTTCAGTCCAATACACTGTACTTGCTGGGAACAGACGCCAGTGGCCTTTGTCCTCTGTATGGCAATGGCAGCGCAATAGTGACTCTTCTTACCATAAAACAACTCTTGCTCTTAGGACTAGAAACTGCATGTGATTAAACTCCATTTAAGACTGGGAAACAAACGCTAGCTGGCCTTACAAGAAACACACTCTGCTTTAGAGAAAAGAGCACTCTTCTACTCTACTGTGTTTCCTATAGAGCCAGAACAGTGAGCTTGCACAGAAAAAAATAACTGTGCTTCCTACACACACGGGCCATATCTAGTTCAACTCTGCTTAGGAAACAAACAAGAAGAGTAGCTCCTCTTCAGTCCAATACACTGTAATTGCGGGGAACAGACGCGAGTGCTATTTGCACTGTGTATGGCAATTGGAGCACAATAGTGACTTGTCTTACGAGAAAACAACTCTTGCTCCTAGGACAAAAAACTGCATGTGACTCAACTCCATTTAGGACTGGGAAACAAACGCTAGCTCGCCTTACAAGAAACACACTCTGCTTTTGAGAAAAGAGCACTCTTCTACTCTACTGTGTTTCCTATGGGGTCCGAACAGTGAGCTTGCTCAGAACAAAAGTACTGTGCTTCCTACATACAAGGCCATATCTAGTTCAAGTCTGCTTAGGAAACTGACAAGAACAGTAGCTCCTCTTCAGTCCGATACACTCTACTTGCTGGGAACAGACGCGAGTGCTATTTGCACTGTGTAAGGCAATTGGAGCACAATAGTGACTCGTGTTACCCGAAAAAAACTCTTGCTCGTAGGACAAAAAACTGCATGTGACTCAACTCCATTTAGTACTGGGAAACAAACGCTAGCTCGCCTTACAAGAAACACACTCTGCTTTAGAGAAAAGAGCACTCTTCTACTCTACTGTGTTTCCTATGAGGCCACAGCAGTGAGCTTGCTCAGAACATAAGAACTGTGCTTCCTACACACGGGCCATATCTAGTTCAACTCTGCTGAGGAACCTGACAAGAACAGTAGCTCCCCTTCAGTCCAATACACTGTAATTGCTGGGAACAGACGCATGTGCTATTTGCACTGCGTATGGCAATTGGAGCACAATAGTGACTTTCCATACCAGAAAACAACTCTTGCTCGTAGGACCAGAAACTGCATGTGATTCCACTCCATTTAGGACTGGGAAACAAATGCTAGCTCGCCTAACAAGGAACACACTCTGCTTCTGAGAAAAGAGCACTCTTCTACTCTACTGTGTTTCCTATAGGGCCAGAACAGTGAGCTTGCTCAGAACAAAAGAACTGTGCTTCCTACACACGGGCCATAACTAGTTCAACTCTGCTTAGGAAACTGAAAAGAACAGTAGCTCCTCTTCAGTCCAATACACTGTACTTGCTGGGAACAGACGCGAGAGCTATTTGCACTGTGTATGGCAATGGGAGCGCAATAGTGACTTTCCTTACCAGAAAACAATTCTTGCTCGTAGGACCAGAAACTGCATGTGATTCAACTCCATTTTTGACTGGGAAAGAAATGCTAGCTCGCCTTACAAGAAGCACACTCTGCTTTTGAGAAAAGAGCACTCTTCTACTCTACCGTGTTTCCTATGGGGTCCGAACAGTGAGCTTGCTCAGAACAAAAGAACTGTGCTTTCTACACACACGGGCCATATCTAATTCTACTCTGCTTAGGAAACAAACAAGAACAGTAGCTCCTCTTCAGTCCAATACACTGTATTTGCGGGGAACAGACGCGAGTGCTATTTGCACTGTGTATGGCATTGGAGCACAATAGTGACTTGTCTTACCAGAAAATAATTCTTGTTCGTTGGACAAAAAACTGCATGTGACTCAACTCCATTTAGGACTGGGAAACAAACGCTAGCTCGACTTCCAAGAAACACACTCTGCTTTAGAGAAAAGAGCACTCTTCTACTCTACTGTGTTTCCTATGTGGTCCAAACAGTGAGCTTGTTCAGAACAAAAGAACTGTGATTCCTACACACACGGGCCATATCTAGTTCAACTCTGCTTAGGAAACTGACAAGAACAGTAGCTCCTATTCAGTCCAATACACTGTACTTGCTGGGAAAAGACGAGAGTGCTATTTGCCTTGTGTAGGTCAATGGGAGCGCAATAGTGACTTTCCTTACCAGAAAACAGCTCTTTTTCGTAGGACCAGAAACTGCATGTGATTCAACTCCATTTAGGACTAGGAAACAAACGCTAGCTCGCCTTACAAAAACACACTCTGCTTTTGATAAAAGAGCACTCTTCTACTCTACTGTGTTTCCTATAGGGCCAGAACAGTGAGCTTGTTCAGAACATAAGAACTGTGCTTCCTACACACACGGGCCATATCTAGTTCAACTCTGCTTAGGAAACTGACAAGAACATTAGCTCCTCTTCAGTCCCATACACTGTACTTGCTGGGAATAGACGCCAGAGCTATATGCCCTATGTATGGCAAGGGGAGCGCAATAGTGACTTTCCTTACCAGAAAACAACTCTTGCTCTTAGGACCAGAAACTGCATGAGATTCAACTCCATTTAGGACAGGGAAACAAACGCTAGCTCGCCTTACAAGAAACACAATCTGCTTTTGAGAAAAGAGCACTCTTCTACTCTACTGTGTTTCCTATGGTGTCAGAACAGTGAGCTTGCTCAGAACAAAAGAACTGTGCTTCCTACACACACGGCCATATCTAGTTCAAGTCTGCTTAGGAACCTGACAAGAACAGTAGATCCTCTTCAGTCCAATACACTGTACTTGCTGGGAACAGACGCCAGTGGCCTTTGTCCTCTGTATGGCAATGGCAGCGCAATAGTGACTCTTCTTACCATAAAACAACTCTTGCTCTTAGGACTAGAAACTGCATGTGATTAAACTCCATTTAAGACTGGGAAACAAACGCTAGCTGGCCTTACAAGAAACACACTCTGCTTTAGAGAAAAGAGCACTCTTCTACTCTACTGTGTTTCCTATAGAGCCAGAACAGTGAGCTTGCACAGAAAAAAATAACTGTGCTTCCTACACACACGGGCCATATCTAGTTCAACTCTGCTTAGGAAACAAACAAGAAGAGTAGCTCCTCTTCAGTCCAATACACTGTAATTGCGGGGAACAGACGCGAGTGCTATTTGCACTGTGTATGGCAATTGGAGCACAATAGTGACTTGTCTTACGAGAAAACAACTCTTGCTCCTAGGACAAAAAACTGCATGTGACTCAACTCCATTTAGGACTGGGAAACAAACGCTAGCTCGCCTTACAAGAAACACACTCTGCTTTTGAGAAAAGAGCACTCTTCTACTCTACTGTGTTTCCTATGGGGTACGAACAGTGAGCTTGCTCAGAACAAAAGTACTGTGCTTCCTACATACAAGGCCATATCTAGTTCAAGTCTGCTTAGGAAACTGACAAGAACAGTAGCTCCTCTTCAGTCCGATACACTCTACTTGCTGGGAACAGACGCGAGTGCTATTTGCACTGTGTAAGGCAATTGGAGCACAATAGTGACTCGTGTTACCCGAAAAAAACTCTTGCTCGTAGGACAAAAAACTGCATGTGACTCAACTCCATTTAGTACTGGGAAACAAACGCTAGCTCGCCTTACAAGAAACACACTCTGCTTTAGAGAAAAGAGCACTCTTCTACTCTACTGTGTTTCCTATGAGGCCACAGCAGTGAGCTTGCTCAGAACATAAGAACTGTGCTTCCTACACACGGGCCATATCTAGTTCAACTCTGCTGAGGAACCTGACAAGAACAGTAGCTCCCCTTCAGTCCAATACACTGTAATTGCTGGGAACAGACGCATGTGCTATTTGCACTGCGTATGGCAATTGGAGCACAATAGTGACTTTCCATACCAGAAAACAACTCTTGCTCGTAGGACCAGAAACTGCATGTGATTCCACTCCATTTAGGACTGGGAAACAAATGCTAGCTCGCCTAACAAGGAACACACTCTGCTTCTGAGAAAAGAGCACTCTTCTACTCTACTGTGTTTCCTATAGGGCCAGAACAGTGAGCTTGCTCAGAACAAAAGAACTGTGCTTCCTACACACGGGCCATAACTAGTTCAACTCTGCTTAGGAAACTGAAAAGAACAGTAGCTCCTCTTCAGTCCAATACACTGTACTTGCTGGGAACAGACGCGAGAGCTATTTGCACTGTGTATGGCAATGGGAGCGCAATAGTGACTTTCCTTACCAGAAAACAATTCTTGCTCGTAGGACCAGAAACTGCATGTGATTCAACTCCATTTTTGACTGGGAAAGAAATGCTAGCTCGCCTTACAAGAAGCACACTCTGCTTTTGAGAAAAGAGCACTCTTCTACTCTACCGTGTTTCCTATGGGGTCCGAACAGTGAGCTTGCTCAGAACAAAAGAACTGTGCTTTCTACACACACGGGCCATATCTAATTCTACTCTGCTTAGGAAACAAACAAGAACAGTAGCTCCTCTTCAGTCCAATACACTGTATTTGCGGGGAACAGACGCGAGTGCTATTTGCACTGTGTATGGCATTGGAGCACAATAGTGACTTGTCTTACCAGAAAATAATTCTTGTTCGTTGGACAAAAAACTGCATGTGACTCAACTCCATTTAGGACTGGGAAACAAACGCTAGCTCGACTTCCAAGAAACACACTCTGCTTTTGAGAAAAGAGCACTCTTCTACTCTACTGTGTTTCCTATATGTTCCGAACAATGAGCTTGCTCAGAACAAAAAAACTGTGCTTCCTACACACACGGCCATATCTAGTTCAAGTCTGCTTAGGAAACTGACAAGAACAGTAGATCCTCTTCAGTCCAATACACTGTACTTGCTGGGAACAGACGCCAGTGCTATTTGTCCTGTGTAAGGCAATGGCAGCGCAATAGTGACTCTTCTTACCAGAAAAAAACTCTTGCTTGTAGGACCAGAAACTGCATGTGATTCAACTCCATTTAGGACTGGGAAACAAAAGCTAGCTCATCTTACAAGAAACACACTCTGCTTTAGAGAAAAGAGCACTCTTCTACTCTACTGTGTTTCCTATAGGGCCAGAACAGTGAGCTTGCTCAGAACAAAAGAACTGTGCTTCCTACACACGGGCCATATCTAGTTCAACTCTGCTTAGGAAACTGACAAGAACAGTAGCTCCTCTTCAGTCCGATACACTGTACTTGCTGGGAACAGACACGAGTGCTATTTGCACTGTGTATGTCAATGGGAGCGCAATAGTGACTTTCCTTACCAGAAAACAACTCTTGCTCGTAAGACAAGAAAGTGCATGTGATTCAACTCCATTTAGGACTGGGAAACAAATGCTAGCTCGCCTTACATGAAACACACTCTGCTTTTGAGAAAAGAGCACTCTTCTACTCTACTGTGTTTCCTAAGGCGTCCGAACAGTGAGCTTGCTCAGAACAAAAGAACTGTGCTTCCTACACACATGGGCCATATCTAGTTCAACTCTGCTTAGGAAACTGACAAGAACAATAGCTCCTCTTCCTTCCAATACACTGTACTTGCAGGGAACAGACGCGAGTGCTCTTTGCACTGTGTATGGCAATTGGAGCACAATAGTGACTTGTCTTACCAGAAAACAACTCTTGCCCGTAGGACAAAAAACTGCATGTGACTCAACTCCATTTAGGACTAGGAAACAAACGCTAGCTCTCCATGCAAGAAACACACTCAGCTTTTGAGAAAAGAGCACTCTTCTACTCTACTGTGTTTCCTATAGAGCCAGAAGATTGAACTTGCTCAGAACATTAGAACTGTGCTTCCTACACACACGGCCATATCTAGTTCAAGTCTGCTTAGGAACCTGACAAGAACAGTAGATCCTCTTCAGTCCAATACACTGTACTTGCTGGGAAGAGACGCCAGTGCTATTTGTCCTGTGTATGGCAATGGCAGCGCAATAGTGACTCTTCTTACCAGAAAACAACTCTTGCTTGTAGGACCAGAAACTGCATGTGATTCAACTCCATTTAGTACTGGCAAACAAAAGCTAGCTCACCTTACAAGGAACACACTCTGCTTTAGAGAAAAGAGCACACTTCTACTCTACTGTGTTTCCTATAGGGCCAGAACAGTGAGCTTGCTCAGAACAAAAGTACTGTGCTTCCTACACACGGGCCATATCTCGTTCAACTATGCTTAGGAAACTGACAAGAACAGTAGCTCCTCTTCAGTCCGATACACTGTACATGCTGGGAACAGACGCGAGTGCTATTTGCACTGTGTATGGCAATTGGAGCGCAATAGTGACTTCTCTTACCAGAAAACAACTCTTGCTCGTAGGCCAAAAAACTGCATGTGACTCAACTCCATTTAACTGGGAAACAAACGCTAGCTCGACTTACAAGAAAAACACTCTGCTTTTGAGAAAAGAGCACTCTTCTACTCTACTGTGTTTCCTATGTGTTCCGAACAGTGAGCTTGCTCAGAACAAAAAAACTGTGCTTCCTACTCACATGGCCATATCTAGTTCAACTCTGCATAGGAAACTGACAAGAACAGTAGCTCCTCTTTAGTCCGATACACTGTACTTGCTGGAAAGAGACGCGAGTGCTATTTGCACTGTGTATGTCAATGGGAGCACAATAGTGACTCGTCTTACCAGAAAACAACTCTTGCTCGTAGGACCAGAAACTGCATGTGATTCAACTCCATTTAGGATTGGGAAACAAACGCTAGCTCGCCTTACAAGAAACACACTCGGCTTTAGAGAAAAGAGCACTCTTCTACTCTACTGTGTTTCCTATAGGGCCAGAACAGTGAGCTTGCTCAGAACATAAGAACTGTGCTTCCTACACACGGGCCATATCTAGTTGAACTCTGCTTAGGAAACTGACAAGAACAGTAGCTCCTCTTCAGTCCAATACACTGTACTTGCTGGGAAAAGACGCGAGTGCTATTTGTACTGTGAATGGCAATAGGAGCACAATAGTGACTTTCCTTTCCAGAAAACAACTCTTGCTCGTAGGACCAGAAACTGCATGTGATTCAACTCCATTTAGGACTGGGAAACAAATGCTAGCTCGCCTTGCATGAAACACACTCTACTTTTGAGAAAAGAGCACTCTTCTACTCTACTGTGTTTTTTATGGGGTCCGAACAGTGAGCTTGCTCAGAACAAAAGAACTGTGCTTCCTACATACACGGGCCATATCTAGTTCAACTCTGTTTATGAAACTGACAAGAACAGTAGCTCCTCTTCAGTCCAATACACTTTACTTGTGGGGAATAGACGCGAGTGCTATTTGCACTGTGTATGGCAATTTTAGCACAATAGTGACTCGTCTTACCAGAAAGCAACACTTGCTCGTAGGACAAAAAACTGCAAGGGACTCAACTCCATTTAGGACTGGGAAACAAACGCTAGCTCGCCTTACAAGAAACACACTCTGCTTTAGAGAAAAGAGCACTCTTCTACTCTACTGTGTTTCCTCTGGGGCCAGAACAGTGAGCTTGCTCAGAACAAAAGAACTGTGCTTCCTACACACACGGGCCATATCTAGTTCAACTCTGCTTAGGAAACGGACAAGAACAGTAGCTCCTCTTCAGTCCAATACACTGTACTTGCGGGGAACAGACGCCAGTGCTATTTGCACTGTGTAAGGCAATAGGAGCACAATAGTTACTTGTCTTACGAGAAAACAACTCTTGCTCATAGGACAAAAAACTGCATGTGACTCAACTCCATTTAGGACTGGGAAACAAACGCTAGATCGACTTCCAAGAAACACACTCTGCTTTTGAGAAAAGAGCACTCTTCTACTCTACTGTGTTTCCTAGGTGTTCCGAAAAGTGAGCTTGCTCAAAACAAAAAAAACTGTGCTTCCTACACACACGGCCATATCTAGTTCAAGTCTGCTTAGGAACCTGACAAGAACAGTAGATCCTCTTCAGTCCAATACACTGTACTTGCTGGGAAGAGACGCCAGTGCTATTTGTCCTGTGTATGGCAATGGCAGCGCAATAGTGACTCTTCTTACCAGAAAACAACTCTTGCTCGTAGGACCAGAAACTGCATGGGATTCAACTCCATTTAGGACTGGGAAACAAAAGCTAGCTCATCTTACAAGAAACACACTCTGCTTTAGAGAAAAGAGCACTCTTCTACTCTACTGTGTTTCCTATAGGGCCAGAACAGTGAGCTTGTTCAGAACAAAAGAACTGTGATTCCTACTCACACGGACCATATCTAGTTCAACTCTGCTTAGGAAACTGACAAGAACAGTAGCTCCTATTCAGTCCAATACACTGTACTTGCTGGGAAAAGACGCGAGTGCTATTTGCCTTGTGTAGGGCAAAGGGAGCGCAATAGTGACTTTCCTTACCAGAAAACAGCTCTTGCTCGTAGGACCAGAAACTGCATGTGATTCAACTCCATTTAGGACTAGGAAACAAACGCTAGCTCGCCTTACAAAAACACACTCTGCTTTTGAGAAAAGAGCACTCTTCTACTCTACTATATTTCCAATAGGGCCAGAACAGTGAGCTTGTTCAGAACATAAGAACTGTGCTTCCTACACACACGGGCCATATCTAGTTCAACTCTGCTTAGGAAACTGCCAAGAACATTAGCTCCTCTTCAGTCCGATACACTGTACTTGCTGGGAATAGACGCGAGAGCTATTTGCACTATGTATGGCAAGGGGAGCGCAATAGTGACTTTCCTTACCAGAAAACAACTCTTGCTCTTAGGACCAGAAACTGCATGAGATTCAACTGCATTTAGGACTGGGAAACAAACGCTAGCTCGCCTTACAAGAAACACACTCTGCTTTTGAGAAAAGAGCACTCTTCTACTCTACTGTGTTTCCTATGGTGTCCGAACAGTGAGCTTGCTCAGAACAAAAGAACTGTGCTTCCTACACACACGGCCATATCTAGTTCAAGTCTGCTTAGGAACCTGACAAGAACAGTAGATCCTCTTCAGTCCAATACACTGTACTTGCTGGAAACAGACGCCAGTGCTCTTTGTCCTGTGTATGGCAATGGCAGCGCAATAGTGACTCTTCTTACCATAAAACAACTCTTGCTCGTAGGACTAGAAACTGCATGTGATTCAACTCCATTTAAGACTGGGAAACAAACGCTAGCTGGCCTTACAAGAAACACACTCTGCTTTAGAGAAAAGAGCACTCTTCTACTCTACTGTGTTTCCTATAGGGCCAGAAGAGTGAGCTTGCTCAAAACAAAAGAACTGTGCTTCCTACATACGGGCCATAACTAGTTCAACTCTGCTTAGGAAACTGACAAGAACTGTAGCTCCTCTTCAGTCCGATACACTGTACTTGCGGGGAACAGACGCGAGTGCTATTTGCACTGTGTATGGCAATGGGAGCGCAATAGTGACTTTCCTTACCAGAAAACAACTCTTGCTCGTAGGACCAGAAACTGCATGTGATTCAACTCCATTTAGGACTGGGGAACAAGTGCTAGCTCGCCTTACATGAAACACACTCTGCTTTTGAGAAAAGAGCACTCTTCTACTCTACTGTGTTTCCTATGGGGTCCGAACAGTGAGCTTGCTCAGAACAAAAGTACTGTGCCTCCTACACACACGGGCCATATCTAGTTCAACTCTGCTTAGGAAACAAAGAAGAACAGTAGCTCCTCTTCAGTCCAATACACTGTAATTGCGGGGAACAAACGCGAGTGCTATTTGCACTGTGTATGGCAATTGGAGCACAATAGTGACTTGTCTTACGAGAAAACAACTCTTGCTCGTAGGACAAAAAACTGCATGTCACTCAACTCCATATAGGACTGGGAAACAAACGCTAGCTCGCCTTACTAGAAACACACTCTGCTTTTGAGAAAAGAGCACTTTTCTACTCTACTGTGTTTCCTATGTGTTCCGAAAAGTGAGCTTGCTCAGAACAAAAAAACTGTGCTTCCTACACACAAGGCCATATCTAGTTCAACTCTGCTTAGGAACCTGACAAGAACAGTAGCTCCTCTTCAGTCCAATACACTGTAATTGATGGGAACAGACGCATGTGCTATTTGCACTGTGTATGGCAATGGGAGCGCAATAGTGACTTTCCATACCAGAAAACAACTCTTGCTCGTAGGACCAGAAACTGCATGTGATTCCACTCCATTTAGGACTGGGAAACAAATGCTAGCTTGCCTTACAAGAAACACACTCTGCTTTTGAGAAAAGAGTACTCTTCTACTCTACTGTGTTTCCTATAGGGCCAGAACAGTGAGCTTGCTCAGAACAAAAGAACTGTGCTTCCTACACACGGGCCATAACTAGTTCAACTCTGCTTAGGTAACTGAAAAGAACAGTAGCTCCTCTTCAGTCCGATACCCTGTACTTGCTGGGAACAGACGCGAGTGCTATTTGCACTGTGTATGGCAATGGGAGCACAATAGTGACTTTCCTTACCAGAAAACAACTCTTGCTCGTAGGACCAGAAACTGCATGTGATTCAACTCCATTTAGGACTGGGAAAGAAATGCTAGCTCGCCTTACAAGAAACACACTCTGCTTTTGAGAAAAGAGCACTCTTCTACTCTACTGTGTTTCCTAAGGCGTCCGAACAGTGAGCTTGCTCAGAACAAAAGAACTGTGCTTCCTACACACATGGGCCATATCTAGTTCAACTCTGCTTAGGAAACTGACAAGAACAATAGCTCCTCTTCCTTCCAATACACTGTACTTGCAGGGAACAGACGCGAGTGCTCTTTGCACTGTGTATGGCAATTGGAGCACAATAGTGACTTGTCTTACAAGAAAACAACTCTTAACCGTAGGACAAAAAACTGCATGTGACTCAACTCCATTTAGGACTAGGAAACAAACGCTAGCTCTCCATGCAAGAAACACACTCTGCTTTTGAGAAAAGAGCACTCTTCTACTCTACTGTGTTTCCTATAGAGCCAGAAGATTGAACTTGCTCAGAACATTAGAACTGTGCTTCCTACACACACGGCCATATCTAGTTCATGTCTGCTTAGGAACCTGACAAGAGCAGTAGATCCTCTTCAGTCCAATACACTGTACTTGCTGGGAAGAGACGCCAGTGCTATTTTTCCTGTGTATGGCAATGGCAGCGCAATAGTGACTCTTCTTACCAGAAAACAACTCTTGCTTGTAGGACCAGAAACTGCATGTGATTCAACTCCATTTAGTACTGGCAAACAAAAGCTAGCTCACCTTACAAGGAACACACTCTGCTTTAGAGAAAAGAGCACACTTCTACTCTACTGTGTTTCCTATAGGGCTAGAACAGTGAGCTTGCTCAGAACAAAAGTACTGTGTTTCCTACACACGGTCCATATCTCGTTCAACTATGCTTAGGAAACTGACAAGAACAGTAGCTCCTCTTCAGTCCGATACACTGTACTTGCTGGGAACAGACGCGAGTGCTATTTGCACTGTGTATGGCAATTGGAGCGCAATAGTGACTTCTCTTACCAGAAAACAACTCTTGCTCGTAGGACAAAAAACTGCATGTGACTCAACTCCATTTAACTGTTAAACAAACGCTAGCTCGACTTACAAGAAAAACACTTTGCTTTTGAGAAAAGAGCACTCTTCTACTCTACTGTGTTTCCTATGTGTTCCGAACAGTGAGCTTGCTCAGAACAAAAAAACTGTGTTTCCTACTCACATGGCCATATCTAGTTCAACTCTGCATATGAAACTGACAAGAACAGTAGCTCCTCTTTAGTCCGATACACTGTACTTGCTGGAAAGAGACGCGAGTGCTATTTGCACTGTGTATGTCAATGGGAGTACAATAGTGACTCGTCTTACCAGAAAACAACTCTTGCTCGTAGGACCAGAAACTGCATGTGATTCAACTCCATTTAGGACTGGGAAACAAACGCTAGCTCGCCTTACAAGAAACACACTCTGCTTTAGAGAAAAGAGCACTCTTCTACTCTACTGTGTTTCCTCTGGGGCCAGAACAGTGAGCTTGCTCAGAACAAAAGAACTGTGCTTCCTACACACACGGGCCATATCTAGTTCAACTCTGCTTAGGAAACGGACAAGAACAGTAGCTCCTCTTCAGTCCAATACACTGTACTTGCGGGGAACAGACGCCAGTGCTATTTGCACTGTGTATGGCAATTGGAGCACAATAGTGACTTGTCTTACGAGAAAACAACTCTTGCTCATAGGACAAAAAACTGCATGTGACTCAACTCCATTTAGGACTGGGAAACAAACGCTAGATCGACTTCCAAGAAACACACTCTGCTTTTGAGAAAAGAGCACTCTTCTACTCTACTGTGTTTCCTATGTGGTACAAACAGTGAGCTTGTTCAGAACAAAAGAACTGTAATTCCTACACACACGGACCATATCTAGTTCAACTCTACTTAGGAAACTGACAAGAACAGTAGCTCCTATTCAGTCCAATACACTGTACTTGCTGGGAAAAGACGCGAGTGCTATTTGCCTTGTGTAGGGCAATGGGAGCGCAATAGTGACTTTCCTTACCAGAAAACAGCTCTTTTTCGTAGGACCAGAAACTGCATGTGATTCAACTCCAATTAGGACTAGGAAACAAACGCTAGCTTGCCTTACAAAAACACACTCTGCTTTTGAGAAAAGAGCAATCTTCTACTCTACTATGTTTCCAATAGGGCCAGAACAGTGAGCTTGTTCAGAACATAAGAACTGTGCTTCCTACACACACGGGCCATATCTAGTTCAACTCTGCTTAGGAAACTGACAAGAACATTAGCTCCTCTTCAGTCCGATACACTGTACTTGCTGGGAATAGACGCGAGAGCTATTTGCACTATGTATGGCAATGGGAGCGCAATAGTGACTTTCCTTACCAGAAAACAACTCTTGCTCTTAGGACCAGAAAATGCATGAGACTCAACTCCATTTAGGACTGGGAAACAAACGCTAGCTCGCCTTACAAGAAACACACTCTGCTTTTGAGAAAAGAGCACTCTTCTACTCTACTGTGTTTCCTATGGTGTCCGAACAGTGAGCTTGCTCAGAACAAAAGAACTGTGCTTCCTACACACACGGCCATATCTAGTTCAAGTCTGCTTAGGAACCTGACAAGAACAGTAGATCCTCTTCAGTCCAATACACTGTACTTGCTGGAAACAGACGCCAGTGCTCTTTGTCCTGTGTATGGCAATGGGAGCGCAATAGTGACTTTCCTTACCAGAAAACAACTCTTGCTCGTAGGACCAGAAACTGCATGTGATTCAACTCCATTTAGGACTGGGGAACAAGTGCTAGCTCGCCTTACATGAAACACACTCTGCTTTTGAGAAAAGAGCACTCTTCTACTCTACTGTGTTTCCTATGGGGTCCGAACAGTGAGCTTGCTCAGAACAAAAGTACTGTGCCTCCTACACACACGGGCCATATCTAGTTCAACTCTGATTAGGAAACAAACAAGAACAGTAGCTCCTCTTCAGTCCAATACACTGTAATTGCGGGGAACAGACGCGAGTGCTATTTGCACTGTGTATGGCAATTGGAGCACAATAGTGACTTGTCTTACGAGAAAACAACTCTTGCTCGTAGGACAAAAAACTACATGTCACTCAACTCCATATAGGACTGGGAAACAAACGCTAGCTCGCCTTACTAGAAACACACTCTGCTTTTGAGAAAAGAGCACTTTTCTACTCTACTGTGTTTCCTATGTGTTCCGAAAAGTGAGCTTGCTCAGAACAAAAAAACTGTGCTTCCTACACACAAGGCCATATCTAGTTCAACTCTGCTTAGGAACCTGACAAGAACAGTAGCTCCTCTTCAGTCCAATACACTGTAATTGATGGGAACAGACGCATGTGCTATTTGCACTGTGTATGGCAATGGGAGCGCAATAGTGACTTTCCATACCAGAAAACAACTCTTGCTCGTAGGACCAGAAACTGCATGTGATTCCACTCCATTTAGGACTGGGAAACAAATGCTAGCTTGCCTTACAAGAAACACACTCTGCTTTTGAGAAAAGAGTACTCTTCTACTCTACTGTGTTTCCTATAGGGCCAGAACAGTGAGCTTGCTCAGAACAAAAGAACTGTGCTTCCTACACACGGGCCATAACTAGTTCAACTCTGCTTAGGTAACTGAAAAGAACAGTAGCTCCTCTTCAGTCCAATACCCTGTACTTGCTGGGAACAGACGCGAGTGCTATTTGCACTGTGTATGGCAATGGGAGCACAATAGTGACTTTCCTTACCAGAAAACAACTCTTGCTCGTAGGACCAGAAACTGCATGTGATTCAACTCCATTTAGGACTGGGAAAGAAATGCTAGCTCGCCTTACAAGAAACACACTCTGCTTTTGAGAAAAGAGCACTCTTCTAATCTACTGTGTTTCCTATGGGGTCCGAACAGTGAGCTTGCTCAGAACAAAAGAACTGTGCTTTCTACACACACGGGACATATCTGATTCAAATCTGCTTAGGAAACAAACAAGAACAGTAGCTCCTCTTCAGTCCAATACACTGTATTTGCGGGGAACAGACGCGAGTGCTATTTGCACTGTGTATGGCATTGGAGCACAATAGTGACTTGTCTTACCAGAAAATAACTCTTGCTCGTTGAACAAAAAACTGCATGTGACTCAACTCCATTTAGGACTGGGAAACAAACGCTAGCTCGACTTCCAAGAAACACACTCTGCTTTTGAGAAAAGAGCACTCTTCTACTCTACTGTTTTTCCTATGTGTTCCGAACAATGAGCTTGCTCAGAATAAAAAAACTGTGCTTGCTACACACACGGCCATATCTAGTTCAAGTCTGCTTAGGAACCTGACAAGAACAGTAGATCCTCTTCAGTCCAATACACTGTACTTGCTGGGAACAGACGCCTGAGCTATTTGTCCTGTGTATGGCAATGGCAGCGCAATAGTGACTCTTCTTACCAGAAAACAACTCTTGCTTGTAGGACCAGAAAGTGCATGTGATTCAACTCCATTTAGGACTGGGAAACAAAAGCTAGCTCACCTTACAAGAAACACACTCTGCTTTAGAGAAAAGAGCACTCTTCTACTCTAATGTGTTTCCTATAGGGCCAGAACAGTGAGCTTCCTCAGAACAAAAGAACTGTGATTCCTACACACGAGGGCCATATCTAGTTCAACTCTGCTTAGGAAACTGACAAGAACAGTAGCTCCTCTTCAGTCCGATACACTGTACTTGCTGGGAACAGACGCGAGTGCTATTTGCACTGTGTATGTCAATGGGAGCGCAATAGTGACTTTCCTTACCAGAAAACAACTCTTGCTCATAAGACCAGAAACTGCATGAGATTCAACTCCATTTAGGACTGGGAAACAAATGCTAGCTCGCCTTATATGAAACACACTTTGCTTTTGAGAAAAGAGCACTCTTCTACTCTACTGTGTTTCCTAAGGTGTCCGAACAGTGAGCTTGCTCAGAACAAAAGAACTGTGCTTCCTGCACACATGGGCCATATCTAGTTCAACTCTGCTTAGGAAACTGACAAGAACAATAGCTCCTTTTCCTTCCAATACACTGTACTTGCAGGGAACAGACGCGAGTGCTCTTTGCACTGTGTATGGCAATTGGAGCACAATAGTGACTTGTCTTACCAGAAAACAACTCTTGCTCGTAGGACAAAAAACTGCATGTGACTCAACTCCATTTAGGACTAGGAAACAAACGCTAGCTCTCCATGCAAGAAACACACTCTGCTTTTGAGAAAAGAGCACTCTTCTACTCTACTGTGTTTCCTATAGAGCCAGAAGATTGAACTTGCTCAGAACATTAGAACTGTGCTTCCGACACACATGGCCATATCTAGTTCAAGTCTGCTTAGGAACCTGACAAGAACAGTAGATCCTCTTCAGTCCAATACACTGTACTTGCTGGGAAGAGACGCCAGTGCTATTTGTCCTGTGTATGGCAATGGCAGCGCAATAGTGACTCTTCTTACCAGAAAACAACTCTTGCTTGTAGGACCAGAAACTGCATGTGATTCAACTCCATTTAGGACTGGCAAACAAAAGCTAGCTCACCTTACAAGGAACACACTCTGCTTTAGAGAAAAGAGCACACTTCTACTCTACTGTGTTTCCTATAGGGCCAGAACAGTGAGCTTGCTCAGAACAAAAGTACTGTGCTTCCTACACACGGGCCATATCTAGTTCCACTATGCTTAGGAAACTGACAAGAACAGTAGCTCCTATTCAGTCCGATACACTGTACTTGCTGGGAACAGACGCGAGTGCTATTTGCACTGTGTATGGCAATTGGAGCGCAATAGTGACTTCTCTTACCGGAAAACAACTCTTGCTCGTAGGACAAAAAACTGCATGTGACTCAACTCCATTTAACTGGGAAACAAACGCTAGCTCGACTTACAAGAAAAACACTCTGCTTTTGAGAAAAGAGCACTCTTCTACTCTACTGTGTTTCCTATGAGTTCCGAACAGTGAGCTTGCTCAGAACCAAAAAACTGTGCTTCCTTCTCACACGGCCATATCTAGTTCAACTCTGCATAGGAAACTGACAAGAACAGTAGCTCCTCTTTAGTACGATACACTGTACTTGCTGGAAAGAGACGCGAGTGCTATTTGCACTGTGTATGTCAATGGGAGCACAATAGTGACTCGTCTTACCAGAAAACAACTCTTGCTCGTAGGACCAGAAACTGCATGTGATTCAAATCCATTTAGGATTGGGAAACAAACACTAGACCGCCTTACAAGAAAAACACTCGGCTTTAGAGAAAAGAGCACTCTTCTACTCTACTGTGTTTCGTATAGGGCCAGAACAGTGAGCTTGCTCAGAACATAAGAACTGTGATTCCTACACACGGGACATATCTAGTTGAACTCTGCTTACGAAACTGACAAGAACAGTAGCTCCTCTTCAGTCCAATACACTGTAATTGGGGGGAACTGACGCGAGAGCTATTTGCACTGTGTATGGCAATTGTAGCACAATAGTGACTTGTCTTACGAGAAAACAACTCTTGCTCATAGGACAAAAAACTGCAGGTCACTCAACTCCATTTAAGACTGGGAAACAAACGCTAGGTCGCCTTACAAGAAACACACTCTGCTTTTGAGAAAAGAGCACTCTTCTACTCTACTGTTTTTCCTATGTGTTCATAAAAGTGAGCTTGCTCAGAACAAAAAAATTGTGCTTCCTACACACAAGGCCATATCTAGTTCAAGTCTGCTTAGGAAACTGACAAGAACAGTAGCTCCTCTTCAGTCCGATACACTCTACTTGCTGGGAACAGACGCGAGTGCTATTTGCACTGTGTAAGGCAATTGGAGCACAATAGTGACTCGTCTTACCAGAAAAAAACTCTTGCTCGTAGGACAAAAAACTGCATGTGACTCAACGCCATTTAGTTCTGGGAAACAAACGCTAGCTCGCCTTACAAGAAACACACTCTGCTTTTGAGAAAAGAGCACTCTTCTACTCCACTGTGTTTCCTATGGGGTCCGAACAGTGAGCTTGCTCAGAACAAAAGAACTGTGCTTTCTACACACACGGGCCATATCTAATTCAACTCTGCTTAGGAAACAAACAAGAACAGTAGCTCCTCTTCAGTCCAATACACTGTATTTGCGGGGAACAGACACGAGTGCTATTTGCACTGTGTATGGCATTGGAGCACAATAGTGACTTGTCTTACCAGAAAATAACTCTTGCTCGTTGGACAAAAAACTGCATGTGACTCAACTCCATTTGGGACTGGGAAACAAACGCTAGCTCGACTTCCAAGAAACACACTCTGCTTTTGAGAAAAGAGCACTCTTCTACTCTAATGTGTTTCCTATGTGTTCCCGAACAATGAGCTTGCTCAGAACAAAAAAACTGTGCTTCCTACACACACGGCCATATCTAGTTCAAGTCTGCTTAGGAACCTGACAAGAACAGTAGATCCTCTTCAGTCCAATACACTGTACTTGCTGGGAACAGACGCCAGGGCTATTTGTCCTGTGTATGGCAATGGCAGTGCAATAGTGACTCTTCTTACCAGAAAACAACTCTTGCTTGTAGGACCAGAAACTGCATGTGATTCAACTCCATTTAGGACTGGGAAACAAAAGCTAGCTCACCTTACAAGAAACACACTCTGCTTTAGAGAAAGGAGCACTCTTCTACTCTACTGTGTTTCCTATAGGGCCAGAACAGTGAGCTTGCTCAGAACAAAAGAACTGTGCTTCCTACACACGGGCCATATCTAGTTCAACTCTGCTTAGGAAACTGACAAGAACAGTAGCTCCTCTTCAGTCCGATACACTGTACTTGCTGGGAACAGACGCGAGTGCTATTTGCACTGTGTATGTCAATGGGAGCGCAATAGTGACTTTCCTTACCAGAAAACAACTCTTGCTCGTAAGACAAGAAACTGCATGTGATTCAACTCCATTTAGGACTGGGAAACAAATGCTAGCTCGCCTTACATGAAACACACTCTGCTTTTGAGAAAAGAGCACTCTTCTACTCTACTGTGTTTCCTAAGGCGTCCGAACAGTGAGCTTGCTCAGAACAAAAGAACTGTGCTTCCTACACACATGGGCCATATCTAGTTCAACTCTGCTTAGGAAACTGACAAGAACAATAGCTCCTCTTCCTTCCAATACACTGTACTTGCAGGGAACAGACGCGAGTGCTCTTTGCACTGTGTATGGCAATTGGAGCACAATAGTGACTTGTCTTACCAGAAAACAACTCTTGCCCGTAGGACAAAAAACTGCATGTGACTCAACTCCATTTAGGACTAGGAAACAAACGCTAGCTCTCCATGCAAGAAACACACTCTGCTTTTGAGAAAAGAGCACTCTTCTACTCTACTGTGTTTCCTATAGAGCCAGAAGATTGAACTTGCTCAGAACATTAGAACTGTGCTTCCTACACACACGGCCATATCTAGTTCAAGTCTGCTTAGGAACCTGACAAGAGCAGTAGATCCTCTTCAGTCCAATACACTGTACTTGCTGGGAAGAGACGCCAGTGCTATTTGTCCTGTGTATGGCAATGGCAGCGCAATAGTGACTCTTCTTACCAGAAAACAACTCTTGCTTGTAGGACCAGAAACTGCATGTGATTCAACTCCATTTAGTACTGGCAAACAAAAGCTAGCTCACCTTACAAGGAACACACTCTGCTTTAGAGAAAAGAGCACACTTCTACTCTACTGTGTTTCCTATAGGGCTAGAACAGTGAGCTTGCTCAGAACAAAAGTACTGTGTTTCCTACACACGGTCCATATCTCGTTCAACTATGCTGAGGAAACTGACAAGAACAGTAGCTCCTCTTCAGTCCGATACACTGTACTTGCTGGGAACAGACGCGAGTGCTATTTGCACTGTGTATGGCAATTGGAGCGCAATAGTGACTTCTCTTACCAGAAAACAACTCTTGCTCGTAGGACAAAAAACTGCATGTGACTCAACTCCATTTAACTGGGAAACAAACGCTAGCTCGACTTACAAGAAAAAACACTTTGCTTTTGAGAAAAGAGCACTCTTCTACTCTACTGTGTTTCCTATGTGTTCCGAACAGTGAGCTTGCTCAGAACAAAAAAACTGTGCTTCCTACTCACATGGCCATATCTAGTTCAACTCTGCATATGAAACTGACAAGAACAGTAGCTCCTCTTTAGTCCGATACACTGTACTTGCTGGAAAGAGACGCGAGTGCTATTTGCACTGTGTATGTCAATGGGAGTACAATAGTGACTCGTCTTACCAGAAAACAACTCTTGCTCGTAGGACCAGAAACTGCATGTGATTCAACTCCATTTAGTACTGGGAAACAAACGCTAGCTCGCCTTACAAGAAACACACTCTGCTTTAGAGAAAAGAGCACTCTTCTACTCTACTGTGTTTCCTCTGGGGCCAGAACAGTGAGCTTGCTCAGAACAAAAGAACTGTGCTTCCTACACACACGGGCCATATCTAGTTCAACTCTGCTTAGGAAACGGACAAGAACAGTAGCTCCTCTTCAGTCCAATACACTGTACTTGCGGGGAACAGACGCCAGTGCTATTTGCACTGTGTATGGCAATTGGAGCACAATAGTGACTTGTCTTACGAGAAAACAACTCTTGCTCATAGGACAAAAAACTGCATGTGACTCAACTCCATTTAGGACTGGGAAACAAACGCTAGATCGACTTCCAAGAAACACACTCTGCTTTTGAGAAAAGAGCACTCTTCTACTCTACTGTGTTTCCTATGTGGTACAAACAGTGAGCTTGTTCAGAACAAAAGAACTGTAATTCCTACACACACGGACCATATCTAGTTCAACTCTGCTTAGGAAACTGACAAGAACAGTAGCTCCTATTCAGTCCAATACACTGTACTTGCTGGGAAAAGACGCGAGTGCTATTTGCCTTGTGTAGGGCAATGGGAGCGCAATAGTGACTTTCCTTACCAGAAAACAGCTCTTTTTCGTAGGACCAGAAACTGCATGTGATTCAACTCCAATTAGGACTAGGAAACAAACGCTAGCTCGCCTTACAAAAACACACTCTGCTTTTGAGAAAAGAGCAATCTTCTACTCTACTATGTTTCCAATAGGGCCAGAACAGTGAGCTTGTTCAGAACATAAGAACTGTGCTTCCTACACACACGGGCCATATCTAGTTCAACTCTGCTTAGGAAACTGACAAGAACATTAGCTCCTCTTCAGTCCGATACACTGTACTTGCTGGGAATAGACGCGAGAGCTATTTGCACTATGTATGGCAATGGGAGCGCAATAGTGACTTTCCTTACCAGAAAACAACTCTTGCTCTTAGGACCAGAAACTGCATGAGATTCAACTCCATTTAGGACTGGGAAACAAACGCTAGCTCGCCTTACAAGAAACACACTCTGCTTTTGAGAAAAGAGCACTCTTCTACTCTACTGTGTTTCCTATGGTGTCCGAACAGTGAGCTTGCTCAGAACAAAAGAACTGTGCTTCCTACACACACGGCCATATCTAGTTCAAGTCTGCTTAGGAACCTGACAAGAACAGTAGATCCTCTTCAGTCCAATACACTGTACTTGCTGGAAACAGACGCCAGTGCTCTTTGTCCTGTGTATGGCAATGGGAGCGCAATAGTGACTTTCCTTACCAGAAAACAACTCTTGCTCGTAGGACCAGAAACTGCATGTGATTCAACTCCATTTAGGACTGGGGAACAAGTGCTAGCTCGCCTTACATGAAACACACTCTGCTTTTGAGAAAAGAGCACTCTTCTACTCTACTGTGTTTCCTATGGGGTCCGAACAGTGAGCTTGCTCAGAACAAAAGTACTGTGCCTCCTACACACACGGGCCATATCTAGTTCAACTCTGCTTAGGAAACAAACAAGAACAGTAGCTCCTCTTCAGTCCGATACCCTGTACTTGCTGGGAACAGACGCGAGTGCTATTTGCACTGTGTATGGCAATGGGAGCACAATAGTGACTTTCCTTACCAGAAAACAACTCTTGCTCGTAGGACCAGAAACTGCATGTGATTCAACTCCATTTAGGACTGGGAAAGAAATGCTAGCTCGCCTTACAAGAAACACACTCTGCTTTTGAGAAAAGAGCACTCTTCTACTCTACTGTGTTTCCTATGGGGTCCGAACAGTGAGCTTGCTCAGAACAAAAGAACTGTGCTTTCTACACACACGGGACATATCTAATTCAACTCTGCTTAGGAAACAAACAAGAACAGTAGCTCCTCTTCAGTCCAATACACTGTATTTGCGGGGAACAGACGCGAGTGCTATTTGCACTGTGTATGGCATTGGAGCACAATAGTGACTTGTCTTACCAGAAAATAACTCTTGCTCGTTGAACAAAAAACTGCATGTGACTCAACTCCATTTAGGACTGGGAAACAAACGCTAGCTCGACTTCCAAGAAACACACTCTGCTTTTGAGAAAAGAGCACTCTTCTACTCTACTGTTTTTCCTATGTGTTCCGAACAATGAGCTTGCTCAGAATAAAAAAACTGTGCTTGCTACACACACGGCCATATCTAGTTCAAGTCTGCTTAGGAACCTGACAAGAACAGTAGATCCTCTTCAGTCCAATACACTGTACTTGCTGGGAACAGACGCCAGAGCTATTTGTCCTGTGTATGGCAATGGCAGCGCAATAGTGACTCTTCTTACCAGAAAACAACTCTTGCTTGTAGGACCAGAAACTGCATGTGATTCAACTCCATTTAGGACTGGGAAACAAAAGCTAGCTCACCTTACAAGAAACACACTCTGCTTTAGAGAAAAGAGCACTCTTCTACTCTACTGTGTTTCCTATAGGGCCAAAACAGTGAGCTTCCTCAGAACAAAAGAACTGTGATTCCTACACACGAGGGCCATATCTAGTTCAACTCTGCTTAGGAAACTGACAAGAACAGTAGCTCCTCTTCAGTCCGATACACTGTACTTGCTGGGAACAGACGCGAGTGCTATTTGCACTGTGTATGTCAATGGGAGCGCAATAGTGACTTTCCTTACCAGAAAACAACTCTTGCTCGTAAGACAAGAAACTGCATGTGATTCAACTCCATTTAGGACTGGGAAACAAATGCTAGCTCGCCTTACATGAAACACACTCTGCTTTTGAGAAAAGAGCACTCTTCTACTCTACTGTGTTTCCTAAGGCGTCCGAACAGTGAGCTTGCTCAGAACAAAAGAACTGTGCTTCCTACACACATGGGCCATATCTAGTTCAACTCTGCTTAGGAAACTGACAAGAACAATAGCTCCTCTTCCTTCCAATACACTGTACTTGCAGGGAACAGACGCGAGTGCTCTTTGCACTGTGTATGGCAATTGGAGCACAATAGTGACTTGTCTTACCAGAAAACAACTCTTGCCCGTAGGACAAAAAACTGCATGTGACTCAACTCCATTTAGGACTAGGAAACAAACGCTAGCTCTCCATGCAAGAAACACACTCTGCTTTTGAGAAAAGAGCACTCTTCTACTCTACTGTGTTTCCTATAGAGCCAGAAGATTGAACTTGCTCAGAACATTAGAACTGTGCTTCCTACACACACGGCCATATCTAGTTCAAGTCTGCTTAGGAACCTGACAAGAGCAGTAGATCCTCTTCAGTCCAATACACTGTACTTGCTGGGAAGAGACGCCAGTGCTATTTGTCCTGTGTATGGCAATGGCAGCGCAATAGTGACTCTTCTTACCAGAAAACAACTCTTGCTTGTAGGACCAGAAACTGCATGTGATTCAACTCCATTTAGGACTGGCAAACAAAAGCTAGCTCACCTTACAAGGAACACACTCTGCTTTAGAGAAAAGAGCACACTTCTACTCTACTGTGTTTCCTATAGGGCCAGAACAGTGAGCTTGCTCAGAACAAAAGTACTGTGCTTCCTACACACGGGCCATATCTAGTTCCACTATGCTTAGGAAACTGACAAGAACAGTAGCTCCTATTCATTCTGATACACTGTACTTGCTGGGAACAGACGCGAGTGCTATTTGCACTGTGTATGGCAATTGGAGCGCAATAGTGACTTCTCTTACCGGAAAACAACTCTTGCTCGTAGGACAAAAAACTGCATGTGACTCAACTCCATTTAACTGGGAAACAAACGCTAGCTCGACTTACAAGAAAAACACTCTGCTTTTGAGAAAAGAGCACTCTTCTACTCTACTGTGTTTCCTATGAGTTCCGAACAGTGAGCTTGCTCAGAACAAAAAAAACTGTGCTTCCTTCTCACACGGCCATATCTAGTTCAACTCTGCATAGGAAACTGACAAGAACAGTAGCTCCTCTTTAGTACGATACACTGTACTTGCTGGAAAGAGACGCGAGTGCTATTTGCACTGTGTATGTCAATGGGAGCACAATAGTGACTCGTCTTACCAGAAAACAACTCTTGCTCGTAGGACCAGAAACTGCATGTGATTCAAATCCATTTAGGTTTGGGAAACAAACACTAGATCGCCTTACAAGAAAAACACTCGGCTTTAGAGAAAAGAGCACTCTTCTACTCTACTGTGTTTCGTATAGGGCCAGAACAGTGAGCTTGCTCAGAACATAAGAACTGTGATTCCTACACACGGGCCATATCTAGTTGAACTCTGCTTACGAAACTGACAAGAACAGTAGCTCCTCTTCAGTCCAATACACTGTAATTGGGGGGAACTGACGCGAGAGCTATTTGCACTGTGTATGGCAATTGTAGCACAATAGTGACTTGTCTTACGAGAAAACAACTCTTGCTCGTAGGACAAAAAACTGCAGGTCACTCAACTCCATTTAAGACTGGGAAACAAACGCTAGCTCGCCTTACAAGAAACACACTCTGCTTTTGAGAAAAGAGCACTCTTCTACTCTACTGTGTTTCCTATGTGTTCATAAAAGTGAGCTTGCTCAGAACAAAAAAATTGTGCTTCCTACACACAAGGCCATATCTAGTTCAAGTCTGCTTAGGAAACTGACAAGAACAGTAGCTCCTCTTCAGTCCGATACACTCTACTTGCTGGGAACAGACCCGAGTGCTATTTGCACTGTGTAAGGCAATTGGAGCACAATAGTGACTCGTCTTACCAGAAAAAAAACTCTTGCTCGTAGGACAAAAAACTGCATGTGACTCAACTCCATTTAGTTCTGGGAAACAAACGCTAGCTCGCCTTACAAGAAACACACTCTGCTTTTGAGAAAAGAGCACTCTTCTACTCCACTGTGTTTCCTATGGGGTCCGAACAGTGAGCTTGCTCAGAACAAAAGAACTGTGCTTTCTACACACACGGGCCATATCTAATTCAACTCTGCTTAGGAAACAAACAAGAATAGTAGCTCCTCTTCAGTCCAATACACTGTATTTGCGGGGAACAGACACGAGTGCTATTTGCACTGTGTATGGCATTGGAGCACAATAGTGACTTGTCTTACCAGAAAATAACTCTTGCTCGTTGGACAAAAAACTGCATGTGACTCAACTCCATTTGGGACTGGGAAACAAACGCTAGCTCTACTTCCAAGAAACACACTTTGCTTTTGAGAAAAGAGCACTCTTCTACTCTACTGTGTTTCCTATGTGTTCCGAACAATGAGCTTGCTCAGAACAAAAAAACTGTGCTTCCTACACACACGGCCATATCTAGTTCAAGTCTGCTTAGGAACCTGACAAGAACAGTAGATCCTCTTCAGTCCAATACACTGTACTTGCTGGGAACAGACGCCAGAGCTATTTGTCCTGTGTATGGCAATGGCAGCGCAATAGTCTCTCTTCTTACCAGAAATCAACTCTTGCTTGTAGGACCAGAAACTGCATGTGATTCAACTCCATTTAGGACTGGGAAACAAAAGCTAGCTCACCTTACAAGAAACACACTCTGCTTTAGAGAAAGGAGCACTCTTCTACTCTACTGTGTTTCCTATAGGGCCAGAACAGTGAGCTTGCTCAGAACAAAAGAACTGTGCTTCCTACACACGGGCCATATCTAGTTCAACTCTGCTTAGGAAACTGACAAGAACAGTAGCTCCTCTTCAGTCCGATACACTGTACTTGCTGGGAACAGACGCGAGAGCTATTTGCACTGTGTATGTCAATGGGAGCGCAATAGTGACTTTCCTTACCAGAAAACAACTCTTGCTCGTAAGACCAGAAACTGCATGAGATTCAACTCCATTTAGGACTGGGAAACAAATGCTAGCTTGCCTTACATGAAACACACTCTGCTTTAGAGAAAAGAGCACTCTTCTACTCTACAGTGTTTCCTAAGGCGTCCGAAGAGTGAGCTTGCTCAGAACAAAAGAACTGGCTTCCTACACACATGGGCCATATCTAGTTCAACTCTGCTTAGGAAACTGACAAGAACAATAGCTCCTCTTCCTTCCAATACACTGTACTTGCAGGGAACAGACGCGAGTGCTCTTTGCACTGTGTATGGCAATTGGAGCACAATAGTGACTTGTCTTACCAGAAAACAACTCTTGCTCATAGGACAAAAAACTGCATGTGACTCAACTCCATTTAGGACTAGGAAACAAACGCTAGCTCTCCATGCAAGAAACACACTCTGCTTTTGAGAAAAGAGCACTCTTCTACTCTACTATGTTTCCTATAGAACCAGAAGATTGAACTTGCTCAGAACATTAGAACTGTGCTTCCTACACACACGGCCATATCTAGTTCAATTCTGCTTAGGAACCTGACAAGAACAGTAGATCCTCTTCTGTACAATACACTGTACTTGCTGGGAACAGACGCCAGTGCTATTTGTCCTGTGTATGGCAATGGCAGTGCAATAATGACTCTTCCTACCATAAAACAACTCTTGCTCGTAGAACTAGAAACTGCATGTGATTCAACTCCATTTAGTACTGGGAAACAAACGCTAGCTCGCCTTACAAGAAACACACTCTGCTTTAGGGAAAAGAGCACTCTTCTACTGTATTGTGTTTCCTATAGGGCCAGAACAGTGAGCTTTCTCAGGACAAAAGTACTGTGCTTCCTACACACGGGCCATAACTAGTTCAACTCTGCTTAGGAAACAAACAAGAACAGTAGCTCCTCTTCAGTCCGATACACTGTACTTGCTGGGAACAGACGCGAGTGCTATTTGCACTGTGTATGGCAATGGGAGCGCAATAGTGACTTTCCTTACCAGAAAACAACTCTTGCTCGTAGGACCAGAAACTGCATGTGATTCAACTCCATTTAGGACTGGGAAAGAAATGCTAGCTCGCCTTACAAGAAACACACTCTGCTTTTGAGAAAAGAGCACTCTTCTACTCTAATGTGTTTCCTATGAGGTCCGAACAGTGAGCTTGCTTAGAACAAAAGAACTGTGCTTTCTACACACACGGGCCATATCTAGTTCAACTCTGCTTAGGAAACAAACAAGAACAGTAGCTCCTCTTCAGTCCGATACACTGTACTTGCGGGGAACAGACGCGAGTGCTATTTGCGCTGTGTATGGCATTGGAGCACAATAGTGACTCGTCTTACCAGAAAACAACTCTTGCTCGTAGGACAAAAAACTGCATGTGACTCAACTCAATTTAGGACTGGGAAACAAACGCTAGCTCGACTTACAAGAAACACACTCTGCTTTTGAGAAAAGAGCACTCTTCTACTCTACTGTGTTTCCTATAGGGCCAGAACAGTGAGCTTGGTCAGAACAAAAGAACTGTACTTCCTCCACACGGGCCATATCTAGTTCAACTCTGCTTAGGAAACTGACAAGAACAGTAGCTCCTCTTCAGTCCGATACACTGTACTTGCTGGGAACAGACGCGAGTGCTATTTGCACTGTGTATGTCAATGGGAGCACAATATTGACTTTCCTTACCAGAAAACAACTCTTGCTCGTAAGACCAGAAACTGCATGAGATTCAACTCCATTTAGGACTGGGAAACAAATGCTAGCTCTCCTTACCTGAAACACACTCTGCTTTTGAGAAAAGATCACTCTTCTACTCTACTGTGTTTTCTATGGGGTCCGAACAGTGAGCTTGCTCAGAACAAAAGAACTGTGCTTCGTACACATACGGCCATATCTAGTTCAACTCTGCTTAGGAAACTGACACGAACAAAAGCTCCTCTTCCTTCCAATACACTGTACTTGCAGGGAACAGACGCGAGTGCTCTTTGCACTGGGTATGGCAATTGGAGCACAATAGTGACTTGTCTTACCAGAAAACAACTTTTGCTCATAGGACAAAAAACTTCATGTGACTCAACTCCATTTAGGACTGGGAAACAAACGCTAGCTCGCCTTACAAGAAACACACTACGATTTTGAGAAAAGAGCACTCTTCTACTCTACTGTTTTTCCTATGTGTTCCGAACAGTGAGCTTGCTCAGAACAAAAAAACCGTGCTTCCTACACACACGGGCATATCTAGTTCAAGTCTGCTTAGGAACCTGACAAGAACAGTAGATCCCCTTCAGTCCAATACACTGTACTTGTTGGGAACAGACGCATGTGCTATTTGTCCTGTGTATGGCAATGGCAGTGCAATAGTGTCTCTTCTTACCAGAAAACAACTCTTGCTCGTAGGACCAGAAACTGCATGTGATTCCACTCCATTTAGGACTGGGAAACAAATGCTAGCTCGCCTTACAAGAAACACACTCTGCTTTTGAGAAACGAGCACTCTTCTACTCTACTGTGTTTCCTATAGGGCCAGAACAGTGAGCTTGCTCAGAACAAAAGAACTGTGCTTCCTACACACACGGCCATATCTAGTTCAATTCTGCTTAGGAACCTGACAAGAACAGTAGATCCTCTTCAGTCCAATACACTGTAATTGCTGGGAACAGACGCCAGTGCTGTTTGTCCTGTGTATGGCAATGGCAGCGCAATAGTGACTCTTCTTACGATAAAATAACTCTTGCTCGTAGGACCAGAAACTGCATGTGATTCAACTCCATTTAGGACTGGGAAACAAACGATAGCTCGCCTTACAAGAAACACACTCTGCTTTAGAGAAAAGAGCACTCTTCTACTCTACTGTGTTTCCTATAGGGCCAGAACAGTGAGCTTGCTCAGAAAAAAAAAACTGTGCTTCCTACACACACGGGCCATATCTAGTTCAACTCTGCTTAGGATACTGATAAGAACAGTAGCTCCTCTTCAGTCCGATACACTGTACTTGCTGGGAACAGACGCCAGTGCTATTTGCACTGTGGATGGCAATGGGAGCACAATAGTGACTTTCCTTACCAGAAAACAACTCTTGCTCGTAGGACCAGAAACTGCATATGATTCAACTCTATTTAGGACTGAGAAACAAATGCTAGCTCGCCTTACATGAAACACATTCTTTTTTTTTAGAAAAGAGCACTCTTCTACTCTACTGTGTTTCCTATGTGTTCCGAAAAGTGAGCTTGCTCAGAACAAAAAAACTGTGCTTCCTACACACACGGCCATATCTAGTTCAAGTCTGCTTAGGAACCTGACAAGAACAGTAGATCCTCTTCAATCCAATACACTGTACTTGCTGGGAACAGACGCCAGTGCTATTTGTCCTGTGTATGGCAATATCAGCGCAATAGTGACTCTTCTTACCAGAAAACAACTCTTGCTCGTGGACCAGAAACTGCATGTGATTCAACTCCATTTAGGACTGGGAAACAAATGCTAGCTCGCCTTACATGAAACACACTCTGCTTTTGAGAAAAGAGCACTCTTCTACTCTACTGTGTTTCCTAGTGTTCCGAACAGTGAGCTTGCTGAGAACAAAAAAACTGTGCTTCCTACACACACGGCCATATCTAGTTCAAGTCTGCTTAGGAACCTGACAAGAACAGTAGATCCTCTTCAGTCCAATACACTGTACTTGCTGGGAAGAGACGCGAGGGCTATTTGCACTGTGTATGGCAATGGGAGCCCAATAGTGACTTTCTTTACCAGAAAACAACTCTTGCTCATAGGACCAGAAACTGCATGTGATTCCACTCCATTTAGGACTGGGAAACAAACGGTAGCTCGCCTTACAAGAAACACACTCTGCTTTAGAGAAAAGAGCACTCTTCTACTCTACTGTGTTTCCTATGGGGTCCAAACAGTGAGATTGCTCAGAACAAAAGAACTGTGCTTCCTACACACACGGGCCATATCTAGTTCAACTCTGCTTAGGAAACTGACAATAACAGTAGCTCCTCTTCCGTCCAATACACTGTACTTGCGGGGAACAGACGCGAGTGCTATTTGCACTGGGTATGGCAATTGGAGCACAATAGTGACTTGTCTTACCCGAAAACAACTCTTGCTCGTAGGACAAAAACTGCATGTGACTCAACTCCATTTAGGACTGGGAAACAAACGCTAGCTCGCCTTACAAGAAACACACTCTGCTTTTGAGAAAAGAGCACTCTTCTACTCTACTGTGTTTCCTACAGGGCCAGAACATTGAGCTTGCTCAGAACAAAAGAACTGTGCTTCCTACACACGGCCATATCTAGTTCAATTCTGCTTAGGAACCTGACAAGGACAGTAGATCCTCTTCAGTCCAGTACACTGTAATTGCTGGGAACAGACACCAGTGCTGTTTGTCCTGTGTATGGCAATGGCAGCGCAATAGTGACTCTTCATACCAGAAAACAACTCTTGCTCGTAGGATCAGAAACTGCATGGGATACAACACCATTTAGGACTGGGAAACAAAAGCTAGCTCACCTTACAAGAAACACACTCTGCTTTAGAGAAAAGAGCACTCTTCTACTCTACTGTGTTTCCTATAGGGCCAGAATAGTGAGCTTGCTCAGAACAAAAGAACTGTGCTTCCTGCACATGGGCCATATCTAGTTCAACTGTGCTTAGGAAACTGACAAGAACAGTAGCTCCTCTTCAGTCCGATACACTGTACTTGTTGGGAACAGACGCGAGTGCTATTTTCACTGTGTATGGCAATGGGAGCGCAATAGTGACTTTGTTACCAGAAAACAACTCTTGTTCGTAAGACCAGAAACTTCATGTGATTCAACTCCATTTAGGACTGGGAAACAAATGCTAGCTCGCCTTACATGAAACACACTCTGCTTTTGAGAAAAGAGCACTCTTCTACTCTTCTGTGTTTCCTATAGGGCCAGAACAGTGAGCTTGCTCAGAAAAAAAGAACTGTACTTCCTACACACACGGGCCATATCTAGTTCAACTCTGCTTAGGAAACTGACAAGAACAGTAACTCCTCTTCAGTCCGATACACTGTACTTGCTGGGAACAGACGTGAGAGCTATTTGCACTATGTATGGCAAGTGGAGCACAATAGTGACTTTCCTTACCAGAAAACAGCTCTTGCTCTTAGGACCAGAAACTGTATGTGATTCAACTCCATTTAGGACTGGGAAACAAATGGTAGCTCACCTTACAAAAAACACACTCTGCTTTAGAGAAAAGAGAACTCTTCTACTCTACTGTGTTTCCTATGGGGTCCGAACAGTGAGCTTGCTCAGAACAAAAGAACTGTGCTTCCTACACACACGGGCCATATCTAGTTCAACTCTGCTTAGGAAACTGACAAGAACAGTAGCTCCTCTTCCGTCCAATACACTGTACTTGCGGGGAACAGACACGAGTGCTATTTGCACTGTGTATGGCAATTGGAGCACAATAGTGACTCGTCTTACCAGAAAACAACTCTTGCTCGTAGGACAAAAAACTGCATGTGACTCAACTCCATTTAGGACTGGGAAACAAACGCTAGCTTGCCTTACAAGAAAGACACTCTGCTTTTGAGTAAAGAGCACTCTTCTACTCTACTGTGTTTTCTATAGGGCCAGAACAGTGAGCTTGCTCAGAACAAAGAACTGTGCTTCCTACTCACGGCCATATCTATTTCAATTCTGCTTAGGAACCTGACAAGGACAGTAGATCCTCTTCAGTCCAGTACACTGTAAATGCTGGGAACAGACACCAGTGCTGTTTGTCCTGGGTATGGCAATGGCAGCACAATAGTGACTCTTCATACCAGAAAACATCTCTTGCTCATAGGACCACAAACTGCATGTGATTCAACATCATTTAGGACTGGGAAACAAATGCTAGCTCACCTTACAAGAAACAAACTCTGCTTTAGAGAAAAGCGCACTCTTCTACTCTACTGTGTTTCCTATAGGGCCAGAATAGTGAGCTTGCTCAGAACAAAAGAACTGTGCTTCCTACACATGGGCCATATCTAGTTCAACTCTGCTTAGGAAACTGACAAGAACAGTAGCTCCTCTTCAGTCCGATACACTGTACTTGCTGGGAACAGACGCGAGTGCTATTTGCACTGTGTATGGCAATCGGAGCGCAATAGTGACTTTCCTTACCAGAAAACAACTCTTGCTCGTAAGACCAGAAACTTCATGTGATTCAACTCCATTTAGGACTGGGAAACAAATGCTAGCTCGCGTTACATGAAACACACTCTGCTTTTGAGAAAAGAGCACTCATCTACTTACTGTGTTTCCTATGGGGTCCAAACAGTGAGCTTGCTCAGAACAAAAGAACTGTGCTTCCTACACACACGGGCCATATCTAGTTCAATTCTGCTTAGGAAACTGACAAGAACAGTAGCTCCTCTTCCGTCCAATACACTGTACTTGCGGGGAACAGACACGAGTGCTCTTTGCACTGTGTAGGGCAATTGGAGCACAATAGTGACTTGTCTTACCAGAAAACAACTCTTGCTCGTAGGACAAAAAACTGCATGTGACTCAACTCCATTTAGGACTGGGGAACAAACTCTAGCTCGCTTTACAAGAAAGACACTCTGCTTTTGAGAAAAGAGCACTCTTCTACTCTACTGTGTTTCCTATGTGTTCCGAACATTGAGCTTGCTCAGAACAAAAAAACTGTGCTTCCTACACACACGGCCATATCTAGTTCAAGTCTGCTTAGGAACCTGACAAGAACAATAGATCCTCTTCAGTCCAATACACTGTACTTGCTGGGAACAGACGTGAGTGCTATTTGCCCTGTGTATGGCAATGGGAGCGCAATAGTGACTCTTCATACCAGAAAACAACTCTTTTTTTTTTTTTTTTTTTTTTTTTTTTTTTTTTTTCTTTTTTTCGAGACAGGGTTTCCAGAAAACAACTCTTGCTCATAGGACCAGAAACTGCATGGGATTCAACTCCGTTTCTGACTGGGAAACAAACACTAGCTAGCCTTACAAGAAACACACTCTGCTTTTGAGAAAAGAGCACTCTTCTACTCTATTGTGTTTCCTATAAGGCCAGAACAGTGAGCTTGCTCAGAACAAAAGAACTGTGCTTCCTACACAAAAGGGCCATATCTAGTTCAACTCTGCTTAGGAAACTGAGAAGAACAGTAGCTCCTTTTCAGTCCAATACACTGTACTTGCGTGGAAGAGACGCGAGTGCTATTTGTACTGTGTATGGCAATTAGAGCACAATAGTGACTCGTCTTACCAGAAAACAACTCTTGCTCGTAGGACAAAAAACTGCATGTGACTCAACTCAATTTAGGACTGGGAAACAAATGCTAGCTCGACGTCCAAGAAACACACTCTGCTTTTGAGAAAAGAGCACTCTTCTACTCTACTGTGTTTCCTTTGTGTTCCAAAAAGTGAGCTTGCTCAGAACAAAAAAACTGTGCTTCCTACACACACGGCAATATCTAGTTCAAGTCTGCTTAGGAACCTGACAAGAACAGTAGATCCTCTTCAGTCCAATACAGTGTACTTGCTGGGAACAGACGCCAATGCTATTTGTCCTGTGTATGGCAATGGCAGCGCAATAGTGACTCTTCTTAACAGAAAACAACTCTTGCTCGTGGACCAGAAACAGCATGTGATTCAACTCCATTTAAGACTTGGAAACAAACTCTAGCTCGCTTTACAAGAAACACACTCTGCATTTTGATAAAAGAGCACTCTTCTACTCTACTGTGTTTCCTATAGGGCCAGAACAGTGAGCTTGCTCAGAAAAAAAGAACTGTGCTTCCTACACACAGGGGCCATATGTAGTTCAACTCTGCTTAGGAAACTGAGAAGAACAGTAGCTCCTCTTCTTTCCAATACACTGTACTTGCTGGGAACAGATGGGAGGGCTATTTGCACTGTGTATGGCAATGGGAGCACAATAGTGACTTTCCTTACCAGAAAACAACTCTTGCTCGTAGGAACACAAACTGCATGTGATTCAACTCCATTTAGGATTGGGAAACAAACGATAGCTCGCCTTACAAGAAACACACTCTGCTTTTGAGAAAAAAGCTCTCTTCTACTCTACTGTGTTTCCTATGGGGTCCGAAGAGTGAGCTTGCTCAGAACAAAAAAACTGTGCTTCCTACACACACGGCCATATCTAGTTCAAGTCTGCTTAGGAACCTGACAAGAACAATAGATCCTCTTCAGCCCAATATACTGTACTTGCTGCGAACAGACGCCAGTGCTATTTGTCCTGTGTATGGCAATGGCAGCGCAATAGTGACTCTTTTTACCAGAAAACAACTCTTGCTCGTAGTACCAGAAACTGCATGGGATTCAACTCCATTTAGGACTGTGAAACAAACGCTAGCTTGCCTTACAAGTAACACACTCTGCTTTAGAGAAAAGAGCACTCTTCTGCTCTACTGTGTTTCCTATGGGATCCAAACAGTGAGCTTGCAAAGAACAAAAGAACTGTGCTTCCTACAAACACGGATCATATCTAGTTCAACTCTGCTTAGGAAACTGACAAGAACAGTAGCACCTATCCAGTCCAATACACTGTACTTGCTGGGAACAGACACGAGTGCTATTTGCACTGTGTATGGCAATGGGAGCGCAATGTGACTTTCCGTACCAGAAAAGAACTCTTGTTCGTAGTACCTGGAACTGCATGTGATTCAACTCCATTTAGGACTAAGAAACAAACGCTAGCTTGCCTTACAAGAAACACACTTTGCTTTTGAGGAAAGAGAACTCTTCTACTCTACTGTGTTTCCTATAGGGCCAGAACAGTGAACTTGCTCAGAACATAAGAACTGTGCTTCCTACACACACGGGCCATATCTACTTCAACTCTGCTTAGGAAACTGACAAGAAAAGTAGCTCCTCTTCAGTCCGATACACTGTACTCGCTGGGAACAGACGCGAGTGCTATTTGCACTGTGTATGGCAATGGGAGCGCAATAGTGACTTTCCTTACCAGAAAACAACTCTTGCTCATAGGACCAGAAACTGCATGTGATTCAACTACATTTAGGACTGGGAAACAAACGCTAGCTCGCCTTACAAGAAACACACTCTGCTTTTGAGAAAAGCGCACTCTTCTACTCCTCTGTGTTTCCTATAGGGTCTGAACAGTGAGCTTGCTCAGAACAAAAGAACTGTGCTTCCTACACACACGGCCATATCTAGTTCAATTCTGCTTAGGAACCTGAAAGAACAGTAGATCCTCTTCAGTCCAATACACTGTACTTGCTGGGAACAGACGCCAGTGCTCTTTGCCCTGTATATGGCAATTGGAGCACAATAGTGACTCTTCTTACCATAAAACAACTCTTGCTCGTAGGACCAGAAACTGCATGTGATTCAACTCCATTTAGGACTGGGAAACAAACGATAGCTCGCCTTACAAGAAACACACTCTGCTTTAGAGAAAAGAGCACTCTTCTACTCTACTGTGTTTCCTATAGGGCCAGAATAGTGAGCTTGCTCAGAAAAAAAAACTGTGCTTCCTACACACACGGGCCATATCTAGTTCAACTCTGCTTAGGAAACTGACAAGAACAGTAGCTCCTCTTCAGTCCGATACACTGTACTTGCTGGGAACAGACGCCAGTGCTATTTGCACTGTGGATGGCAATGGGAGCACAATAGTGACTTTCCTTACCAGAAAACAACTCTTGCTCATAGGACCAGAAACTGCATATGATTCAACTTCATTTAGGACTGAGAAACAAATGCTACCTTGCCTTCCATGAAACACACTCTGCTTTTGAGAAAAGAGCACTCTTCTACTCTACTGTGTTTCCTATGGGGTACGAACAGTGAGTTTGCTCAGAACAAAAGAACTGTGCTTCCTACACTCACGGGCCATATCTAGTCAACTCTGCTTAGGAAACTGACAAGAACAGTAGCTCCTCTTCAAGGTACTTGCTGGGAACAGACGCGAGTGCTATTTGCACTGTGTATGGCAATGGCTGCGCAACAGTGACTCTTCTTGCCAGAAAACAACTCTTGCTCATAGTACCAGAAACTGCATGTGATTCAACTCCATTTAGGCCTGGGAAACAAACTCTAGCTCGCTTTACAAGAAACACACTCTGCTTTTGAGAAAAGAGCACTCTTCTCCTCTACTGTGTTTCCTATAGGGCCAGAACAGTGAGCTTGCTCAGAAAAAAAGAACTGTGCTTCCTACACACACGGGCCATATCTAGTTCAACTCTGCTTAGTAAACTGAGAAGAACAGTAGCTCCTCTTCAGTCCAATACACTGTACTTGCTGGGAACAGAAGCGAGGGCTATTTGCACTGTGTATGGCAATGGGAGCGCAATAGTGACTTTCTTTACCAGAAAACAACTCTTGCTCGTAGGACCAGAAACTGCATGTGATTCCACTCCATTTAGGACTGGGAAACAAACACTAGCTCGCCTTACAAGAAACACACTCTGCTTTAGAGAAAAGAGCACTCTTCCACTCTACTGTGTTTCCTATGGGGTCCAAACAGTGAGCTTGCTCAGAACAAAAGAACTGTGCTTCCTACACACACGGACCATATCTAGTTCAACTCTGCTTAGGAAACTGACAAGAACAGTAGCTCCTTTTCAGTCCAATACACTGTACTTGCGGGGAAGAGACGTGAGTGCTATTTGCACTGTGTATGGCAATTAGAGCACAATAGTGACTCGTCTTACCAGAAAACAACTCTTGCTCATAGGACAAAAAACTGCATGTGACTCAACTCCATATAGGACTGGGAAACAAACGCTAGCTCGCCTTACAAGAAACACACTCTGCTTTTGAGAAAAGAGAACTCTTCTACTCTACTGTGTTTCCTATGGAGTCCGAACACTGAACTTGCTCAGAACAAAAGAACTGTGCTTCCTACACGCACGGCCTTATGTAGTTCAATTTAGCTTAGTAACCTAACAAGAACAGTAGATTCTCTTCAGTCCAATACACTGTACTTGCTGGGAACACACGCCAGGGCTATTTGTCCTGTGTATGGCAATGGCAGCGCAAAAGTGACTCTTCTTAACATAAAACAACTCTTGCTCATAGGAATAGAAACTGCATGTGATTCAACTCTATTTATTACTGGGAAACAAACGCTAGCTCGCCTTACAAGAAACACACTCTGCTTTAGAGAAAAGAGCACTCTTGTACTCTACTGTGTTTCCTATAGGGCCAGAACAGTGAGCTTGCTCAGAAAAAAAGAGCTGTGCTTCCTACACACGGGCCATAACCAGTTCCACTATGCTTAGGAAACTGACAAGAACAGTAGCTCCTCTTCAGTCCGATACAATGTACTTGCTGGGAACAGACGCGAGTGCTATTTGCACTGTGTATGGCAATGGGAGCGCAATAGTGACTTTCCTTACCAGAAAACAACTCTTGCTCGTAGGACCAGAAACTGTATGTGATTAAACTCCATTTAGACTGGGAAACAAATGCTAGCTCGCCTTACATGAAACACACTCTGCTTTTGAGAAAAGAGCACTCTTCTACTCTACTGTGCTTCCTATGGGGTCTGAACAGTGAGCTTGCTCAGAACAAAAGAACTGTGCTTACTACACACAGGGGCCATATCTAGTTCACCTCTGCTTAGGAAACTTACAAGAACAGTAGATCCTCTTCAGTCCAATACACTGTACTTGCAGGGAACAGACGCGAGTGCTATTTGCACTGTGTATGGCAATTGGAGCCCAATAGTGACTTGTCTTACCAGAAAACAACTCTTGCTCGCAGGACAAAAAACTGCATGTGACTCAACTCCATTTAGGACTGGGAAACAAATGCTAGCTCGACGTCCAAGAAACACA